>NC_136824.1:11228390-11589100 GCF_951394365.1 Tetrao urogallus
ATCATGTAGATAGTTGAAAAATGCACTCTGCTCTGATTTCTTTAATATATACTGTTAAATTTAAAGGCTGGAATTTCAGACATGTGGTTACTGTTATTATTCTATGAAAGAAAAGCAGTTTCATTTTTTACTTTTTGTCAGCAAAGGATGCAGAATTATTTTGCATTGTAATTCAGGTGCACTCTTTCTCATATGCTTTGCAGATAGTGATTCTGGTCCTCAAGTTTCCTGTAGTACTTATTTTTGCCCGTATTTTGACAATGGACCCGTTAGTTAACCTGAGCTGCTACATAACCTGAGCCCAGTTCTCCATATCTCTTTTATGGCTGTCATACAGTGGTCTATTTGCATGAATATTTGCATGACGAGACCTATTTCACCACATCTTTGAGAATGGTAATTGATGAAACAGCATTCAAAGCTTGCCATGTGGATATAAACAATCTAAATCTTCTAGATGCATATATGCCATTGTATATAACTAATTTTAAACAGTGTTTTATTACCAGATACTGTAAAAGCATAGGTGACCTTTACAGCTGTATCAAATCTATTATCAAGTGACTATTCCATTGGCGTTCAGTTTATTAACACAGATCAAACCTGAAGACTGTTTAATACATCACTGTGATTATGGGCTGCTCACAGCACATAGATGTAATACATTGTTAGAAAATAAGTGATCATCAAATAAAGTCTGTATGCACAAAAACATGCTTTAAATTATGTTTCATCATGTTTTCCTAATCTTAATACAAAATAGATGACAAAAAGGTTTAAATGTATGAATGTGTATGAAATCAAACTGATATTAAAATAATATTAAAATACTAGATACAGGGAGCAAATGGCATACACTGGAACTCATGAGAACTCTCCAATGTTACTTCTTCAAAAAAATCTATTCACTTTCAGACACCATGAGACACTCTCAAAAACATTTATCCCGGAATTTTACAAGCACTAGGAGTGAAAATGAATTTAAACAGGAATAAACAATTGTCAATTTATTAGATTGTCAACTCTTTGTATTTTCCAACACAGCTGAGTTAATAAATCATTAAATTCATTTTTAACTTCAAAATAAAAATCCCAATTTAAACAGATTGTATTATTGACGGATAAAGCAAAGCAATGAAAAAAGAGCCAAATCTGCTCTGATCCATGGATCATAAATGGATCATAAATCCTGCTCTATGACTGAAAGTTGCTGTGACATACTAGTTTTCAAGTGAGTTACCCTCAGTTTGCTAAGAATGCTAGAGCTCAAAATATCTGTCTACCATTATTCTAAACTTTAATACAAAAACAAAAAAGCCTGCTTTTATAAGTCCAGTGTTTTCAAACACAGAACTTGAACCTTATAATGTAAACAAGATCTCAACAATGCTACACCAATCCAGAAATAATAAAATTACAATGCATCAGTGGGTTAAAAAAAAGAACTTACCTTTGCAGAAGTATATTTTGTGAACAACTAGCCACACTTAAATAAAACTACTGCTTTCATAAGGTGAGATGATATTATGCTATTCATATTCATCTATCATTTCATCAGATATTGATAACTTTAGCGAGGTACAAATACAATTAAAGGATCTACAAGTCAAGATTGCACTGCTAGCAGGGTCCAGCAGATGGCACACACAAAATTTATTTGTGCACTTAGAGCAACTTCACCTGTTAGCAAAGTCCCTCTTGACCCACAAAAGCTAAAAGAGCCAGACTTCCACCATCGTAATTACTAAATACTGTTAGAGATGGAGTCACTCCAAAGTCACTGAAAATGTACAGCTGGAGACAAATCTAACCACCAATGGACAGACCTTACTAGCATTATTCTGACTGGTACTGGCATTAGAAAATTATCTTCACATACTGAAACTGTTCTCCCAGTCTACCAAGTGGAATCTATATATAAATATATATACATATTATTTGGCATCGAGGTTGATAGAACCTTAGTAAGTCCCAAAATGATTTCTGAAAAATTGTGAAGGTCTGTTGGGATTTTAAGTATAATTCATCTAAACTTTATTATTTTGATGTCTTTACACTATCTCTCTTTCCCTCAATTTGACATTTTTATATGCTATTTTACTCCATTGCTTGGTTAATTTAATTTAGTGTGTCTGTGGCATTCTTCCACAGCTCATAGTATAACAGGAATCTGTAATGAAATATCAGTTATTGAAGGAAGTTGATTTTTGTGTATTAAGTGATCCTTCAATGAATAATTCAAGTCCTAGTACTTCATGTGGCCTTGCCACACCATCACAAGTAATTATAAGCTCATCAGTCCAAGAACTTCCATAATAATTCTTTATTCTTTAAATAATTGCTGGGCAGAATCAAGACCGGTTAACTCCACTGCAAAGAAAGATAGATTTGATACAACATGCACAAAACCATTAAGATGCCTGATTAAAGATGAAAATACCTCCCATAGGATTTCAGCAGTTTCATTCTTCCTTAGTTCTAGAAGAGCTAATTAGCATCTCACTCAATGCTTTATAAAGTTATCCCTACCTTGTAATGACATAGAGATAGAGCTGAATTTCATTCTCCATTTAGCAGCCATTGAAAGATTCTTGGCAAGTAATTACAGATCAGAACATCTATATTCAGAAACTTCACCTTCTAACACCTTTAAGCTTATTTGTCCTCATATTCGTTCCAACAAACATTAGAAGAAACTATTATTCAACACTGAAAAATATAACGGAGACATGAGAAGATTATAAATCAGTATTATTATAACATTAAATATGGTGCTAACCGCATTAAGAAAATTGCCACTTACTTCCATTTCAGAAAGCACATTATTAAATTCTGTAAAAGGATTAGATCCAGCTACTGAACAAAAGCAGCTGCAAATGGTGCTTTTATATATATATATATATATATATATATATATATATTTTGTGTTTGATGGAAAGTGAAATGTTTTCAAATGAAATTTCACTAGCTCAGATGTATAAATAAAAATGAAGCTATATATTGATTTCATCTTCCTTCTTGCATAAAGGATAATGCAAAGTCGTATTACAGAAATGTTATCATTCTCTTATATTACTTCACCTAAGGATCCCAGAGCTCTCTGTAAGTATCAATCAAGATTTGAAGGCAGAACTGACTTGGTAAACTCAGGTCCCATAGAGAGGTTATGGTAAGAAAAAAAACAACTAAAAAACAATTAACTGGTTAGCTCAGTAGCTAAATGTCTGAGAGCACCTTAACAGACAACGTTTGGTCAAAACCCCAGGGCACTCGGAGCATAATCCAATTCAAACACCTTTGCCAAGTTGTCAGTATATATGGCCAGAGTCTGCTCTGTATCTGTGACATTCTGTGAATACTATGAGTAAATAAGATGGGGTATACAGTAAACATTTGTCTAGTACCACCTAAACTGTATGATCAAACAACATAGCCAAAGGTTGGTAGAGCAGGAAACACGTAATACGTAGCAGTACTTCGGGCAAAACATATTGTAAGACTCAGGGATAGCAGAAAGGTTATTGTTTACATATTGTTATTAGGTAGATTACCAGTGAATTTTTGGCTCATGCCATGCATATTCTTTCACTGCTGGAAAGTATACTGCTTAGCATCTCTAGTGCTAGAACCTCAATTTTATTTTAATATTTGCTCAAGATTGTATCAAGGAATTACTGCTCCCCATTGTCAGTTCTAGCTATTACTAGGGCACTTTGCAATAGGAGAAAATTGTCACCTATAATATAGCACAGACTTCTAAATTTTACTGAAATCTGAGTCAAGATCTGTGTCCAGGTAATCATGGAGCCATATTTGTATATATTCATATTTGAGTAATGATGTGGTATTAACATACAAATATTATAATATATTTAAAGCCTAAGTCTGCTATGCTCTTGAAGTTATAAAGCAGTTTGCGAATATCTCAAAGCATACTACTGAGCATCCTTAAATTTAGAAACCATTTATTGAATTTGAGTTGAAGTCTGCTAACATAAATCTATTTCTTTATTGACGGGAAGGTGAGGAGTAGAGAGGGAAGAGTTTACCATCTTTGAGTACCCATCTCTGTAGAAGATGGGCGCAGGGATAGAGCATGAACAGAGCAATAGAAGATTAAACCAACCCAAAAACTGTTTCAGCAACTGACTTCTGAAGAGGCTGATAAATAAAATTAGCATGGTGTTTTTGTGTAACTGCACTCTTTCAAAAGAAATACCACAGGCAGAATGGATCAGAGTAAAGGAATGTAATGAATATTTCTGCCATCGAGCTTTTGAAAGTCCAGTGATATTTATATGTTAGTCCACCATTAGAAGAGTCAAAAAATAAATTGAAGTGTGACATTTATTCAACAAGACTTTTTACACAGAACTTACAAAGTGTGGTTTATAGGAATTGATTTCCATATTCTGAGCAAATATAATGAAATAAACCCCACCAATTTTGCACAAGTCTTAAGTTTTCTTCTGAGAACGTGGAAAAAATAATTCTAAACATATTGTTTTAAATTATTTTAAAAATTTTAAATAACAAATGTACAATACTCTTCTATTTAATTTGCAAGAAACAACAGCGCCTATACACGACATAAATCCCAGAGCAAGTCTAAGATAACTAGACAACTAAACCCAAACCACTACATTTATTGAACAAAAAGAATTGCTTCTACTGGGATCAAATTGGATGTACACCTAAACACATCTGTCACACTCAGAAGGCAGGCCGAAGCCAGACACGTGAGATAAAACAATGAGGAGTGATGCTTAGACAAAAATCTTCCCAAAGAATCTTCAGTTTAATAATCCCACAATAGTAAAAATGTCAGATAATAAATCTGATTGTGCATTCAATATTAGCAATACAAAAAAAGCCACATCAGGATTTTTTAAATGAACTGGGGAACAAGTGCCATCAGATCTACTTTAAATCCCCAGCCTTCAGTATCTCTTTAGAATTAAAGGTCTTCTAAAGTCAAGCAACAAGAACAAAACAATCATTGCAAAGTGTTTTCAATTAATTGACAGAGCAGGTTTCATGTATTAATAGCAACATGTTTTTGCCAACTCTTTATAACATCTTCAGGCCCATAGCAATGACTCACAAAAATAATGTTTGTGCACTAGATAAACAGCTGATAACAACTGTAACAACTGTTGTTGTTATTGTTAAAGAATACCTCAGGAATTATTGTTTTAAGGCAGTAACAATACTAAGTGTGTACTTGCACCCACAAAAGAAGGTGCACACTTTTCACATAGTCATTGCAGTCAATGACAAAATACTGACAGACTGCACAGGATGCTTGATCAAGACATCATGACAAAAACACAGCCGAGCAAAGAAAATCTGCTAGCGTCATTAAACTCTGAACTAATTAATGTTGAGGACGGGCAGTTGTTTTATAGGAATATGCTCTGTAACATGTAGAGCATTCTGTGCCAGCTGTGCACCTGTCTCTATGTATTCAAGAGGAATCTGTTTGGCATAATGTATTTACAGAATATTAATCATACATGCAGAATAAAGACCCATACATACGGTACACATAGTAGGGGAGTATTAATGTTTGCCTCAAGGTTAGTATTTCTTGAGTATTTCCTAAAGTTGAAAGATATCAGTACACTGAAAGAGAATCTGTTCCTCTCAAAACTATTTTTCAGAGCACATCATTCATTAACAGCTTCAGTTTTTTCTTATTGGAAAATATGATTTTTCTCATTATTCCAATACATATAATAGATCAAACTGTTTATTTGTAGTCATCTCCTTCTGCTCATGCACCAGAATTGTATCTCTCACTATTAATTATTTTACAAGAAAGACATCTTGCTGTTCTCATGTCCTTTCTGCTAGATTAGTCTTCTCTTCACCTCTGTGACTGTTATTAGCTGAGAATAAGCAGGGAGCTAATTTTACATGAGACATCCAGTTCCAAGGAAAGTCTCAACCATCTGGAATGGATGTGAGAAGATTCTTTACACTCAATTTTATCAGGCTCCCATATGGTTCTGAATTATTCTCTTTTTTTTGCAGAATAGCAAAGAGACACTCAGCAAGATTTCCTGCAAAACGCATTCCCCCAATATTAGTTTGTTTATTTCATGTTGTCTGGTCAGCTTGTTAAAGCCACTACAGGATAGATAGAGTACTGGTAAAAAATAATATTGTAGAGTATCACATCTTGCTGGCTAGAAGTGAAAGTAGTTCGACGCTCTCCAGAAATAAAGGTCTCTCAAATAACTGTTGGACTGCATTTCTCATTACTACAAACTACCACGCTACCACGTCTGACCTGTTACCTCTTTCTCAACTGTTGAGTAAGTAGGTGTTAGCCACAACTCTTCTTCTGTACTTAAGAAATTGCTTTGCTAATAGTTAGACTGACATTTTTTAAGTTATTTTCTCCCAGCCTCTCTGCATCCTGATTTCAAGCCAATCCATAGTAAGAGGTGTTTCAAAAGAATATTAGAAAAGGGAAACTCTTATCCTCATCATTATAGAGCCCAGACCAATACCAATCTATAATTATGGTCTTGCACAAAATGGTTCAGAAAAATATCAATTAAAACACCAAACCTCAACCCATGCAATATTCCAAAGACATTAAAATATGAGAAACTTTCCAAGCTAAAGAACAGATATAGTAGCATCAGCAGATCGCAATTTGCTTCTCCTCCGCTGTCACAGAATGCAGCGAGCATGACAACTGGAAGCCATTCAGCTGAGCAGTAATCACTTTCATGCTTTCCAAAATGTTTTCCATCGAGGACAATAAATTCTTTTGCATTTCACAAAAAACAAAAGTGGAAAACACTTCAACAAAAAAAAGTTACTTCACTTCCACTTTATATAATTCTTACACCAAATTAGCATGTCATCCCCACACCTACGCAAGCTGTACATTCACAGCAAAGACAGGAGAACTAGCTATGCTTTTGGCTGGAAAAAAAGAAAAAAAACACTCCCTGAAACATAACCCTATGAAGAAACAAAAGCTCACTAGAAAATAGCTTTAGTAAAAGCAGAGATCATATCCAACCCTAATGATTTTTGTTCTTTGCAATCAAATACTGCTGACTACAAGAAGCCCCCGAAGGCACAGGGAGGTTTTTCCTTTATGCACTTCAGCTCAAGCTCTTTATGAATTATGAAAATTTTCTTAAAAGACTGAGAAGTGAAAAGTAGAGAAATGATGGAAAAATCTTATGTTGAAGACATTTAGAAATCTGAATCCTTCCTGCACTAAGTGCTTTCTAAAAAGTTCCATCACTACCACATCACCTGCAGAAGCAGGCACCTGAATGTAATTTACTCCAGGCTGCTCTCTTCTTCAGCTTTCAGCCTGAACAACCAGCAGTCTGATTGCCATCAGGATCTTTTGCTATTTAACACATACTGTTGTCACACAGAAATGTGAAAGTCTAATATATTACGTCCCAGCTATATTATGTGTCCAGGTTAGCTGCCTGGGCACAATGGCTGGCATTTAACGGTGCTAGGAAGTCCTGTTGAGTGTTCTCTTTCCTCTTAATCCTCTTGCCACGAAGATATTTCAGACACTGTAGCTCTTAGAAGTAGGTATTATATAGGACATACTGTACTGATTTTGAAGTTGGATGGCACCTGGAGTTCTTATCACCACAGCAAGTTGTGAACTGTGAGAGGCTCTTTTATCAAAATTAAAGATATTGCTATTGGTGTCCTGTTGGAAAAATGTGACCAAATAGCCCTACTTGAACAGTAAAAAAACAAAAAAACAAAAAAACACAAAATGTGCTCCTTCCCCTTGCTTTTCATTTAAGCTGCTATTTGACCACTCATAAATATTTTGTCTAAGATTAAACCTCAGATACTTGCTCCATCAGAGCAGCAAGCATTACTTGATTACATTTCACATAATTCTCAACAGTTTTTCACTCATGATACCTGATAAAATTCTACAGAATCCAGAAGACAAGACAAATACATATACAGTGAATTGGTTGACTGGACTATGGAAAACATTGCTGAAACAAATAGACAGCAGTCAATACGAACTCTGTCACCTCTACTAAAGTATTTGTCATAACATCAAGTATTTTGCCTTAAAGTCTAAGGGAGCTTCTGTAGCAGGGAATATAAACCTTCTATCAAATACCACCTCTTATTTAAAAAAAAAAAAAACAAAAAAAGCTCAGACCCTGTACTGCATACAAGTGACAGACACTAAAAGTCAGTAAAATATTGTTTTCTTCCCATTGTTCCATAATACTTTTGCTTTTATTTCCTTTCAGCATAATCTGACACAATTATATTATGTTTTAATCTATTAAGATTATATTAAGATTGTTTCTAAGGGCTAGACAGCAGATCAATATGACAAAGTACTGCAGCAGTACACAGTGCAGCTGAAGTTAAGCATGATACACTGAGCAAACTAATATTTAACTAAGTCTTCTGGGAGTAAAAAGGAGATTTTCCTTGTTGAAGGCATTGAATAATGCATGTTCATATTCAATCATCTTGTAAATTAATCTACAATACAATGCAAAATAATATTGAATAGGACTTGAACAGTAGGATATTTTATACAGAAGTGTGTTCTTGACTCAGGGTTATGCTCACAGAGTAACTGCCTGCTTTTGCACTTCTGAAGTCAGGGAGATGGTAATAGGATCTCTGAATAAAACCTACTTTTGAAGAATGATTTGGCAATGGAAGCCTGCATTCCACTCATGAAAAATTAATTCTTTTCTTGATTATCATTATGGCATACGCTACAGAAAACAGTGATAGCACCAACTGATTGCCAGAAGCGCCCCTTTTCTCCAAGGCTCAAGGTAGATCACATGGGGATAGACACACACAGCTCAGTAATAACTGTATCTTAGGTAGTCTGAACCTGTCCTTTCCCACGCCCCATTCAATAGTGCTTCCCTTAAAAGTCAAACATGGTTAAAAAGAGGGATTTGAATCGATTTCTTATAACCAGGCACACAAATGGAAATTTCTGAGTACTCTTTGGCCAAGTGAAAATGAGATAACACAAACAAACAAACAAACAAACAATCAACAGATCAAACAGGGAATTCTGTTTTTCTGTGCTTTTACTTTCTTCCTCCAGCAAGTGTTCAAAGGTGCTGAAAGGGTAAAATTCAAAACTTCTCTGTAACAACATAAAATGTATATAATGATGCTAACATAGTTCATAATCTCTGCTTGACTGTATGATTTTGAATTATCAAACTGAAAGCAATTAAGGGCTCAGAATGATTAAATCCAGATGAAGACTAAATTAATTAACTTTTTAAAAAAGGAGCATTGCATCTTCTGGTAATTACATTTTATTAGAAATTGGGAAGCAGAAGCACAGGACAAAAATAATTGATATAATTGATCCATTGTTTTCTGGATGAGAAAGAACCATAACTAATGCATGGCACTCACCAAAGGAATCGTAATTTTTGAGAGACTGAAAAGTCTCTTCAATAAGCCTTGTTCCAAGAACAAAATCTCAGGTTAGTTCAGAAATACATGATCTTTAAATTACATTCCTGACACACAAACACACCAAATCAATCAGTTGGTAAAGATCTACACATTAAAAAAAGGGGAGGGGAAGAGAGGGAGGGAGGAGGATTTAATTTATCAACTCTTCTTTTGCAACTCTGTTTGACATTGCTGGCTTGGCTTGGGATAGTTCAAGAGATCTGGATGATAATCACGTAACGTGGATTTCTTTCTGAGCTGTGAGGAGCTGAAAACCCATAGCTCCACAAAGTTAGTACATGCAAAACTACTCACAATAATTCAGGGACTGGATCCAGTGGCCTTGACTTGATTCCAAATTTTCTTAATCTCTTTTTAAAGCAGAACAGACCAAACCTGACATCACTTATCTAATCTTCCTAGTTTTCCAAACCTTACTGCGTTAAAACAATTTAACTGAAATGAAATGTTAACACGATGATGAGGGAAAGATCAAAAGTAACAAGAATTGGCACTGGGATTACGTTGCATCCATTTACATGCTGCATTTATGCAAATGACAGATGTGCTGCAGAGATTAAAGGTGAGCTCAACTCACTGGCAATTATGCAAAGAATACAGATCAGCAAATTAAAATGCTAAAGGATAGAAATGAACACAGCAATATGATTGTTTCTTTTTTAAAAAGTCTGTTTCTATTTTTATTGTATACTTTCCCTTTCTGTTCAGTAGTGAAGGGGAATGGATGTAAGCATCCAAGCTTGAGCCCCCATATGTGGAGAAGTTGCCACTGATGCACATTAGAAAACTAGGCGTTAATTTCTTCCAACTTCAGTTAGTCTTTCCTCTGGGACATCTGGTCTTGTGTGCAATGTTATATTATTGACACTTTCTGCATGCTCTTCCAGGACAATCATTCTGAAATGATGTCCCCACTTTAAATACTCTACAATGTGCTTTTTAAAAATGAGAATGTCAGCACAGCCCTCTTTCTTCATTATGGCAACAGATGGATTTCTATTTCTAAATAGAGAATGTAAGATGAAACCAGATGTAATGCAACATGCACTGCAGTGAAACTTAGTCACTTAGTGACAAACTTAATGGTCTGTGTTATACAGAACAAAAGGGAAATACTTGTTCCTTGTTAACCCTATGGAATGTGTAAGTGATAAATGAGATCCAGCTCTAAATAATTCCAGATATCTTTTAAGAGCCAAAATGCATTTGCAGAACACTTTCCTAAAGCAAAATCAACACTTGTGAAAAGAAAAAAAAAGGGAAAAAAGGGGGGGGGGGGGGAGGGAAGGGAGGAAAAGCTAGAACAAGAGAAAGACTGGAAAAAGGTGGAATCAATCATTCCTTTTCCATTCAAATTTCAATGAGTTTATGTAACTTTGAAGCTCTTGTTTGAAGCTTCAAAATCAACACTGCAGAGGCAAAGTTACGGCTTCATCCATCAAACAGCATTAAGTCAATTGTACTTGTAGTAGAGCTGATTGTTGAATTTCTAATAAAATATCTTCTCATCTGAAAATGTCATTTGCTGAAACTGAACACCTTCCCCAAAAGTTTTTTTCTTCCAAAAATGTATCCTCAGGCCAATGGCGCTATTTGGCAGAAGGGAAATAGTAATCCCAGAAGTAAAATGGGATTATTTAAAGCTGTTCTTTCTGTTGGCAGAAACTTAGGTTGAAGCCTTTACTTTAATTAACATTTCCATTCTGCCTTGTTTTATGGGTCTGTAGTGTTTTTGGTGTTTTTTTTTTTTTTTTTTTTAATTTGGGTTTTGGGGGGTTGGGTTAGGATTTTTTGTTTGGTTGTTTTTTTAAGTGTCCAATACAAGTGAAAGAATACTTAGAACAGAAAATGTATTCGAGGTCCTGTAAGTATACTGAATTAATACACTGACTAGGGTTGAAAGAAGAGGCTAAAGCTGAAGAACAGCTGAGAACTTCAGGCCATATGCATGCATAATGAGCATTAACCATCTCCACTAATTCTCTGATCAATCCAATGTTGTAATGATACAGGGAAGGTGAAGAACAATCTGACCCATGAGCAAAGGGCTTTGTTATCATTCAAAATAAGTTACTACTTTATTATACAAGGAGCACATATGGCTTTCTTATGGGGCATACATCTAACAAGCATTCCTTAAAGCAACACTTACAGAATATCTGAACTGATTTAAAATAGATATAGGTCTAGTACAATTTAATACTTCTTCACAAAATATTTTTGCATTGTTTTGTTACTGAAGGAATTTTATTTTAGCTGCTAGTGCTAAAAGGAAAAGCATGGCAGACTTTGTTCACCTCTTCTATAAGACAAACGTACAGTCCAAAGACTTAATATTTCCACTGAGAGACCTTCATCTGGACAAGAAACAAACTAATCAAATATGCTTTGAAACTTGCTAGCCTGCCGATACCCCAGCTGTGTTACTATGGCAGACAATGCAATGGGAGTGACATCCCCATCATAATAAACAGCTAAAATAGAGACAATTCTATTACAAACTAAAATGCACATTTTGTCATCTGTTACTATAATACACAACTGCTGAAAATAGGGTCTCACAAATAATGATAAATATTCATTAGGACACCATTACAAAGCTATGAAAAACATGGTCAAACCGAGCTCGCGCTGCTGGCATGGCCGTATTACAAGTCATGACACCTTCTCTCTAGATGCCCTCTCAACTGATTCTGAGCAATCCTTTGTCCTGAACATCAGGAGGTCATGTGAATGCTCAGGATTTCACTGCAGATTCTTAGTGCCTTGAATAACAAGTTTTTTAAAGAGGCACAGAAGAAGAGTCTACAGGTAGGCTGTAATCAGTCAGGGAAAAGTCAAGCTGGGATAGCCGACCAGCTAAAAAGAACAAGAATGGATCCAGAAGACTCTCTCATGGTGGAGAGAAGGGGAAAACTTGAGGGGTATCATACACATCTTTCTTCTTTTGCTCCTGTTTGGACTGCAAGATATCAGAACAAAATGGAAACTGGCAAAAGACAAAAAGCAGCCCTACTCCATTCACATACCAACACACTTGGCATATTGTGTCTGCAATGGATGGCTGAAATTCATTTTAAAGCAAATATTTCAGCCCTCCACCTGCTGGCTATACTTAGTGCCTGCAGCCTGCAAGTCAACAGTCAACGATTTAGATTCTGCACTGGCAAAGTCCAAACTCGGTATTATTACAAGGTAACACACCGTGTTCATACCTCACAATAGGAGACTGTGTCAGCTGAGAGGTTACTGAAATTACAGTCTCAAGATTATAAATGATACAGCTACAGCTCTACAGTAAGAAAAAGAAATGCTGGAAATTTAGATAGATACCAATTTAGAAACCAAGGCCTGAGGTACTAACTTCCCCATAGTTTTTATATAAACACTCTGCACTGCATCTCAACTGGTCATCAGCTTATCAAAGTACTCTGGGGAGATAAATGAGAATCCTTTTTTCAGAATATTAAGTTAATGAAGGCATACTCCTCTTAGCTATACCTATAGAGGCGGGTTAATAATAACAGGCAAAATCTGAAAAAGGAGCAGATAAAACTTTGTAATTATCTTGATTACCAATAAAGGGAGTGAAGAAACATGAGCCAAACAAAAACATCACCACCTACAACAGGAGGTTGAGGTTTTAATAACCAAATATCTGAAACAGTCTTGAGATTATTCCAATATTCCAATTATTCCATATTCCAGCCCTTGCTCCACCCCAGGACTTGACCTACCTAAGTGCACAGGAAAGGAGAGACATTCTCTATAAACCAGAAATAAGAGAAACAGTGAATAAAGGCTGAGTCATCACAACCAGAACTCCAGTTTCCACCTACACTTGCACAAACACAAGATGAACAGCATTGTTTATGAACACTGACACATCTTAATATCAAATGAGTCATTGCATAAGGTATTTCAGGATTTTTACCATAGCACGTGGCACAGATATAACAAATGGACTGCTTAAGTCAAGCCCATGTGTTCTTTGTCCAGCACTTCATAAGGTTGCCTTTTCACACAGCATGTACTTTTCTCCGCATTAAGACAATCTCACTTTAAACAGAAGTCTACTTTTGAAACTGAATTTGCTATCCTAGAGTAAGCCTTGCTGGTGTTCAATGTAGTCTTGCATTATCTACAGCACTAACTGTCCGTGCTTGTACATTTCCTACATCTGCTTTCATTTCTAAAATCAATCCTTAAAATTTTGAAAAAAAAAAAATTCAAGCTGCATAACCACTTAACCAAGGAGAACATCTCCCTGCTGGATCCTGAAGTTCACATCATTTGACTGCGACAGTGCCAGCAAACTGAGCTGCTAACAGCAAACTCAGAATCAGTCCTCACTCCTCCCTGTGATGCTGTGAGGCAACAGCAGCACCACCACAGGATCCACATCTCTCTGACTGTGCTGAACGCTGCTTTTTAGAACTCACATACTCAAGAACTCATTAGAGTTCACTCATTAATCCTTCATTTAAAAAAATTAACAAACAACCAAGATAACACAGGTCCAGTTTTACCCCACATAAAACATCTTTAACTCCTGTACAACATCACGTACTATAGATCCTTCTCTTGAAATACATGGTACAAAGAGCTGCGTGGCACCTGGCTTTAACAAGGTTCTGTAGAGGCAGTTTAGAGGTCATTATCTGAGCTGAGTTTTGTTATGTGTGAATTCTTGTGAACAACTGTTCTTTAAAGCAGTGGGAATATTATTTTTTAAGCTAATCAACTATCATGCTTGCTTTGGTCCCTGATATTCTCCTGCAGCATTTATGTTTGTAGACTTTTTGATGTCTTCCCATCATGCTTCATATTCTTTCATTATAACACCTGTTGCAGCAGTTGATCTGCCCGTAGGCTTCTGATATCCACAGTGAATCCACAATGACTAAGCTTGCTACTCATTTTAACCATGGACACAGAACTGAAAGTGTGGTTATATAACCAGCTCCTGGATGCTACCCGAAATCTGTTGCTTTACTTCTGATCTCAGGAATGAAGTGGGCTTTGTAGCCTTGCACAGAGAAAGAGGGCTCGCATTCTCACAGTTTGAAACGCAGCATCATCTCTTCAGGTTTTGCTTACATGCTGAGTACTCCCAGCGAGGTGCTGTCTATCCACACACTCCACTACTGTACGAGTTGAATTCAACACATTCATATATTATTTTAAAGGTACACTGCATCCCTCAAATGCGTACGCAAGAGAAATAATTCACCTGGAAGCGGTCTGGACAGCAAGTTTCTATGTAATTTCATTCTCTTTACTGGGAATGTTGTAGAACTACATGTAATCTAATTGTTTACATTGCATGCTCCTAAAACAACCCATAAAATGCAATTTTAAGTCTGGGTTGATAATATTTAGTTATTTATAGATAGGTGGCTAGCAGAACGCCTTCTGCCATGCTCTTAGAAATGGTTGTGAAGTAACATCCACACACTGTCAGATGAAGATGTTTCCATACTGCCCTTTAAGTCACATCAAGCTCATCAGAAACCACAAACAAGTCTATTAACACTGTACCATTTGCAGTAAATCCCATGGACGTCTGTGAGCTGTTCCACATGCACAAACATCACCTATGATAACCTTTAGTTGGAAGGATACCACAGCGTTCATCAGAAGTTCTATACGAAGACTGATCTCAACTATTATTTTGCTGTTTCAGTCACAGGTGTATCATTCCTGGACTGAAATCCCCAGCATTGATTCTGTTATCTTCCCAATGCATAGAAAAGTCAGATGGCTATAAAACAAGAATGACAGCACCCAGCACAAAGGAGCACCACATCTGGTCAGCTGCAAATCACTGCATACTTTAAGACTTCTGATAATATCTAACTTGAGAAGTGAAATTAAATGTGCAATCCTTTGCAGATCTTGGATTTTTTTATTTATTTATTTTTGTGTGTGTGTGTGTGTGAGAAAGCACATATAGCAGATTGTAGTAATTGAAGAGGTCTAGGCAATACTGTGACACGAAAAAACATTAGCCTCCAAAACACAACGGTTTTGAAATCAAACGTCTGATGGTTTCTTTTATTTTTGTTGAATAGAGGAAAGCAGTACAGAAAAAGGAATAACTTTGTTATTTGCTAATGTATAAAACAAAAAAAAAAACCTTGACAAAATAATGGTATATAAAACCATTCTGAAGAGAGTAGAGAATAGGTCCTCCACAGTCTCTTAGCAACAAAATTTTCTCTGCTTTCTCAGAGTATCATGAAGTTGTGGAATCCTCCTCCCACACATAATTTGAAATCAAGGATGAAAACACAAGAATGACCCACCTTACTGGCTAGAAGCTGAAAACACTTTCACAGCCTGCTGAAACACAGATCAGCAACAAGCAGCATCTGTTGCTGCCTTAACTCAATTTTACTTGCAACTTAGCCATAATCAATAGTTAAATGTAGCAATCAGAGAAGCAACCCAGGTAATAACAACAAAACCCAACAAAACGTGGAAAAAAGAGGAATGTGACATTAAAATAACTTCAGCAGCCACATCAAAAATTAAAATTAATGTATGGTAGTAGAGGGAAAACTGATTTTAACTGGGAGCTCTCCACTGGCTTTCTCTAGATAGCAATACCAATTGACCTGAATGAGGTCAAAGCAAAGCCCATTCCCTCCAGTATTTTCAAATGATTCCCTTAAAATAGTGTCTTTATTTTCCCAACCTAGAAGAGAGAAAGCAGAAAGAGGATTCATATTCTGGCTAGTCAATTTAATCCTGTAAGATCAATAATAACAAAATTTAAAATCACAAGCTAAATAAGCATCTAATTTATTAGACCTTTGAAATAATAATAGGCCACTTCCTGGCCATGAAAACAGAGAAATCATGGCCTAACCAATGTGATTTGCTCATTGTTTCATCAGAACTTTTTCCACCAGCAGAGCTAACAGGTGCATTTTCACTTCCAGAAAATAGCTTTCCTTTCTTTCATTACTTAGAATGGAATGTAATGAATGAAAGAATTTGTTAATCTACAGCAAACGGCAGAGATGATTTGCCAGCTGGGCATCCTTGTAAGCACAGAAAGAATTACCATCCCTCAAAACAATGGCAAAGGATCTTAATAATAATAATCACTAAAGGAGTACAAAAATCCAAAATGCTCAGGAAATTCAAACTAAGGTTCAATACTGAAAGCCATAATCTACAAGCAAATTCCTACTTTTTAAGGAAATAGAAAAGCAACAAATCTAACAGCCAAAAGATTGGACATGAACGTTTACGTCATTCAGCTTTGATGGAAATCTTCTTTTTATAAGATGAGAGAAGAAGAATAGCCTACAGTTTTAGAGAAGAGGAAGATACTCGGATCTGATCAACCTCTTACTGTTTCTACTAAACTCCTCTTATGCTCATCAACCACTAGTTGATGAGTCTATTTTTAAGCAGGTCAACTGACAGAATTATTCTTTCTGATAACCTACCAAGAGCAATGCATTTCAGTGCATACAAAACCAGAAAAAATTATTATTCTTCCAACATCTACCTTACTTCTTTTCACACTGAAGCTAAGCTTCAGCCCCAGCTTTAAATCCAATGCACCAAGAAATGCCACAGCATAGCTTTACACCAGTACCAGGATGCAGTCTGGCTGTGACTGCTCCCTCAGATCACACCACACCACCAAGGTAGAACACAATTCAAATCCAATTACTAAAAATGTCTGTACAACATTAAGTATTCAGAACTGATGCCCTGCATCTCTTACTATAGCAATATATACAGGCAAAAAATACTGCACTCTTTGGAATTTCTCTCCCCAACATAGGACACATGCATGCTGTCTAAACAAGAAGAGTCAAAACTCTGGATCTCTGAGTGTCTAATGGCACACAAAAATTGAAGTAATACAGACCCCTTGTTCAATATTTGAATTCTAAGTTTACAATTTGATTTGCAAATCACCCATGGATGCATTTTGCAACTACAATTTATTACAAATGCACACAAATGTATGAGAGCTGCTCCAAAAGTAAAGCCTCCTATTTAATTATGTAACTCATCGTGGCAGAGGCAGATGTTGGTGGTATGGCAGTAGAGGCTGAACCTTCCCAAAAATGTTCCATTACATTTTGTTGACGTGTGACAAAAGGCAGCTGAGGGGCGAGTTTGACAAAATGGCATCTGACATGAGAGTGCAATGAAGCAAAGGGATGGAATTTAATTCCTTAATGGGGAAGAAAGCTGCATCCATCGACATTCATCAGCACCTATTGCCCATTTATGGAGACCAAACAGAGAATGTGAGCACAGTGAGGTGGTGCATTTCAGCAGTGGTGATAACAATATGAAAGACAAGCCATGCTCCACACAGCTGTGCAATTTTTGTTTTTGTTTTTGTTTTTTTTTTTTAAATGAGTGTGACATGCAGACTCTTATTCACTGCCTGTGAAAATGCACGGCTAATGATGGTATCTATGTAGAAACAGTGTATTGTAGCTGAGAATCCGTTCTATCAAATAATGTTATTGTCCTTTTTGTATCTGTTTTAGTTTCCATGGTAATAAATAAGAGGCATTACTTTTGGAGCAACCTACATATACATGTATACATGTGCTGGCTGGCTTCTAGACATCAGTAAGAATCTGGTAGTTCATGAGATGACAGAAGTACTGACAAAGGAACTACCAGCCTTTGGTACTGGTAATTACACTTCGCCAGTAATTATGCAGATAGATTTCAGGTTGTTTCTGATTTCCCTGTGATGTCGACCTACAAGTTTCCCATTTAACGAAGGTGAACCATTACACAGAATATTCCATGAGCATATCAGACTGGGGGAGATGCTGCTCTGTTGAATACACTCTGTAGAAAGAGCACTTAAAAGGCATTATCACAAGTTGTGAAGGAAAGCTTTAGGAATCAATGCTACAAATACTGCATCCTTGATGCTATATACCTAAATACTACTAAAGCGATCTGTGAGATCAGAGCATACAATCTTACATTTCTAATGTAGAGCCAAAAAGATTTAATCCTACCCTTGTGTCTTCACAGCCTACTACAGGTAAGTGAAACATAACGGTGATGTACAGGGGGGCCTGTGATTTAATGATGAAGAGAAATGAGAGTCTGCTTGATGGGATAGGATGTAAGGCTCAGTTTGCAAGAGGAAATGTTAGGCAGGAAGGAACAGAGGCAGCTTGCCAGCTTTCTACTGTGCAGAAACTGAAAATCTAAGAGTTCAGGTAGGGCTCAAAAAAATAAAGGTAGAACCCTGTGCATCACATATGACTTTAAAAACCATATTATTATACCATTCTCCATATTTCACAACAGTCCTGTAAGATACATACATAGATGCTACTGTAGCTGGGCTACACAGGTATTTAGAATACAGTAAAATTGTATGAGCATGTAAGCATGATTTGCAGATTTGCAGTGAGGAAGCTTTTAGGATCTGTGTTTTTTTTCAGGCAGATCTCCAGCACTCAGATCAATGAGAAGGATTTCAGATAAGTTCCATATGGAGTGAAGATCAAAACCAGATGGAACAGAAATATGAATGGAGGGGCCGTACAGCAACACAGCCACAACAGACAGCATGGTGTCACTGGGAGTACCTGTAACACCTGGGGCAGCTCCCATCAGCTCTGCTGCCAGCTCCCCTGGTCACTTGTGTTTGTAGGGATTTGCTGATAAGCGTATTAAATGAGCCTTGAGAAAAGACACTGTAGTTCCTAAACATCCTGAAAACTTCTGTGTGTACCCTGGTAATAAAGGGAAGACGCAGAGCTACGGGCAGTACTTTATAACACTAAATATTATTATGAATATACATAATTTGTACTAAATACAAAAAAAAAAACCAAAAACACAAGACATCAACATCCTCTATGTGAGGTTTAGTTTAATACACATCTAACTAGTACATATATTGCTGTCAGTAAAGCTTGTGTGTTCTTTTCTGCACCAGTATTGCAATGAGTGGAAACTGTGAGGCTCGGAGCTCGAAGCATATGGAATTTTCCAGGTCACATGTGAAGCCAAGCACTGGACTCCGCTGGGCAGGCAGAGGGAGAAACTGAATTCTAACCATATGTTTTGAAATGAAACAATATGCTCTTCTGTTATAGCTGAAGACTTCAATAACCGCTTTACAGTCAGCAGCAATAAAAAGGGAAAGTAATATTGAAATAACATTTGCCATGGAATAGAAAGTAATTACAGCATAGAAATGAGAATGCCCAATGTATATATCACAAGTCTGACGCACGACAATATTAAGTTATATCATTTCCATCACAATATTTATTAGGACTTTCTTTTAAAGGACAAGAATTAAAACAAGTGGGATTCAGTTGCCATATGAAATACTCCAGGCAAACACAGAAGCACTTGTGCATTTCATAGGATCACAAAAACTGATCTGTCCCTTTACCAGCTGAACGATGACCAGGGGCAGAGAAGTGTGAAAATTCAAAGCTTAACATCTAAGTGCGATGGTAACAAATATCCACACCAAGCTGGGTAAAGCCTAGCATACCTCGGAAGCACAGACAGCTGCATTGCATCAGTCTCATTCCATGACTCAGAGCACGCTGTACCAGGCAGTACACACACCCTCCTTGGGCAGGATGTGTTCTACTATCGCACGCCCCTGCAAAAATCATTTTGGTATTTTGCTTTTTCTGCCCTGCTTTGCTTTACCTCACCCAGAATTTGTGAGGATTGGAAATTACTGCTGGAACATCACTTAATCAAAAACAGTCCGGAAAATAAAGTGATTTTAAATGCAAGCCTACTCTTCCCATTAGCCTTAAATTATTGTACTATTTCATTGGGGGAGCGCTTTTAATTCCCACTCCTACCGGTAAAAAGCAAATAAATAAAACAAGAGAGATACACAGATTAAACTCTTCCCAGCTCTCAGATTCTGGTCTTGCTGTGATGTCTCTGATTATCTTTTGACTTAATCTCAGCGTTTTCCTATTGCTATGTCATTTACATCATGCTAGTAGATTCCCTGTAATCGATGTGATGTGCACACACTTCAGATTTTGCATTTGCTCCTCACAGTGCAATCACAGAATCACTAAAATTTCAATGTTTTTCCTTATACTAACTCACTGCACTATAATCAGCAGTGTTTGCAATACCACTTACGGTTTAATGAAAGCAATTACAAACAAAAGTCAAAATTTGTTTCCATGGAACTGAAAACAAAGGCACTCTCATAATATCACAGGCCCAGAATCTGACAGCAACTTGCCAAATTGTTTTACATCTACTTCTCACTCTAAACATTGAAGATCATCTTCAAAATTTGCAAAATAATAAACAGAAAGAAATCAGCCTTTCATACAGTTAAACCCTGCAAACCACTGAAATTCTAATTCGAATGTGTGAAATTCTAGGATTCTAACGTGTGTGTATTCCACGGCCAGGAAGTTCCAGGTCTGTTGCTTCTTCAAGCTCAGACAGATGAGATGGCCAAGGAACATACTAGGATTCACCTGCAGCTATAAGGCAAAGTCTGGCTCCACTAAAAGGTTCTCATTTCATGAAAACTAAACTGCCATTCTTACACCTGCACAGCACAGAATAATCGTACAACACTGAAACAAAGTTGGCAGGGCCTCTTGGTTCAGCCTAGAAAACCTTTTGTCACAGTGCACACAAAATAGAGAAAAGCCTTCATGTTTTTCAAGAACATCAGGCACAGCCTGATGACAACAGGTAACCTCACACATGCAGATTGAAGGCAGCATTTGGGTATTACTATCCCCAGCAACACAAAGATCCACATGGTTCTGGGAGAGAAGCAGTGGGTGCCCCATCCCTGGAGACGTTTGAGATCAAGCAGAAACAGGCTCTGAGCACCTGACAGATCTGTGGGTGTCCCTGTTCATTACAGGGGGTTGGACTGGATGACCTTTAAAGGTCCCTTCCAACTCATATACTTCTATGAATTACAGAACAAAGAAAGATAGATTTGTGTTCTATAGCTATAAGAATAAGCGTCTGGCTGGAGATTGCAGTGGCCTGTAAAGATGGCACCGGCCCTCATGATGCAACTTATCTACAGCCCAAATAGATATACCAAGTCTGTTTTAGGGCACAATTTGGTTCTCAGTTATAAAAGTAGCCTTGCTGTGACTTCCATATGAGAATTAAAGATACGTTTGGCTTCTAATTGCAGGAAAGCAAGGAGAGAAGAGTGACCAGGGAGAGATCTGCTGGAGTCCCAGACTCACCAGCACCAAACTTGCAGCCTCAATCACCTGGCCTTTGAGATGGTAGAAGGCTACAGCAGGCTGTGAGCCATATGCAAAGTGCACCACGTCTGAACTACAGTTTCCATGCTCAGAGTCAAAAGCAATCTTCCAACATAGCCTTCATTCACCAAATGGTGCTGGCAAACAGCCCACCAACGGCTGCCACATTCATCTCTCCAGTACTCTGCCGGGCACTCACTAAGCAACAAGAAGTGGCACATCTCTGTTGGCCTCTGTTATCCTTTCACCGATGGCGAAGAAGATGAAACACGGATCACTGCAGGGAAGGAGCAGTGAAGGGAAAGTGGTAACTGAAAGTCGGGGGATGCCCACAAGAACAAAAAGGGGAAAGAAGGGGGGCAGAGCGCTGTCAGTTCGGTCCCATTTTGAGCCCAGGGCCCCAGCTGAGGGGGAGGCCGCAGCTCTCGGGCAGCCCCCGGCCCTCCTCCCTGAAGCCCATCCGGATGGCCGGACTCGCGTAACGCTGAGGCAGACCGCTGCCTCCTCCCACCCCCTCCCCTCCCCGGAGCCCGCCCGTCCCCTCGCCCCGGCAGCCAATGGCACGGAGCGAGGTGCTGCCTGCGGCGGCCGGGCGGGGAGCAGAGAAGGAGGAGGAGGAGGCGGCAGGCGCTGCTCGTCGCTCGCTCCCCGGCTCCGGGCGCTCCTGAGCCGCGCCCTCGGTTCCCTGCCCCGCCGATACCTGCAGCATGGACTCGGACTCCGGGGAGCTCAGCGAAGGCGAGCTGGTCTCACCTGCAGGTAAGAGGACCGCGGTGATGCTGGGGCTGACTGAAAGCCGCCGATGCTCGGCGCGGGGAAGGACCGCCGCCGTCCCGCCTGAGGGAGCGGCTCGCGGGGCTCGGTCAGCTCTCGGGGTGGCGGGAGCTCCGCGTGCCGCACACAGGCTGCAAGGAGCAGGAGGAGCGCGGCCGCTCTCTGTCCCGGCCGTTGCCCGCCAGGGAACGGAGAGAGTTACAGCCACGCGTGACGTGACAGCCGGTTACATGAGCAGCGCTGGCGCTAATCTGAGCCATTGTGCTTTATATCCAGAGGGGGAAAAGTTTCTAAGGCTGCTCGGGCTCCCGCTGCAGGACCTCGGCTGGCGGCCGCTTGCAGGCGGTTAGCTCGCCCTCAGGCCCCCGGACGGCTTCGGTTTGCGAGCCCTAACTTTTCACCAAAAGAGCGTACAAATGCTGCTGCTGCGCTGCAGCCTGCGTAGTTCTTAGATGAGGCAGAAGGAAGAGGAAAATAATAATAATCCCTCCTGCTTTTCCAAATCTCCACATTCTCACGTCCTGTGCAGAACAACAAAAAGGGCGTAATGAAACGGTGCCCTCTGCAAGCAATGAAATGGAGACAAACTTGCATGAAGTCCAACGCTACAGAGGGAACCGGCTCTACCCCTGCGGCTGGTGCACAGCCGTAGGCTCAGGGCCAGCTGCCCGGCGGTGTGGGCTGTGGTGGGGGCACTGGCAAGGGCTGACCGAAGTGCAGGCAGATCCACGTCCCCTCCAGCTGCCCACCGTGCTGGCACCTCCCATGAGAGCATTAAACCAGTGTGAGACTAGCAAGTGCAATTGGAGTAAAGATCACCATAAACAGACAGGAAGTTACCATGTTATGTTATGAAGTAGTCTGCGAGAAACATATTTTCACCTCCATCTACTTTGGACTACAAGGATCTCTGAAATCTCATAGTAATTCTGTTAGCACAGACGGGATGAACAACTTTAGGAAGCCATAAGATAAATAGGCGTCATCTCATCTAACCTTTACAGTCTTCAGTCTGATCCAGTTTTATCTATTAGAGGCATCTACTTGCAACAACTTGCTTTCTATTTTCTTATTTCTTTCTCTAGATTTTTAGTAAGACTGGTAACAGGTGCTACAGCTCCTTACAGACATAAAGCTCTGTTAAGCTGAAGTTATCAACAGAGATCACCGACAGTTGCAGTTTGTCATCCAGATACACAAAGCAGTGCCTGAAGTTACAAGCGTTACATTTATAAAGGAATTAACATAGTATAGCCCCACATGCCAACATCATACTCCTGCAGTAAAAAGATTTTTCTTTTAAATAAATTAAAAGTAACTATACTTAGAGACTGCCATAAGTGTATTTTATGTCATCACTTACTAGCTGCCAAGAGCTGATGTTCATCATGCTCCTCTGCACTTTTCCTTCTTAGTGCTAGATGAGGGAAGAAGAACCTGGCATTTTGACTGAACATGGTAGATGCCTATAGAATAAAATTGGAACAGAGTGAAAACTGTTTTTGTCTTAACCAGCTGCAATCAGGTTTCCCTAAATGGAAGTGTTATTGCTTGCTGTTTGTATCCCTCATCCTCTCCTGATTTCCCCCCCCGCATCTCATTTGGTCTTTCTCTGTACAGTGCCATATGTGCAGTGCAGTACCTCGCTGGCCGTGGGTGTCCTGCTGTCAGTCACTGCTGCAGGCACAGAAGCAGAGAGGTTGCAGCACAGCTTTCAGTCCCTGTACCATACCCCACACACCCAGTGACCAGGGGCATTCTACCTGTGGATTGCAGGGCAAGCAGAGTGCTATGGAGAAATATTTGGGTTGAAGCCCCAAGAATATCCCAGTTGTGGCCACTGATCTCAGGACAGGTAGGGTTTCATGCCAAAAGGGCCCATTTAGCTTGTTCTCCTTTAGCAGCCCTTGCACTCCAAGTACAAACAGCAGTAACTTCAGCTTGCACAGCTGCAATCTCTTATGGCCACTGTCCAGTTTTCAAGTTGTTCACTTGTTCAAACCCAATGCAATACATCACTAACATCTTAGACGCTGGTGCAACACAGATGTTTAAACCTTGTTCAGGGTCTGCTCCTCGTACAGTACTTGGCCCTTTGCTCTGTCCTGGGGGAGCAGCATTGCTCCCATCACTGAGACTTGGGTGTGAGCAGAGCAGGGGTCTTCTTTGTGTGCCCCCACCATCTGCCACACGTGCTCAGCATCCAAGAGCCAGCTGGAGGCTTGCACTGAGATCCCAGCAGCCTCATTTCCTTTAATAGCTCATTTAAAGCCGAATCTCCAAGGAAGCAGAAGTAGTTTTTCTGTATTCTAAATGTGTTGTCATGATAGCATCTTTATATTTCTTTGGTGCAGGCAAAAAGCTTTTTATATGCTAGTAGCTCAAGATGTTAGCTCTACTTTAAAACAACAGAAACCACAGCTCAGCACACCAGAGCATCCAACTCCACAGCCTCAGCTTCCACCAGCCCAGCCTGCTCATACTCATCCATCACTGCTTTGCACTGAGTTGTTCATATAGTCAGGAATTATATACATTTTATATATATACACATACTTGTACACACATACAAGATAGAACCCTGCTGAAAGCACTGAACAGGTCTTTGCAGTTTTGAAAAAAAAAAAAAAGTGCATTTAGCACTACGTTCAGTGAAGTTTCTTGAATTTTATTATATACACTACAAGTCATACTCCTTTTCTTGTCCTATAGATAAGCTTCTGGAAGCTGAGCAAGTAATCTTAAAATAGAACATTGTTCCCATTTTTTTCCTGTCCACCTATTGAGAGGTGTGGGGGTTTTGTTTGTTGGGTTTTTTCTTTTTTTTTTTTTCCCCCTCTCATTTTTCTTTTGAAGTCCTTCAGGAGAATAATGTATTTTTCCCCCAGTTCTCTCCCAGCAGCCTACCATATGAAGGTATGATCTGCTGTGTCACCTTTCAGACCAGCGTTTCACAAAAATCCAGGTCATCTCCAATAGCAATTCTTTAGCAGTGGATTTAGGAATTTTCCTTGCAAGGGAAAGGCAGCAGACCTTCATTTGGTGCGCATCGCCCTAGGTCCCTCAGCTGAAACAGCAGGAATTCAGCCAAATAGGTTTTTTTTAATAGAATATTGATTTAAGCCTTTCTACAAGCTACCAGGTCAGAACAGAGGTTTCTGTGTTTGTTTAATAGAACTGTTACGCTACACCATTAACATATGGTAACTAGAAGCTTGGTCTTTGAAACAATACCGATTATTTTCATTAGGCTTAACATATCCTGCAGAGTAGACTGTTGCTGGTGCCTTCTGCGGCTTTCCTCCCACTGAAGTCAAGAGAAATTTGGCCTAGGAAAGAGAGCAGCTTGTGCTCCAAGTAGAGCTTTAAATTGGTGATAGGATTTCTTGGAACATTAGCCCTGTGAAGGCTACAGCTTTGTGTGATGCCAAGGAGAAGAAGATGAAAACACCCTTACGCCAGGCTCGCGTCCATAAAGACAGTGGGAGTCTTATAGTCTTCAATAGGGCCAAGATCTCACCCTGTGACTGCTGGCACAAAAACATCGATGCATTCTAAAATATTTGATAATTTCTCTGAACTCTACCCTGAGGAAAAAACACGTGCTTAGTAAAAACAACAGATTTAAACATTATTTAGTGCTGTAAAATAGCCCCGACAGACATGAATATTTTTTCCAGAGCTGTAATGTTATTTGAATCACAAATGCTTAGCAATTTTTTTTTCCCTGAAAATTATTTACCACGCTGTGTGAACTGCCTGTACTTTTGTGATATTCATCTCTTGATCCTTTTGCATATTTTAACATTGTTTTAAAAAGCTCAGTGCCGTTTGAAAGCCAATATAGTCTTGTAAATAGAAAGTTAATTTGACAGTGTACTGTGAGATATTTAGCAACATACAAAATTATTGGTGGCGTTGGTAACATGCTTGAGCAGGCACATTGTAGTTTTTTTGCAATATCCTGCTGGACATTTGAACAAATATTTATTAAATCATGACAAAGTATACTTTGCCCCAGGGAACTCCTGTGTCTTTGAATAGGAAGGGTTTCAATTTAAGAAAAGAACGTTTTGCTTTTACATGGAAAAAAACAAGTCACATATGGAACAATATCTGCTGGGCTTCAGGAAAGCAGGCAGAAGCAGTAGGTAATAGCATGCCGTAAGCATGGAAAGAAGACTATTTTTAATGGAAGCTGCAGACTCACCAAAATGCTTCTGTAATTAAGTGCTTACTAATACCTTTTTAACATAGTACTCTCCCTTCTGCTGAAAAACAAACAAAAAAAAAAGGAAAGCTGGTTTAAATGAGAAGGATAGACAAGAAGTAGCATGTCTCAGAATCCCATACTCCAAACCCTCTTACAGGGCTCCATGGGTGAAAACGCAGGCTGTGGCAAGCATGTACCCAAGTTCTCTGCCAGGACAGAGCAGGTGAAAGACACCTCAGATGAAAGGGCAGCAGCTGCAGGGCAGGCCATGAGCTGAGAGCCCGCCTGGGTGAGTTCTCTTGGACCGCCTCACTCTTCCCTCCAGAGAACACATGGGCTGC
Organism: Tetrao urogallus; assembly: GCF_951394365.1. Lineage (NCBI taxonomy): Eukaryota > Metazoa > Chordata > Aves > Galliformes > Phasianidae > Tetrao > Tetrao urogallus. The sequence goes on from NC_136824.1 coordinate 11,255,468, forward strand.
TGACTGGCATACAGACCCCTCTTTAGCATAGGGACTGTCAGATTAGGAGCCTCATCCAACTGAAAAAAGTAAATCTCTGAAGGGCAAGAACCCAGTCATGCTGTGTTGGTTGTACAGACCATAAGTAATCTCATCCTTGTGAAGCTGAGTAGACTATTTGTTTGAGCAGGTCAACCTGTTCAGGCTTCTGTTCTTATATAAATCAAGTGGAAATACAATGTTCATAAAGCAGTTGATTGAAACCTAAGCCCGCCTGTTTGTGCATCTGCGGACCAGACTGCTGAGCAGCAATCGTGGGTAGTATATGAAGTTATTATGAAGTAATACCCTTTCTCAGCAGCTTTGATGCGCTCCAGTAAGAAATTTGTACCGTAGTAAAACACATCCCTCCTGCACACATCAGAAATAAAAGGCAGATGTCATCAAGATTTTCTTCCCTGTTGAGGATCCCTGTTGAGGATCCACTGTTGAGAGGATGGCATATTGAATCATGTGGTCTCTGAAGAGCTAGTCATCATGGATGAAGCAGATTCTGACTCTCAGGTGGGGATAGTGGGCAGGCTTATTGTTGTGCATAAAAATTTGCTATTCTTAATCAGAATTTAGAAAAATCCGTGGATAAAGACAAACCTTGCCTGCTTATGCATAGGAATATAAAGTTGCAACTGGTCACAGTCAGTGATCATTTCTGTCTGCCTTACATAAGCCTGGAATGACAGTGGATACCATTTGATATGACATGTTGGCCACAGCATATGCCCTATATAAAGCTACACACACTTCCCCTCAAAAACCGTCATGCCTTTTTTTGTATAAATGCTTTTGTTTTTTAAAATCTTTCTTCACATCTGCACCAAAGACTAAAGAAGTCATAGCAGGAAAAGCAGGCCTCCTGAATTTTCTTGGTAGAGGAAAGTTGGAAGAATAAAGCCGCGAACCTTAGGTAAAAAGGAAAACAGTAAATCAGCTCGATTCCTGATTACATCAGCTGAGTGAGAAAGTTCTTGAAGACCTGGCCTGCTTGAGAAGCCTTTTCTATGTTCCTTTTACCTACAGTATCACCTGGTGTGACAGCCCTCCCCGATCTCATGAAGTAAGAGAACCTTTTAAATTCTTAAGAGCATTTACTGTTTTTTCTAATGAACTAAACAGAGCTTGGCTGTGGGCCCTAGCAGCGGTAACTGAACTGTTTATCTATTAATATCTATTTTGGCACTGTTTGAGCCCACGCAAGATAGCCTCCCACAAAATGTCCTGGCATGACTGAGGATAACAGTGGCCTGTGTGAGTTAAACAACATTTGGAGTGTGGGAAAAAATTCAGTTTGTATCCAGATGGCAATATTACGGCACTCAGAGCAGCTACGCTGGGCCAAGACCTGGGTTTGGAGCCTTACCCAAATAAAGTGAAGTTCTTTGCTGCTTACCTGCAGAAATTTCGTTCCAATTAGCTCATGAGAGGGGAATCTTATAAGCTGACAGAAGTCCAGTTCTAGGAACCGTATGGAAAGCTGGTACACAGTTTCTGCAATAATCACAATTTCATACTCAAGTCCCAAACTTTCACTTGAGAAGCCAAGCTGAGCTCAGGAGCTGCTCGGTAGTCAGTGGTTTTCTGCTCTTTACAGAAGCCATCGTTACTGAAAAAGACTGAGGAACAGCAAGTCACTTCTCAGTCCTTCCCATGAATTCCTTCCCAGTGAAGATTCTGTTGTCAGTCTGTGCTGCCTACAGTTCTCCTTCCTACAGAGAAGCCAAGTGAGCGGTCTCAGGATAGATACAGGTTTCACTAACATCTGCCAGCGGAATAACAGATTGCAGATTACTTCACCATGAAGACATTTGGTCTTCTTGCCAGTGCTAGTTTAATATGAAAGGTAATCTTCTGCTAATTTATAATATTTGTGTTTCAGAACACCTCTACCACCAATGACCATTTTATTTCTGGCATTAACTTTGTTTATCCAAGCAGCTTAAGTTTTCCTCTCTTTGAAGAGATTTATTAACACTATTACTGTGTCACTGTTTCCTCTCCAAGGAGTTTTCTGTTTACTTCCAGAGCACTTAATTTACACTGTCAAATCAATGACAAATGCAGATCAAAGAAATCCAAGTTTCCTGGACTTTGAAAAGTGAAGATTTTGAGGAGGTTATTTATTTCAGCATAACCATTTTTCAGACGACGTTTCCAGTAAAAACTCGGTACCACGTAGCATTATGCCAGGCACATGTCAGTGCTTTTTGTTTACTCATGTTTAATTTTAAACTTTGTGTATTTGTGCACGACTTCCCCTTTCACTCAAAGCAGAAGGAGATAGGAAAGAGGTATCAAGAACAACCTTCATGTTCACTTCAAAGCAAGTTATAACTATTTTGATGCATCAGCTATAAGTATCAAAATAGTGAGGCATCTTTTCATTAATGATCTCCATCGTTAAGGAAAATGTTTAACCATAGATCCAAAATTATCAGTACAGTCATGACTCACAGCTGCTGGATTTCTTAGAAAGTAAAGAAAGAATGAGGAAAAAACACTTCAGTTACAAATCTGGGAATGGAATAAAACAGTTCATAAGTATAATAATAATAATGTAAAGACCTCACAGAATGCCAGTATGACACTTCTTAACAACTTGTACTAATGGATAACCTTTAAATATATCAGGCTCACTAGCACACACTAAAGATAAATAAGAGCCATTTTTGATCAGTGTTTGTACCTGGTCTCTATCAGAAGCTAACTTTTAAGGTGCAAGTCTAGCCAGAGAGAACTCCTAGCCAGGAGTATTTGTTCTTAAAGAGTGTATTCCCACATCAGTTCTTAAAGGTTGGTGTCAGACACCATCCTGCATAAGAAAGAAATGACAGCACTTCGCACCTCCAGAGCAGACACAGCTGAGGTTTCACTCTTGCCAATCCCCTGCTTTCCCCCACTAAAAAACAAAACAAAACAAAAAAACAAAAAAAAAAAAACAGCACTGCTGGTATTGCTCCACAAAAAGTACTTCCTTTACACAAGTCATACAGAATTGAAGAAAAGCCAAGAACAAATCATCTTTTTAAAGACAGATGAATACCAGTGCTCACCATAATTCCATGATTCAAATGTTACATTTTGGATTGAATAAGATTCCTGAGAACTTAGAACACTCCCAGCTCACGGCTGGTCATCAGCCGGTGTCAGTTTATCCTCCAGACCAAGATACCTCTTGCAGCTTTGAGGACTATTTCCAAACAGAACTAGGGTTCTTTCTAACCAGTTAGTATCTAGCCCAAGGTCAAAAGAAAATCATGCTGATCTCACACTGATGTTTGGTTGTTGCTGAGTGATGGGTGCACACCCAGGGAGGTGGGGAAGAGTTTCAGTGCTGTATGGTGGCACAGGGCAGGGCCACACTGCACTGTGCTGGGTGCACATGGCCCATAGGTTGGGCAAGCCTGCACTACTCTTTTGCAAGCCTCAACTCTTTCAATCTTGGTCTGATTTCTTGTTCTTAACTCATTTCTTTTCAAATACTCTTGAGTTTGCAACTTCTACTGTTGTGAAAAGCAAATGCTGTTCCCTTCAAAAGGGAAACTTGGGAGTAAGATACTGTCATCTTAGAGGAATTAGACCCTGGCAAACAAACAATCCCAACAGCGTGTTTACAGATGAGAAGGATGTCAACCTCGTTATTAGGGCATATCTAAAAAAAGAAAGTTCGATCTTCAAACTCCAAAACAGGTACCTGCCCCAAAAGGAGAATGTGCTACTTCTACAGGTAACAGAAGCTTCTCTCTTATTTCCAGAGTGCATTTCTGAACACCTGCTTGAAGAAACAGCATATCCTCACCTCCTAAGTTAAAATCCTTGGGTCTGAACAGCAGGTCCAGGGGCAAAATTGCATTTCTCTCCAGACAGCACCCACATATTGAACAGTAATGTGACCATTACTGATCAAATGAGATCAGAAGAGGACACTACTTTATATAAAGATAGCTTAATTAAAAGGAAAATGGAGCCTGGCCCTTTAAGAGCGTTCAGATGAACCACTGTATGCAAAACCCCTCCCAAGCTTGCCAATATGTTCTTAAACGTTTTAATAAATCAGAATGAAAAGACACTGTAGGATTCACAGGATTGCCTCCGGAAAGCAAGCAGAAGCTTTCGTCCACAACAAAGAACGTGAGAGATGTTTGTGGAAGCAAAACTCATGTCAGCAAGATGAGAGCAGAGAGGAACAAAGGAGGCAGAAGGAAAAGAACATGAAGCAAAGGAGTTGCAGGTTCCCCACAACACCAACTCAACATCTGAACATCATTCCTGATCTAAATGTGTATGTTTGGTGGCCCTGCTAGGCAGGGGGGTTGGAACTACATGATCCTTGAGGTCCCTTCCAACCCGGGTGATTCTGTGATTCTGTGATTCTGTGAACATGTACACCCACCTTGCCACTGCCCCCCTGACACAGCTAAGCTGAACCCAGCCAACACCACAGGCAAATCCACCCCTTGCAGGGCCAGCAGCCACCCTGACACTTGGGTTTTATTTTCATCAGAGGAAACTCACTTTTCTTTTAGAGACTGCCTTAGCTTTGTGGTTTTGCCTTGCCTGATTGAAACTGAATTTGGAGTAGACATCCAGCAGGTAGGGAGATAACAGCTCTGCCCAGGCACAGCCCCACACAGCATCCCTCCTCCATTCTCATGCACATCACAACAGAAATGACACACATCTATTATGATTTTGCAGCCAACTCATCTGTTCAGCTTCCACATCCCCACAAGAGTTTTGTCCACAGTTGCCTGTCCATATATGGAAGGGAAGTAGCAGTTGCTGTTGCTTTGCTTAGAGCTCTGTGTATTCACCTTTTAGAACTTCTGTAGGAATGCACTGCCTTAGCAACAGCTGAGTAGTGTTAAGACAGAGACAAGTGATGTGCAGGAAGGGAGTTTAGAGGGTCTGAGGAACCACTGTTCAATGAAATTATGAACAGTATTGACTAGAGCTTAATTTCCTTAGAGTTGCTACAGTCAGTGACAAGGAGGTAGAAAGCTACACGTGAAATACTTTGGGCTGCACACTGTTAAACACAGCTAGACATACCAAAAAACCAATGCAGGCAGCCACAATTACTTGAGGTTTTTTTTTTTTTTTTTAATTACATACTCGTTCCTTAAACAGCTCTTCTACATTTATAGAGTTCCTTTTTCCTCATAGCCACATATGAAGGAAATTTAGATAGCATGTGTGCTGTTCTATTAAACAACTAGTACTAGAATACTTTGTTTCTTCCCTCATTTCTGTAGAGGTTAAAGAAATAGTTATGCTTTCTAACAGGGCTTATAATTTAGGAACAGTTGACACTTATTCTTAGTCACTATCAGTGACACATAAGTTCTGCCTCCTCTACAGATCCTATGTTATTAAAGAGTTTGGAAATGAATCCTTACATAAGCAGTTCTTTACCATGAAAGCCATAAAAACACATATGACATCACAGAACTCACAAAACTCTCAATAGTTTGGTTGTTGAAAGCTTTACAGCTATCTGCTTGAATTCACTTGGTTTGAAACTTGGCTTGGTCTAAAATTTTTTGAGGCTGAAAACATTTTATATGAACAGCATATGACTGAATATAGCTAGACCTTTCCCCCCTCCCCTAAAAGAGCAGATAAAAATAGTTTTCTTCAGCTATGGAAACACTATATATAGAAGAGAAGCTAAATGCTTTCAACTCAGACTTAACAGTTACTTGGTTTGTTTTTCTGTAAGCATTAATGCCTAGAGAAAGAATTACAGCAAAAAATATTAAGAAGTGACTTCCTTCATAAGAATACAGACAGCATCAGAAACAGCTTAGTAATTAAAGACAATGTAAGGTATTACCTGTTGGTTCACATTTTTTCCACTCTGGTACTGATCATACCCTGGTAGACAGGCACATCAGTCTTAAGACCTTACTAAGGGGAGGCTCTTCATCTCAAGAGGTGCAGTGCAGAGCAGCAGCTCTGAGGAATAGAGCATTACTGGCCATTTCATGCAATCCAATTTGCAGCCTGCTGTTGGAGATTTCCTGCTTCCCTTTCTTGCCCCTAAGGAACATCATGGCTGGGAAACTGCCGTGAGAGAACTGCACACAGTGCTGCAGAAATCCTGCACCTCGACCCTCTGCAAATACTTTCCGGAGCTGGAGAGCCTAGATTGTGCCAGGAGTTGCAGTGGTTTCTCTCAGTATTTGGTGTGGTTATGCCTTCTTTGTTTTTAAAGCAGATCCACGAGAAATATACGCATGCATACATACAACACTGTTATTTGAAATTACTTTCATTTAGGAAATACCTGTATACACATCTTCTGCAATGAGAAGAGGTAATCAAGGGCCACCTTGCCCAAAACAAGGCTTTTTACAAGCTTAAAAAAAAAAATTCACCTCAGGAAATTACTACCTGAGCCAGTCAAAGCACATTGGCTGGTTCTGCAATACACATTCACAATACACATTCACCCACATGTGCCATACGTATTTTTGGTTTTCATCATCAGCACTGTGCCAGGATTCCTTTCCTCATGTGATATTCCAGTAGTTGTGAACAAGTGATACCATACTCATATTAAACATGTGCTTTGAGAAAATAGTAACTGTTTGGCCATCACTGTTATACACTGGGGGAGGTAACTGTCATCTGTATATCTTCTAAAACAAAATTTGCTGCTTTAGTCTTTTTAAGTAATGCTTTCCTGAATTTCAAAGTGAACAGGACTTGAAATTTAAGGACATGTATTAACCACATTGTGAAGACAGCCCAATTTCTTCTTGAAAAGATCTCATGGGAGGCTGTGCAATCTGAGGGATAACGTGCTGGACTGACAGCAGGGTCTTAATCACAGCCTTAAGCAAGTATTTCAGTTGTGTCTATTTCTCCTCCCACTTCTGGTCTGCTTTGTCCATTCACCTCTACTCTTTTAAGGTCATATCTTTCACTGTGAGTCTGTGCAGTAAGGATACCAATAAATACTAACACCAGTGCATCATTGCTGCAGGTACATTTACAGGTCTGAGAAAGCTTCAATCCCTGAGGACACCTCTGCAGCTGACTTCATATGGAGAATGAAAAATACACTGGTGGCATTTCATGCTCTTTCAGAAGTCTCATAAAAGGCTGCAGGTTGAGAACTTGCTCCTTAGCCACGCTTGGCTTTCTGTTACGTTAAGCAGATGACTCTGCAGCTTCGTTTTAATTAACTAGTGCTACTGCTTGTCATGAGGCAATAAAGGAATGTTACAGACAGAAGTAGAAAATGTTTTACTACGTTTTTGGGAATTCAGCTGGGAAAAAAAAAAATCTCTCGTGCTTCTCCATCTTTCCATTTGCTTCCGATTTAGGCTGTCCAGCTCTCTGGCAGTGAAAGCATGTGTCAAAAATAGTTCCAAATTACAGTTTCTATTGGGAGGGGTTTTTTGTATGTTTTTTTTTCCTTCCCCTTTAATACATGAGCTGCTTACTGAAATAAAGAAAGCCTTTCACCCAGAATTTATGAGAACAAAAGAAGTCTGCCAGAACTAACGTGCTCATGACTGCTGGCATAATCTCCATTATAAGTCTTTTAAAACACAGGGTGGGATCAATCAGAAAAGAGCACTGTCAGCAGTGGAGGGATGCAGGCTACTTTCCACGGCTGCAGTGCACGCACCATGGCTTGAGTCCACATTGTCCCCAAGAAGCCCACTGTAAATTGGAGTGACAAGCATTCCCCAGACCACCTGAATTCATCAGTTTTCTTCATAACTCGAGTTTCTGTATTTCCATGTGAACAGTTTGTGTGGGCTTCCCATATGAAACCCTACAGCACTGTCTTCTCAAGTCAGTCTGCATGGTGCCAAGCTCACTAGTATGCAGGTCAGGAGATATAGAGGATTTCTGAACCTGTCTGGTAAGACTTCCCTGCAGGAAGCTGGTTCCTATAGTGTGATAGGTGCTTCAGAACAGTCTACCTTCTGTCTCTTAAACTCAGATAAAGCCTTAGTGGAAGGAATAATAAGTGACGATGTAAGGTGATAAGCTCTAGTAACCTGGCACCAGACCTCTTGTTCTAGGACGCATGCTGAAGCCTAACCTATAGAAGTCTCCAAAACCTCTTTAATCTTAGATATTAACAGAGCTGCAACAGTAGTCTTACTTACATAAACCTAAGTTGAAATCTTGCTATTTAACAGCTTTAGTGAGTGTTACCTTCCTTCTCTTACTGCGCAGTCTGTTTGTTTCACTTAGAAATGAGATCACAACAGGACAACCTCCCCACTCCCCACACTGGAAGTCTGCTAAAATTCTTTACAGAGAGAGTGGTGAGGTGCTGGAACAGGCTGTCCAAAGAGGTTGTGGATGCCTCATCCTTGGAGGTGTTCAAGGCCAGACTGCGTGGGGCCTTGGGCAGCCTGGTCTGGTATTAAATGGAGAGGTTGATGGCCCTGCCTGTGGCAGGGGGGTTGGAGATTCATGATCCTTGAGGTCCCTTCCAACCCTGTGATTCTGTAAAGCTCACTAAGGCACACAGAGATTAATGTCTGCTGGAGACAGAACAAGAAGCACTCCACTTATTTGTAGCCCATGAAATGATTTTTTGTACTGTCAGACTAACTGCAAGAGCTGCAAGCACTGCATTAGGCTCTGAAGGTATACTGTCTTAGAAAAGAAGCACCTCCTCTAGCCTACCTGTCCTATCCCATAAAAGAATGCATTAGATGATAGATAAAAAATATGAGGTTAAAAAAAATTATCTGAAATTGATACTGAAACTCAAGACACAGTGATTTAAAGCATAGTTCAACAATGCAAGATTTTCGACACCGAACCAAACTTATTCTAACTTCACTTTCCATACAAGCAAACAGAACAGCCTTTGCCAAATATATCCTTGACTCTCTCCGATTTTCAAAACAGACAGACTGTTAGAGACAAGCTTTAATCTTTATGAAGGAAGATCACAACCCCAGTTAGTATCTGTATGGATAGCCCACCAGTCCCAGCAACGGCCAAGCAACCTTTACTGGCTGTAACCTCAGAACTTCCAAGCCTTGTTGATCGGTCAGTTACCTAAAAATCACCTGCAAATTGGTGATTAACACGTTGATTTCCAAAATATAACTACAGCTCAGTATTGATTATTCTTATCCCCAAAACAAAATCAGAAACTTCTCTGCTTCTAGCTGGAAGATTATAGAATATGTTTTGAGATCAAGTGTGCACCACTTGTATTTTATGCCATCAGGCTACATGAGGTTTTTAAATACATAGCCCCTTCTTGCCTCACTAGACTCAGTTCAAATTGTTCCCCCTTCTCTCCCTCAGCACACCTCAGGTACTGCTGATCCATAGCAGATACAGAAGGTACTGCCCCACAGACTGCTCTCACCTGTGCAGAAGCTCATGTTCCTTCAGAAAGCCAGGTGCAGCCACCTTCTGTGCCAGCTGGCTCTGAAAGTATCGCCTAAGTCATCAGCAAACTGCACCTGAAGGTCTGTCACTCATATCTTGTATTTTCATATTATGTAGCCTCAAGCACAAGTTATTACTGACAGCTAAATGAACACACACATGTGCTTTTAAGTGAGACCTCTATCTCCTGTAGGTAGTCGTACATGAAACCTGGCTATTGCCTAGAAGCTGTGAGTGTAAATCACACCTGCAGAAGAAAAAGGCAAATTTCTGCGCAGTTAGGAATACACCATCCAAGCCTAGAGACCAATTACATGTTGTTTTACAGCTCAGTACTACAGTGAGGCCAAGAGGCAAATTAATACCGAGTGCAGTTGCTGAGGAGCAGATCCACTTTCTGGCAAACCTGAGAATGTCGTGTCAGACATTAAACATCTGGGGTCTTTGCAGTTTTTGTCTTGTTACAACAAAGCCATATATGGAAGGAAAAAGTCTTAGAAAAGTAGAACTGTTCCTAAAGTGACTCAAGATAGATGGTCTGTTTAGTCTATTGTAGAAATGTGATTTTTTACAAACAGGCAAACAAAAAGGAATGTTAGAACTTAAGAATTATGAGTTGCCTTAATCCTTTGTCATAGTGCTATAAGTTTCCCTAGAAAAGTCTAAGCAGACCAAAGGGCATTAAAATGAGGCTTTGATATGTGCAAGAACAGGTGAAAGAAAGGAGGTCTGGTAGGTTTTAGGTTAAGCCTTAACAGATGCAGCATTCCAGAGTCCTGCTGCAAATGCCAGCCTCATCCTGACCAACAAGTGAACATAGAGAAAGGCATTTATTCTTCCAAAGTCAGCAGGCTACAAAGTCAATTGGGCTGTGCAAGATGAATTCATCAGAGAACACTTATTGAAATACAATGCATGAACAAGACTACTGCAGAAAGCAATCGGCATAATGTTCAGCTATTCCGCTGCCAGAAATAAACTAATCAAGCCTTGATGATACTTATTTGAATACTAGGATGGTTAAACATTCATCTACCTTTTACGTTAAAATGAAGTACCTCAACAGAAAGCAATTAAATTATAATATGACATTATTTCCAGGGCACCTTTTAGCTTACAGGGTAAGGCTCCATGCTCTTTCAGCAAGCACCACTTGAGCATGGAGCATATACTTGTTTCTACTGATTAACCCAACTGGTTCTTCTCTTTCCCCGCCTCCCTGCCGTTGCTAGAGAGTCCTTTAAACACATAATCTGATAGATTGTCAAGCACACACGATGTCTGCAGAGATGACGTGTTGGTTCACGTGGGACCCTGCAGAACGTCCTTCCAGATGCCACTATCAATTTGTGGCTGAAGAATTGCAGCTTCAGATATTTATATGTTTAGAGTTTTTTTTGTTTTTTGTTTCAGCAAAAGCATCAGCCTGCATTACCACTTAGATCCATTCTCAGTTCCATGGGATAACAGACCAGAGTACACCGACCACCCAGACAAACACTAACTTCACCTGTAGCTTTTAGCTTCCCTTCATATCCTCAAGAGCCAGGATAACACAGACTGCAGAAACCCTATACACGCTTGCTTCTTCCTACAGCTCTGTGAAAAACCACTTTTGTTTGTAGACATTTCAAGACAGCTACTTGGGCTGCCCAAAGTATGCCCTGAAACAGATGAATGCTCCCTCCAGCCCAGAACACAACCTCTCACACTGCTCAGCCACAAATGGCCACACAGGACCAGAAAAAACAAGAACACTACGATACCAGCAGAGAAAAATTCACGCAGCCTCCAACAACCAACAGCTTCAAGACCTCTCAGTAGCACCAAGCACTCACCTGACAAGTTGTGCCCAAGCCTTCCACAAGCACCTTCTTCTCTGTACTCCCTGCAGCAAGGCAGATGCCTTCCCACCACCTCTCTTCCATTTCAAGCACCAGGTGCAGGTGCTCAGCAATGCCCTTGATTGGCTGCTGAGGAGCACCCTGTGCCATGTGGGGCAGGCTTCCTCTTAAGATGGTCTCCCTGCTCAAAGGGAGCCCTCTGCCTGGGGGTGCCAATGTTATATATTGGTCCCACTGTTCTTCCCTTTCTGTGCCAGATGCGTTTCCCACATAAATGGAGTTTTCAGCTGCCAGAGTGTTTTAGATTCTGTTCAGATTGTTGAAAACCAGCAATTCTATTGTTTGTCTTGCAGTGTAAAATTGGTAATGTGAAATAAGCATCTTCAGAACACCGTAATTTAAGTGCTCAAAATACTTGATTAGAATTATGAGGAATCATCATAATTTCCCACCTTGCTATTAATAAAATCAGTTCCTTTTTTGTGTAGCATTGGAACAGGGCATAACCTTGCAGCTTTACACTGGTAAAACACCCACAAGGTGAGGAGATGGATGTAAGTCAGACATTATTTTGGAAGGAAACAGAAAAATATTTTTCTAATCAAATGTTACAGTTTTTCCAAAGTAGCAACAAGTAGCTGGTAGAAATCAGCTCTGTGGAAATTAAATGCTGAAATGCCATCTCAGACTGTGCAAGTCAAGCTTTTCAAGCCTGCAAGGAACATAGCACCAGAGTAGGAAAATGGAAATTTAAAATTAATTTACTACCATGCTAGCAGGTATTCTAGGTGGAAGTTCTCAATCTGGAGATGTTATTTGGGTTTCTCTTGAATATCCTTCACTCTGTCTTTCATGGTTGCTAAGAAACAGCAGCATTCCAGTACAGTAATCTTTCCTCCCCCATTCTGAATGATGGTTAATTGGCCTATGTGTGAAGCTGGCTTCCCAGCACAGCAAAGTTTACGTTCAAATACAGAAAACAATAGAACTGGAAAACCAAGGTTTCATGCTAAGTACACGGTTTCAAATGGCATAAAGCTTTGGAAAGTTCACATTTACCAAAATGCTTTTTAATACTTGTGTGTAATAAAGGAATCATGATCAGCTGTGTCCCAAAATCTCTCCTTTTTCAAACCTTAATGAAAATTCTCAGCTTGAGTGTGAAATCTGCTGGCTACAAGGACAAGGATTAGGTGATTGGATAAATTAAAAAATAATGGTGGTGTTCTCTGAGGTGGATAGCATAAATGGACAAAGATATTTGCAGTTTAAGAGAAGAAGATACTGCTGGTATTTTTTCAGAAGATTTGAAGGTAACATTTTTGTATGGAAGTTAAAAAAGGAATTTTGTACTAACTATATGAGGATACAAATGTTTAGGTTACACAGAGACAGATTACTCTCTCAGATACTTTCTAAATTGAATGTGGTAGGAGTCCAAATATAGGGCTGAGCCTCTTCATCTTAGATGTTATGTAAGCACTGTCCTACAGGAAATATTTCAGTGAGGACATTACCTTTTCAATGATTAAGAAATTGCAATATTGAAGAGGCAGGTAGTTCTAATCCCAGCTTTCTACTTTCAACCTTTTCTTTTCAACCAAGAAATTCTTCTCTATACAATTTGATATGATTTTCCTAACTCCTGCCTGGAAGGGAAGGGGTGGGATATGCATCTGTTTCTTTTCACTTTCCATTCCCAAACAGGAATGTTGCAGAATGACATTTCTGGCACAAATGCAATAGACTTCTCAGTTCTCATTGAGCAGAAAGAGACTCTTAGATCAGCTAGGTGCTAAGTGTTATCATTAATAACTGGCTAGGGCTGCACTCTGTCAGGTAGCCTTCATTTTAATGGCTGTTTACTAGTAGCAACACACTACATGGTGATGGCTCGTTAAGTGAGACTTATTCTACAACTGGGAATTGAAAATAAGTCTTTCAGTTGTGGCATCTCTACCGATATCAGAAGGGTTGAAGCTAAATCATCTTTGATGTTTCTTCCAACCCAAACCATTCTGTGGTTCAGTATGATTTAAGAGGAGAGCTTTCAAATTATAAAATGTAGAAAACGTTTAAAATCCTTATTCGTTGAATGTATGCAAGTATGTGTTGCTATTTGCAGATGGGGATTTATAAATTATTATTACTCTGATTATCTCTGAAGCCTCTGTTTTCTTTCCTCTCCATAAAGGCATAAAGATTGATACATCTTGTAAGAAATCAATGATTATTTCATTTTGCTACTGATTGGGATGTCAAAGGGCTCTTAGGATGTATTGTAAATAACCAATTTGACAGAATCTGCATTGGCAGTGACTCAAAAAGAGAAGCTATGATAATTTTTGGAGCAGCTAAGTGCTATTTTGGATGTGAGCTGCTGCTAAAGGGGCTGAGAAGGTTAAACTTTACGATTAGGAGGGGTGGCTGCAGTCCTGATCTGGGAGAGGAGCACACACTGCACAGCTCCAGTAACATAACAGAACGAATGGATTGAGCTGAACTGTGGGTGAGAGGGGGATAAGGCTTTGCCTTCTCCCACTCCTTCCTCTATCCTATTCCAGCTCTGGTAAAAAATTTCTCCATTTGATATACTTCAGTAAGGACCTATGGTCCATATGCTTGTAAGGTTTTACATTGGCCTTGTAGCAATTCTCTATATGTTCCACTACCCCAGATAATACAGCATTTAAAAAAAAAAAAATCACCTTAAATTCTGCCTGTAAATGACTGTTCATGGCTGGTCTTGTTTGGTAAGTGTTCTAAAGAAGTTAATGGCTTGTGAGAGTGCAAGCAGATATTCCATAAAAATTTGTTCAAGGGCATGTGTTTAAAGTACAGAAAGATGTATTTTTATGTGCTACTGCCCTCTGAATGTCATTGTGAAGATGTAGGGAGGTGTGTAACTCCAGGATGGTGGATTTTGTTCCTGATCTGATTTAAAGTACCGTTTGATTGTAAGCAATATTATCTAAGGGACTGACAGGCGTAACCATGGGGAACAGACACAGTTTTTGCTATCCATATACAACATAAAGGAAAAGCAGAGATACTTTTCACATGGCCAGAAACTGTCCTCCCCCTGCTAAAGGTGCATCACTCATTATCTTAATTCTGTCTGTCTCTGTAAGGATGTACCATCTCCCAGGAAGACAGCTGCAAACCTGTAGAAGCATCCGTTTAGACGGTAGTTCTGTGCCCTGAAAACTTGAGGTTCTAAAAAAGGTTTTATTGAAAACTGTAGATTGTTCAGTTATATGATCCCATGGATAATTCCATTCTGTAGGAAGGAGAGCAGTTTGGGTAAAGCTGTGTTCTGCCTGCAAGCCTGAGTAACTGCTGAACATTGTTTCAGGGAAGTTCTCATGAAGGCTGGTGGAGGTGTGGAAGTGTGACAGATGGATTTGGCTTCATGAATCCACTGGCTGAAGCTCCTATATGTGGTGTGAGCAATGATAGCCACTATTACAGCATATGAATTGTCATACAGGAAGGGAGGAGCTGGCAGGATGTACAGACACTAGGCAAGGACCGAAGGACCGCCTTCCTACATTCCCACTGGCGTTTTCTGGCAGATCTCTGTGGTCCAGTGTTTCATCTTTCAAAAGGAGCTTTTGGATAAAGGCTATGGAATAGCCGCTCCATTTCCAGACAGAAAGCAGCAGTTCAGACCCACCAACTGTAGATTCTTTTTAGAGAACTGCTCCAGAAGTGCGTCAGTGAAAAGCAAAGCACAATAAGTTGCTGTTTCAATGGGCAACTGAGGAATACCCTTGTGATGAGTTATTTCTGTCTTTCTTGTACAAGAATTGTTTCCATCATTTTAAATCGTTTTTCCAAGTAACACAATCTGGTTTCATTTTCCAGCTAAGTGGAGGAGAAACCTTTATTTTAATCTTGTGAAAGATCAATCAGTGACTAGATGAACCAGTAACACAGCTAAGTAGATCTGCCAGAGACACAGGAGCCTGCTGTCTACTCCAAAGTACTGGGGAAAAAATATTCTTTTTTGAGTGGCAAACTTCAAATAGGTAAAATAGGCAAACCTCACAATCATGACAATCCGTATGAACTCCAGAGGAAAAAAACTCCTTCATCATGGAACAAAGGCAACTCTGCAGCAGCAATGAATGTAGGCAGCAATGGGAAGACTGACCTCTCACACTCCAGTAGTTACTGCAGCAACTTTCACTGTTTTGCTTCACTTTGTAGATTAGTTCACATTTCTTCAGTTGAGAGCATTTTTATAGTAAATTTAAGCTTATAGTTAATTGACTAAGTTTTCTTAATTACCTTTTTAATCGATACTTTGAAAAAAGGTCATGAGCTGCTTTGGTCTGATTATGTCCATTCAGGTCTACACAGCCTAGGATTCAGCCTAAACCAGTAACTTTCTATAAGATTTTTACCTTGAAAATAGAGCCTAACGTCTGTTGAGTGTTGTGACATTTTTTCACTCTATAGAGAGCTGGTACAAGTGCTATACACTGAACTGTAGTGCATAGGTGGTTCATAAACTCTCTGTAAGCTTCTGAATTTCTTCCAGTACAAGTGGGAAAGTGAGTGCTTTGTGGTTTGATGGATTTGTCTTTTCTTTAGCACTTTTGTTTTTAATTAATTCATCTTTATTCCCCTTCTAATACATGAAGTCAGGGAGTTATGCCTATTTCCTTCCATAGCCTAGGCAGTGTATGCACTACTGCAGAGGTCAGTGTTTGCTGCACTGCTCTGTTTTCTGCAATTTTTTGATCACAGCCATTATCAAAGACTAAACTATAGAGATCTAAATGAGCCATCAGAAGTCAGAAGCTTTGAAGCTCCGTATAACAACTCGTCCTAAAAAAAAAGCAAGAGCTTAAGCATCACCAGCAGCATTTAGACGGACAAGAAAGAAACCTTTCATGTAGAAAGCACCTACAGAGACTCCTACGGATCACCACTGCATGAAAGGATACCAAAGAGGGGATGTGTGAGACTTCTGTTGTACAAGGTTAATGCGTTATCTGCTCAAATCATGAGCAGCAGAAGAACAAACACAAAACACTCAGAACTTAATGAAAAAAAGCCCATCTGATTTAATTGGAAACCATCACTTGGCTCACTTCTTTAGTAATTGTTGGAAGCCAGCCCAACTCTTTATGTATTTGGAAGTGATATAATTCAACTCATAAATAATTTCTCAATAAGCAGCAGTTCCCCAATGTATGTGATTTCATCCTGCAGTGTTTGAGAAATAGGACTGCTCGCTTCATTTCAGCCATTTACACTTTATGATAACAAGATTTAACCACTGTTTATCTTAGAAGCGGGATATCCCAATAAATGCACGTGGTAGCCTGTGAAATGACAAAGGCCTTAGACAGAAGATAATAAAACCTGAAGCAATTATTACTGTCCTGTGGAGTCACAGAGATGAAATTACAGAATTTCATTGTGGAAACCTACATGAGTGTTTGCTAGATGAGACCTGGTTAAAAGGCAAAGTCTCATTTCTCAAAAATAAGCAAAATCTAATGGTGCTATGCACACACATATGTATATGTACACACATCTTTTGTGTGTAGAAGGGATGTTGAGTCTACAAAATGGACACCAGTATCAGCTCTATTAGTCTGAAGAGGAGCAAAAAGCTGGATTTGCTATTGCACAGCACAAACTCAGTTTTTCAAGCAATATTGTATGCAACAAACTAATGGAAACAATAAACGCAGGAAGTAAGAGCTGTCTGACAGCTTGAAATATTGACAAGAAATCCTATGGAATTTTATCAAAAATAAATGCATTTCAAATAATATTTCAGCCCTTCAACATTTTCAATCAAAGCAGTTTAATAAGAAAGCTCTCAGCATATATTAAAGATTGGTATTTCTTATAATTCATGAATTTCCCTCTCCACAGTTGAAGAAGTGAATACAGCTATAACCAGTCTGAAGGCCCTTTCAGACCAGAGTAAATACTGTTTTTCAGTCAATCATCTATGAAAAAAAAAGCAGTGATGAGGTCAGAGCTCCTTCTCTTGCTGCAGAACCACACTGGTTTATCAGCATATGTGCAAGTACAGCATTTCACACCAGAGAATTTGGCTTCATATTTTAGAAAGAGCAAACAAGAGTTTCAGAGGCTGAAACTGTACCTCAGGGCAGGAGGAGAAAAGGCTGCAATTCCATTTTAGTTCAACGTTTATGTTCTCCTACAGCTTTAGCACAACTTTCAGCAAGGCTCTGACTCATCATTGGGCTATTATTCAATATGGCCATTAAACAATAGTTTGCATGAACAGGGTTATCTTTGTACAGGCAAAAAATTAGGATGCATCAGAAAATATAGGGGAAAAAAATCAAGATTCTTTACTCTGTTTTTACACTAAATTCCACTCAGTTTACTCAGAAAGTGTCCTGTAACAAAGCTATGCAGTAAGTTTAAGCAGGGCTTGGCTGTGAAATCCCTGGCTGCCAAAGTAGCGAGTTTTGATTAGTTTCAACTCACTTTCAGTTAAAAAAAGCAACAAATAGTGCTGAGAATCTACGAGGTGCCAGGGCTGGCAAGCTGGCCTCCCCTGAGCCTTCCCAGGCACAGCGCTGCTCTGAGTGCTCTCTGGCACTGCACAAGGAAATTGCAGTGCCTTCTTTCTTTTTCTTCTCACTGCAGTGGGGTTATGGGGACTGGCAGAGCAGAACAGGTTTGTTATTGTACAAGGATGAGGATTGTGTATTTTCAAGTGGAGGCGGCATTGCTAGTGTTCGTAACGTCTTGCAGCTATCGGGGCTTTGGGCCGTTCCACTCACCACTTAGCTCATGCCATTCAGTGCTGCACATCTCAATTAGGAAAAGCAAGCCAAACAGCTTTAC
This sequence comes from Tetrao urogallus, assembly GCF_951394365.1. Classification (NCBI taxonomy): domain Eukaryota; kingdom Metazoa; phylum Chordata; class Aves; order Galliformes; family Phasianidae; genus Tetrao; species Tetrao urogallus. Next base: position 11,273,578 of record NC_136824.1, read on the forward strand.
TCTGCGGAACTCATTCATTAGCTACGTGCTGCTACCCAGTGCTGCACATTCTGCAAGGATTCAGAGAGGAGACTTTTTCCACTGAATCCTATAAAAGCTCTGTGCAAATACATCTGTTACCATAAAACTGAACTGTTTTCCCCTCCCCAAGTTAGCACCAAGCCTGACGCACTCAGGCAACAGTGGCCATCTTAAACTGTAACTCCAGAAATACAGCAGAAGGCCAGAACAAGAGGTAATACACACTTTTGGAATTGTTAGAATTACAAAACAGTTCTGAGAGAAAGCGTCATACACTCTGTACTTGACAAGGAACAAAAAGGGAAGAAGGGAAGTGATGACCCTTCCAAATTCAGCACTGTACTTTCGTTATCCCGAGGGTGGAGGCTGCAGCTGTAAACCTGCTTTTTCCCATGCTGCTATTAATGCAATACAGAATGTCTGTTAAACAACAAGCAAGCTGACGCACTGGATATCGTTCAGTACTCTGTCTGGTCTTTCCTCATCCAAGTAGGGATGTGTTATACATTTCCCAGATCATATCTATTTGAGTAGATACTCAGATAAATAACTTTGTGGTCCTACAATCAATGGGGAAAATTTAATGTCACATTTAAATCCCAGCAAAATACTGCATTTCATAGAAATATGTCCTTATCATTTGGAAATGCAGACACTGTCAGAAGTCTAAACTGGTTTGGGCACTTTTTGGTAAAGGAAAGTCCATTTTTCTTTTATAACAGAGAGGAGGAGATTGCACACTTTAAGAACAGAATGTGATTATAGTTGCCCATATTTAACTAAAACACATGAGCTAGCATATGGAGTAAGAATGACAGCCAACAAATGACACAGAACTAAGAGTTCCAGAGATCTTATAAGTCATAAGAGCTTGGCAGAATTAGATACAGCACTTCAGAATGTTGTTGGTTTGGTTGGCTGGGTGGATTCTTTTCATTTTGTGCTTTGATTGGTTGGTTGTGGTTTTTAGAACATGATCCACTGCACACATTTCATCATTCCTATCTCTGAAGCTGTTCATCTGCTGCTTTCATGACCCACAGGTCTCCTTTTGTCCTTCCACTTTTAAAACTAAAGCAAGGATAACAGTACTGAAAGTCACTCCTAATGCAGCCATTGACATAACACAATTCATCTGGAATACAGAAATATAAATCACTTATTATTTTATTAAAGCAAGGAGGAATTAAGCAAAAACAGACCTGGTAAGATTCAAACTTGCTCTGTTTGTCAAGTTGTCATAGTAAAAAATAAACATAACTAAAAGAAACCAGAAAGTATTCTTCTGCACTTACTTAGAAGATCAGACCTTGAAGATGACAATGACAAGATTTTGGAATTCAGGACATTGTTTCAGGCCACAGCCACCGTGCAATGCATGGTTGTCCTCCATCCGCAGCAGGAAATTAGAGTGCTATCACCAAACATCCTGTACAGAGCCAATGAAACATGGTACTCTGCTTTCAAAATGCATACATGTATACAAATAAATAAATAGAACCGCATAAGTACTGCCTAGGGTACAAAGGAACTCCGTAAAGAGAGTAAGAGCAAACGTTTTCTTTAAACATTTTTCCTTCTGTGCTAGGCAGGCATAGGGACAACCTTTTCTTACCATATCTTGGCCATCTAGTCACATTTCTGTAGTTGTCTTTATATGGGAAGTGAAAGAGTGAACCACTTCAAGGCACACACAGTTTCTTTGTTTATCAATATACAGCTAATAGATAATGCTGCTTTTGTTTTTAAATATATGATCCTAAACAGGTAAACGTAGAAGAGGAAAGTAATGAAACAACACAGTCATACAGCCATATGCAAACTCTGCAATTCAGCTGTATATTCCTGCAATACTGAAATATGCCAAATTACTTTAACAATTTTTGGTCTGTGTTTTATTCTGGGATGAAATACACAGCTCTAGAATTCTCAAGCACACCCTGTATGTTGGTAACATAGCCAGTGCTGCCCTGAATAACTTCTTGTGCAGAGTCACATCTAAAGATTCACTCTAACAGCACTGATATTCTGTTACCCAGAACTCACTGGCTACATTCTAAGACAGCAACTGCAGAGAGATTCGGATCCTACATGCAATTCACAGGGGGGAAAAAAAGAAGTCTTAGCTGATTCTGAGCACAAAGATGAGGCCAAAACGTTGGCAATGACAGATGACATTTGTTAGGTTCTTCACCCACTGCCTCCATTTGTCAGAAATCACACATGCTCTCACACACTGCTCACATTTCTAGGCAGTGTCTCTCTATATAAGATCAGGTTGTGGCACTGAGTTTTATTTTTTTAATAAAAGCTTTCCACAAGTGATTTCCATGTATATTAAAATCAAATAAGTGTCATCTGATGCAACATTATACCAGCACCACTGGGCTGCGTTTAATGAGCTCACAAAGCAGGGAGCTGGGCTGAGAGGCTCACCGGGGTGCCCATTGCTGGAAGAAAATGTGATTTTATCATCTTTCTCATAGAAGGACTGGCTATTAGGCATGCTGGAAGGGTAAAGCAGTCAGAAAGCTTGCACTTTGTCTGTGAGAATGAGAATATTTAATATTTGAGGACAGGGCATTGAAAGCAGGTAGTGTAAATCAGTTTCAGGCTTTAGGTTTGAAGAAAGGGTAGACAGGCTCCCCAGATGATGAGGAGATGCTGGTAGCATCACTCCTCCATAGGTCATGGAGATGCCTGGAGCTAGGAAGGGTCCAGCACTGCCAGCAGCTGAGGATCTTTGCCCACCGCAAAGGCAGAGATCCCCAATGGCACCATCAGGCTCAGAGGAAGAGAACAGATTGCTACAGAAAAGAACCATTGAATAGACTTGGAGGGGGTGGAGTAATAATAAACCATGCCAGCAGCAAGTTTGGCAGCAAGTGTAGCTGACCTCCCTGTCATGGAGCTGAGTTACATTCTGTGCAGTGCTTTGCCAAAGGAAGTTTCGAATCTATGGCAGTGCAGGGCTCAATAACAACATCAGCAGCTCAAATTAGCAGTAATTGAAATGAAGCAAGGAGAATAAACAGAAAGGTTCCTATTCCAGATCTGAAAAAGGACAGTTAATTCATAATGTTGAATATATGATGTGCGATGCCTGCACGAGCAAGGCTGCAAACTTTCTGTCTTTTGGTCTAAGTCATTCCAGGAAGTTTCATTAAATGATGACTGTTAACTAAGGTAAATGATTTAGATCTATTTCAGAATATCACGGAGCCAGACTACTAGGTGATAATAATCTAAATGTTATTGCTAATATTCCATTCTCTGTGAGCAGCATAGCAATATTTGTATTTGGAGCACAAATACTGGTTTATTGTGTTTATTAGGCTTTGTGGTGCAAACCTCTAGCAAACACTTGAGATTATTTTGGTATAAAAGTTACTGCTAAAGAATGACAAGCATACGGTCACTCCTTCTTCATGCTCCTGTCATCACTAAAAAGAATACAAAAACATGGTTTGATTGAGGGCTTCTTGTGGCAGTCACTGCCTTCTGCTCCTTGTTTATATCATTAGAGTTGAATGGCCCTGGATCATTGCATGGCAAGTGCAAGAATACAGATAGATGCTGTTTCAGGAAAATCTGAAACATATAAGGACACATGAGCCTGGTATTCTTCTTTCTCTAGACAAGCATATCTTGCAGACTGCCAGGCTCTCCTCATAGAATTGCCTCCAAAGCAAAAGCAGTGCATCCTGGGCTCTGTTATTTAGCATGTACTGGAGGCACTAAAAATTCATGCCTGAGATTAGAAACAGCAAAACAGAGCAAATAGCTCTAGAGGCAGCAGTTGTTTTGGTGGAATTCATTATTTCAGTAAGCACAAATACTTTCAGGAGAGCTGAAATTGTCTTTTATTCAATTGCCATTGCTTAACAGATACAGAGGCAGCAGCTCTGCTGGCATCTGAAACAGCGAGATGAGAACAGCACGGGGGCTGCGCACGTTTTAATCTTATTATTAAGCTGGGCCTGATTCAGGCTGTGTGGAGTCTCTCTAGAGACTGTTATGACTGCTGTACTCAGAGGTAACATTTCTGCATTATACCAACATTCAGCTGGATGCCTGTATTACGTGCGTAGGTATCAGCAGGAATAAGCTCTGGACACGTGTATTCAGATTTCACAGGCCTGAAGCCTCACGAGGACGGCACATTCTGCATATCTGTGTTTATCACTGAAGCTTATCCATGGATTTTCTTCGGGTTGCATATAGTCAGGGGATTTTTCCATTTTTCCCTCTCCAAATTCAGTTCTGAATCCAAATGGCTGTGTTTTTGTATAAGGGTACATAGAAGGAAATCATCACTGTTACTCGCATCCTTCGCCAGAATAATAAAACAGACCTCCTGAGAACCATCTTGACCACTGCAAGATTTTTTCCAACCTCTTTTCCATTTCTGCTTTCCTGAAATAAAAGGTTGCACTTGGAGTGAACTTCTCCACTACAGGCAGTCATTGCTACTGCCCTTAAACTTGTATGACGGACACCTTCGTGACAGAGGAAGCGTCCCCTTAATCAGGATGTTCCTCTTGATATGATAAATTTCACAATACATAGAGACAACGAATGAGATAAAAGCATGAAACCAGATGATCGCCTTTAGCATTATCCCCTAAAGGAGCTCTGATTGTAAAGGCACCCTGTGTGTTTCTTGAGTGATTTACATCGCTGTGAAAGCATTACATGCTTATTGTCATGCTTATCCTTTCAGTTTAAGGCTAGAACAAGAAAAACATCGTGCTTAATCTAGGCTCTCCTCCCTTTCTTTCCAGAACATCTTCAGGACTTTTCTCTCATTAGTACAGGATAGCAGGACACTGACTTTTGGCAGGTAATATTCATGCAGATCTCATACCGAGGAGAAAGAGAATCAAAGTAAAAATCCACCTGGTTAGACTCTGTATATTTCCACAAAAAATTGTCTTCTTTTGCTCTCCTTGTTGTGAGATTTGGCACATATTTTCATTAATTTTTACTAGGGTACACTGATGGCTTTGTGATATAACAATTCTCTAGGTTAAAGAAAAGGCTGGATAAACACTGGTCACTTGTTATGACAGCATTTCAGGGAACTCAGCAGGTGGCCCTGTTCACGTGGATGGATGCCTAACAGCATACGTCTTTTTTCCATCTCCTGTACCATTTTAGTGCTGTGCACATCCTGCCTGGGTGCTTGGCCTCATGCCACAGGTGAGCCGTGCAGAGCAGATCGCCCAGAGGACACACTGAAGTCCAGATCAGGCTTCATCTTAAAGGAAAGGAGTCATAGATCACATCTGAGGCATGCAGCAACATGTGCTTCTTCCCACCAGTAAGCCCCCGATCAGATGCACAAAGACTTGTAAGAAATGGGGAGCGTGATGAATCCCAGCTGTGCAGTGCTGACCAGCATTCATTTTTTCCTTCAGGCAGGAGTTTTCCATCCAGAATCTGGGTTGGCCATCTCCCCAGTAGCTGGTCTCCTCCAGAGACATCTTAAAAAGAAATAAAGGCTTTCGCACAGCCTAACGTTCTGTAACTGTAAAATCTTTATTTTTTTCTTATTTAATACAACCAGGCAAACAGTAGAGCATTGTTTTAAACCCTGAGTAGATGGAGAATCTTCTAGTTTCATTGCTCTCCTTTGGGAAAAAGCTTCTCTTTCCTTTTTTAAGTACTCACATCTTCCGCCTTTTCAATTTCAGCTTTGCTGTTAAATACTTCTCTAGCACTTTCAGCCTGAGAACAAGCCATTGCTTTATCCCTGGATTGACAGCACTGACGTATTCAGTTTGGATTTTGCACGTAAAGGTATACATAGAGGCAGTGTGTGCGTGGGCAGCTGCTTCAGTGTTATGGCCTTCATCTGCTCTCAGCTGAGGAAGAAAACTGAGCTAAAAGGAATTCACCCATGGGCTCCTCAGCTGGGATAAGCAGAGGACTTCTCTTTTTTTTTTTTTTTTAACTGCAAGCCCATTGGTTCATTTGTCACTGTTCCACTGAACTAACTCATTAAAGATGGACCCTGTGCTACCAGTACTGAGATCATAATTAAACAGCAAATAGGTTTGGTTTCTTCACAGGGGGCTGTGTGGCACAAATCTCTCGAGGAATCCTTAAACTTTCAGTGGAAGGGAGAAAAAAAAGCACTTAAAATGAGTTACAATAAAGCAAACCAGGCCCCATTCAGACACTGATAATATCAGCAGTTCTTACTTGGAAAGGAAGGACGCCCTCAGGCCTCGAGGACTCGCAAAGGCAACATTCCCATCTGGTGTTGTGCCTGTGTTAAAAAGCTACAGCACAGAACCCCAGCTTACTGGAGCTGAGCGAAATAAAACTTTCTGCTTCAAATGGCAATGAAGTTCCATGCTGTTTATGAGGGCAGAGCAGGGGCTGATGTCCTGTCACCTATTATGGTAAAGGTTGGAGGAGCGGAGCAAAGCACCGCGTCGTGCAGGCAGCATGGGAGCGTGCTGTGAGTGCTGCGTCCTGGGAAACGGCAGAGAGCAAAGGGGTCCTGCACGTGGGAATGGGCAAATTAACCTCTGAACTTGAGTATTCCCACACTAGGAATAAAAGTTCTGGACTGTGCTTAGGTGCTTTAACAAACTTAGGCCTTCATGTTCCTGTTGGAAAGCTTTAGTAAATACACAGGCATAAGCAGCACCCACACACCTTATAAGCAGCAGCTCTGAAGCATAGAAAGTGTTATCACTAAGCATTGCTGGAGATGAAGGTTTAAAAGAATATTTCTGACATAACTGACTTACACACCTGCAGAGTCTTCTGTATGAGAAGTACTTTTTCTAAATGAAAAGCCATAGGATAAACTGCAGATCTGAATGGTGTGGTGGAGGACGGAACTGCTGGTTCAGTCCTCTCCCCAGGGAGCCCAGCTGGTCAGCAGCAGCCCCCCACCTTCTGCACTCACAGCTCATTGTTCTTGGATCTTTGTTCACCTTGACCTTGTTTAGCAAAAATGCTTTCCCTCCCCCACACTTTCCTTCGGCCTTGTACTGTGCTGCAGAGTAATGCCATCTTTAGTTTCATGGCATCCTTGGACCAGCTGTCCCAACTCCTTGCTTTCTCACGGAATTTTGTACATCCCCAGAGCATGGATGTGGTTATTTTTCATGCTAATCTCAATATATCACAGTCAGAAATAGAAGTACTCTATGTAAAAGGCAGAGGGGTGCATCTCTGGAGAAGGAGCAGTTACTGCAAGAAGAAAACTTCAAGCTCTGAAATAAACATACAGAATTTTCTTCCTGAGTGCATAAGAAAGAGGGAAAAAGAGAAATCAATGAACCAGTATCAGAAGTGAAGCACACATGTGCTGCACGGAGGCCATGTTTATACTTAGTGATGATACTGCCAAGCCTTGCTCTACAACATATGACCATACTCCTACTGAGAATTGCTGGCTTCTGTGCGACTGCTGGGGAAGGACTACAAAGCATCTGAGCCACGGATGCACAGCAAGACTTATGCCTCCCATTAGCCAGGAGTTATAAATGCGGTAATTACTAAGCACAGATCTCACAAAAGCCCAAATACCTCCACAGCCCTCATCTTCCCATTCACTAACAGCAGGGTGTGCAAAGGGAAAGAATCTAAACAATTCCTGAAATGGGAGTGAGGTCCCCTAAGACCTGCTGCAAGCACTCAGACATGGGAGCAGGGTGTAGCTGTTCCCTGGCTCCAAACCCACACGAGAGCAGGCACAGATTGGACCAGCAGATCCATTTCTGGGCATTTGCAAGCAGCTGCTCAAAGCACAGGCCTGTGGGGCACGAAGCACCTGCCACCATCCAGGCTCTGCTGCTTCTTTTCATTTTTGGATTTGTTTTCTTTCCCCCCCTGTGGACGCACATGTAATTTGTGTGGAAGGGGCAGCAGGAATGATGGTGTGCACTGAACAGAAAACTGCAACAGCTGTCAGTGAGGTGGTTCTGCCTGTTGCATGTCAGGGTGCCTGGCTGTATTCCCTATGGAATACAGGCAGTGCTCACAATTACAGCTTTCCCTGTTTTTGCACAAAACAGAGTCTACCAGCTTGGAAACTGCTCACGAAGCAGCACCAACAGCAAGTTCTGCAGGTCATCTGCAAGACACTGCTACAGTAATTGTGTCTGTGTAAAAACTGGAGAGCTAGGAGACCTTGCGAGGTTTGTCAGGGCTTGTGAAATTCTATGACAAATACCTTGGCAAGAAAATCTTCCTTTCTTGATAATAATGACATGTGTAGAAGAATATGAGGGTTGCATCCTTATGAAGGATGAGACATTTTTCCCCCTCACAAGAAAATCGACTTGCTGTTCATTGCGTGCCTATATTCTGCCTATGCATAAGGCAGTTACTTAGCGTGTATCAAAGAACTTACCACTGTCCTGTTGGGAAAATCACACAGCTTAACATGCAAACAAGAATAATTTTCTATAGAGATAATGATTTGTGTAACTGGACTGTTACACAGTCACCAAAATACCTTACTTGTAAAGGTTCCTCATCTTTAGGGAGAAGGTGTAAGAAGTGTGATGAACGTGGAGAAGACAAAGGAAGTTAAGAACAAAATATTTCAAAGACTGAAATTAAACTCTGAGTTAATGCCCAGGATTTGCTGTAAAGCACACTGAAAAATCACTAACAGTTTGAAGGCAAAAGAATTGGTTCATAAGCAATTTAAGATGTCCCCATTTGCCTGCACAGGGCTCCTCACTTGTTTCTATGAACTGCCCATATATACCACAGCTCCTGCTGTAATGCTGTACATATATCAGCACACCTTTCTTATCTAGAAGGTTTTCTTGATCAAACTTACAATTTAAAGAGAAACACAGCTATTAGAATTATAAACTATTTCCATCTCAAAATGCAGGGACAGCATCAAGAGCAGTTGCCAGCTGCCACATTTCCCACAGCATTACACAGCTAGACTTGAGCTGCTTGCGTGCAGGGCTGTAGTTTCACATTAAAGAGAGCCTCCCCCTGCAGTCTCACTGCCTGAAGCTCATTCCCAGTAACAAATGTATGGGCTATTATGGCTCCTGCTACTGCAAATACCTCCCCTGGCTCAGCTCGCAGTCACTGTGCGAGCGTTTTGTCTCACAGCATCAGCCAGAGTTACAGGGGCATTTTCTTGGGTAATGATGTTCACTACTTTTGATGTATTTTGCACTTGCTATCAAACAGCAGTAACACTGGAAGACTTGAAGTCTGTTTATAAAATACAGTGATTGATGTATCAAAACCTTTTTCAGTTGTATAGCAAAATTGGTTCTTAAAAACCAATACTTTATTATCGCTGCTGGCAGACAGACTTACTCATCAGCACAAGACCTGAGCAATTCTAGATAAGAGGAGAGCCGTGTTTGCTGCCTGTTTGTGTAGCAGTGGTGCTGCATGAGCACTCTGCCTTGCTTACACCAACTGCCAGAAGCCAGCCAGGTGTTTGCTACTTCGGCACAGCTGTGAGCATGTTACAAAACAGGAGGTACAAAATTTAAACTAAGCATCTGAAAGCCAGTCTACAAGGATACTGATGTGGCAACTAGATGTTAGCAGCCAGTCCTAGACCTTGCTTCTGATGCAGGTTACCAGATTAACAAAATTCAGGTGGCTGCTTTCAGAGCTGTGACCTGGTCACCCACACACACAGAAAGGACTTCCTTTGCCAGCTGTTTTTAGACACAGGACGTGTTTCAGTTCACACCCTATGAGGGCAGCAGGAGGAGTGCTCAGCAGTGCTGTCAGAGCTGATCATAGAATGGCTTGGGTTGGAAGGGATCCGCAGGATCATCGAGTTCCAACCCCCTTATCCCATGCAGGGCCACCAACCTCCAGATCCAGTTCTACACCAGGTGTCCCAGGGCCCCATCCTGCCTGGTCTTGAATACCTCCAGGGACAGAGCACCCACCTCTCTGGGCAGAGTGTTCCAGCACCTCACCGCTCTCTGTGAAGAACTTCCCCTGACACCCAATCTAAACCTTCTCTCCCTGAGCTGAAAACCATTCCCCCTTGTCCTATCACTGCCTATCCTTATAAACAGTTGAAGGAAGCAGCAGCTGAGCTGCTCCTCCCCAGCTGCAGCTGGGAGCAGGGCTGGGGCACTGCAGCAGCTCTAATCCACTGAAGGAGCTCCTCAGCTCCTATGCCAGGTGCTGAAGGCACTGTTGCAACTTTGGGTTAAAGAAGTATTTTCAAAATATAAGCCAGCTGCTGAAATAAGATCATCTTTGGGCATCTCCAATCCCTAGGCTCCCAGAAAGTGTTTCTTTGCAGTGATTGCTGCTTGCATGATGTATCAAGATGAAAAAGTAGAGTTGTTTTGTTTTTTTTTCCCCTCCATTCAGTCACGTTCCCTCTGGCTGGAGCTGTTGCTGCCATTTTCAGCCTGACTTCTGAGGTTTGGACACCAGTACTTCCCCCTGGGGTTGTGCAATTACCAGTCCCCCACCTCCAGTTCCCCCTGCAGAAATGAGCAGCCTTCTTATGTACACAGTAACCATTTGGAAGTGTTAAAAGTTTGAGTGCCGGGCCCCCTGTGCTTACACGTGTTTAAATTGGCCCTCCCTGAATGCTGATATATTCCATCTGGTCTATTGGATTTCTTGGCTTAAAGTCACTGGAAGCACGGGATGTTTCTCCTGCAGCGATCCTGCGGCTGTCCAGGAGCAGTGTGTGTGTGTGTGTGTGTGTGTGTGTGCTTACAGCAGCTCGCGGGTCGCTCCGTACCAAAGTGCTGTGAGAGAACTTCTTCTCCCACATTTTTTTCTGCCTGGCCTGAGAGCTATTTTGAAATCCTGAGTTCTGCCTTCACTTCTGCTCATCTGTTCCATAGCGTGAATGATACACGAAGGAGAAGTGCAATACATGCATTTGCCTCTAGCTACCATTTTATATCACTAAACTTTTTTTATGATGGCTGCAAATTAAGCAACTGAGTTTTTTTGCTGTTTTTACACGTTCTCCTTTCTAAATCCGTGCTAGCTTTTTCTTGTCCATAGAAGCTTAATGAATCCTACTCTTATTTTCATCAGAGGTTACTTATGCTTTATAAGCTATTTATCTCAAGATAAAGAGACATTACGGTTAGCCGTGTTGTACCAAAACAAGCTGTCAGCCCGAGCTGTCGACAACAGCAGCAGGTTTGAGCAGCCATATAGATACCTGCTGCTTATTTAACTCCTGGTAGGAGCATTATGGAGCCATCCAGGCTGCAAAAGTCCAACCGTCATCCTGACCTAATGAATCACTGAGCCACATCCCATCGTGCCACAACTTCTGATACACTCCATGCAATGGCACAGCTTTTGGTGCTACTGCCCCGTTTGTTCATACCCAAACTCTACAGCTTCTGGGGCAGGTGCACAATACAACACGAATATATATAGATTGCACATGAAGCATTAAAGTCATGAAAACAGTAAATTCCTTTTGTGCGCAGCAGTGCCCAACCCCAGAGCACTTTCCGCGGTGCAGCTCTCAGACAGTGGCAGATGAGAGGACATGCCTGTCCCTTGGCTCTGTCCCCCTCCTCCAGATGGGAGCACTGCCAGCCGCTGGATGGGTGCCCACATTTCCGGCAGCTTTGCTGACTCCTTGAAGGCTGCCTCTTGCTGCAGAGGCTGCACTGCATTTAAAAAAATGAGGATTCAGGAGTATTAAAAATAATTTAGCTTCCTCATCATCTTCATTCTCCTGCACACTTCCCTCTTTTTCAGTTCAAGATGCAGCCCTTCAGTAACATGCAGCACAGCTGCAAGGACCCGTCTGGACTCGCATCATCTCCCAGCCCTGCAGACCTCAGTACCTTCAGAGCCCTGCTCACCTCTATGGGGCTGGTGTGGGCTCAGCAGGGATCCAGCAGCACAGAGCAGCGCAGCACAGGGCAGCCAGCATTTTAGCTCAGATTCAGGTACTCTCAGTTTCAAAGAGAGGTAACACACAGCTGCAGGTGGCATTGCCTCAGGTGAGGCAGAGGAGGCATTCAGCTAATTGATGGATTAGCACAAAAGCTCTAACAGGCACTATAGTAACAGCTCCCAGCGTCAGATACCCAATCTGATCTTCACAGGTGGGGCAAAACCAGATTGATTGCTTCATATCCCTTCTCTTCAAGCAAGCCAACATAATTTTTTAAATAGCACTTGGCAAACTCCACTTCTGCAGACCAGCTCTACTCCATACATTTTTACCTGCAAATGAACACTCCCTTCAGAGTTCAAGGAAATGCCACTTGAGCCTTTTGCCAGCGGTGAAAATATCTTAGCTGCAAAACTTTATTAAGGCTTTGGCTAAGTGGCTAATTGGATTCATCTGCTCAGGGTGGTTGTTTCCACGTCCTTATTTCCAGAAAGTCAGTTATGTTCTCTCCCATGCATAGTGGGGGCATGTACTACGTCTGCTGTCACTTATGTAACGATTGAATGGATATTTACCAAAAAATGCAGTCACTGAGCATTTGATTCTAGCCATTTTGTACTTGGTACAGCCATCTGGAATCATATTATTTTGAGAATATTACAGATGCTCTTGCCTTTTAGGCTCAAAAAACTCCTAAAATTCTTACAAAAATCTTATTTCCCCTCCCTAGAGCTGCCGAACTCTTTTCACACTTCTGTCATGAGGCAGTCCTGTTATCCAGCATCCCTGTTATTAGGGTTCGTGCATACGAGGCATTGCTGCAAGGGGCAGATGGTGAGGTGGCAAGTTGTGCTCAGCACTGCTCTGCAGAGCTGGATGCAGGCAGTCCCCAGACTAGCACTGGTCAGGCTGTGGTGACCCCACCATGAAAATACGAGGTCTGTGGAGCTATGCAGAATGGTGCTGAGGGGTCAAATGCCTTTGCACAGCCTTTTGGAAGAGTTTTCATCATGCACGACTCATTGGGTGACTTAAAGAGAGGAAAAAAGACTTGAGGCAGAACTGGTCTGTACTTCAATGAAAACTAAGACATCTGAATTTCTATAACGGGGACTAACCATTACCTTGCAAAGCACTGTGCTGGGAGGTTGGGTTTTCTTTTTTAGGTTTGGTGTAACATTGTTGAATGCTAATAGCTTCTGTAACGCTGTTTCTGATTTGTTTTGCTGTGTGAAAGAAAGCAGAAAATAGAAGCGCTGGCTGTAGGAGGCGAAGATGTTTAAAGAGAAATATATTGCAGGAAGACTTCCACTGTAAACCTGCCGTGATCAGAAGAGCCAGAATTTCACGCGGCTCACCTCATGTTGTGCAAAGAGCAGCGTCCAAATTCTCCTCGAGCTCCAGCAGCTCAGGGCCGTGCTCACTGCCCTGGGGAGCTGTTCCGTGCCCACCAGCCTCTGGTGCAGACCTTCCCTCCCCTCCACCCACCCCTCTGCAGCACAGCTCCACGCTGTTCCCTCAGGCCCTGTTGCTGCCCTGGACAGCAGAGCTCCCTGGCAGGAGCTGCAGCCTCCAGAGGCCTCCCCTCAGCTCCTCGGCTCTGGGCTGAGCAAACCCAGGGACTCAGCCACTGCTCACACAGCACGCCCTCAGACCTTAAACGTTCTCCTAGCTCTTTGGCCACTCTCAAACAGTTTTATGTCCTTGTCAGCACAGGGACAGATGACTGGACTGGCAGCCAGTAGAGACAACAGAGCAGTGGGATTGTCATAATGCAAGTAAATTAATATCCCAGAACTCCCCTCCAATTATTTGCAAGTTCTGATGAAAACAGATACTGAGCACACACATCCACTTAATTAATAGCAAAGGCTTATTACAGAAACAGACACTAATATTCATCTTCCATTTTCCTTTGTCAAATGCACATAATTATTCATCACAGGTACTATTTATATTCCAACACACTGCAAAGTGAAAGAATGCTCTCATCCTGGTTTTATCATTTCTAGATTAAATCACCGTTTTTCTATTCCTTCCAGTCAGCAGACCAGGCCCACAGTTTGCTCTCCCAATGACAGCCAATTCTTTTAAGCGCATTGAATCATGTTTTCCAGGTGGTGGCTCAGCTGAAATTAAAGGGCATTCTTTTGTACAGCTCACTAGTACAGCTATAGTGCACAAGGAATGATGACAACTTCAATGTGACATTCTAGAGAACTTGGAAAACAATTTAAACAGAAGGATAAGGGGCTAAGATAAGGGGGAACGGTTTCAAACTAAGAGAGTGGAGATTTACATTGGATATAAGGAAGAAGTCTTCTACAATAAGAGTGGTGAGGAGGTGGCACAGGTTGCCCAGAGAGGTGGTGGGTGCCCCGGCCCTGGAGACAGCCCACATCAGGCTGGAAGGACTTTATCAGCTGTAGGTGTCCCTGTTCATTGCAGGGGAGTTGAGCTGGATGGTCTCTGCGGGTCCCTTCCAACTCAGATAATTCTGTGACTCAAATTCCCGTATCTACTGCTGCCTCGTGGAATAAAGAAGAAAGCACCAAGAGGCTGTGGTGAAGCACAACAGTTGTGAGCGAAGGCCATGTGGAACACGGTACAGAGATATAGAAATCTGCACCCCCAGCCACTGACAGATCCCTGCTGCACAACTGAATTACAGCAGGCTGTTGCAGGCACTATTTATATGCTAATGGCTGGAAAAGGCCTAATGAGCTCAGCCAAAAACCCACTCAGGCTCCAAAATCAAATCAGCACTGGGACTTTTTAAAAATCTCTTAGCATTTAGGTTCCCCAGCAGCTGGCAAAGGGCCCAAGTGCTCTGTTCCTCACTTCACACCAGGGTCCCCAAGCTGCACACATGCTCATCGGTGACGAAGTACCCTTGGAGCCAATGGGGATCCTGCTACATAGTTCTAAACTGGAGCCCATTTCAGATGAAATCTTTCCATTTCCTTTATTTTGTCCACACAAAGTCCATGAAAAACAAACAACTTTAAGGTGAAAAGCAGAGGAAGGTAAAATTAATCACTACCAGTAGTTATCATAGGATGGCTTAGATTAGAAGGAACGTCAAGTATCATCTAGTTCCAACCCCTGTATGGGGAGGGTTGCTAACACCAGATCAGCACTAGATCAGGTTGCCCATAGCCCCACCCAGCTCAGCCTTGAACAGCTGTAGGGATGGGGCATCCACAGCCTCACCATGAAAAACTTCTCCAACAGCTATTCTAGATCTCCTCTCCTGTAGTTTAAAGCCACTACCTACCCATGTTAAAGGTTGGTTTCCCTCCTGTTTATGAGCTCCCTTTAAATACTGGAGGGCCACTCTCAGGTCTCCTCAGAACCTTCTCTTCTCTGGACTGAGCCCAGCTCCCTCAGCCTGTCTCTGTAGGAGAGGTGCTCCAGCCCTCTGGGTTGTGCTTGTGGTCCTCCCCTCCCCTTTACTGGATCAAGTCCAACAGCAATAGCCACGTGCTGCACATGAACTGCATGCTCTGACACTGTCCTGAGTGAAACCTGCACAGACAGGTAAAAGAAAAATGCAAGATATTTGTATTTATTGATGAATGTACAGAAAGTAGCTGAGGTATTTTCAGCTAGCAGAATCACATGTATTGAGGCAAACGAAACCGTATCCTAGAGTTTTGCAAGCCGATAGCAAATGAGAAAGGCATAGTTACTGGAGACGAAGCAAAATAAAAGCACATCTATGACTGCTGTAGTAGCCCGCACTGAGGGTGCTCAGACTGACCGCGGAGCAACAGTGCCTCCCAATGGCAAGAGGTATAATTCCTTCAAGTTTGAGTAAATATTTGCAAATATTTTGTTTTTCTTATTTACATATATAGGCACATCAAGAGATCTCTCTACCAAGAAAGCTTTAACACAGAACTACTGACCAGAAAAAGCTCTGCTGCTAGTGAACCAGTGGCTAGCAATGACCTGGCCTGGGGATCCCCCACCAGGACATCCAGTCCTCCATTCGTAAGAAAAAAACTTCACTGACAGCAAGACCTGAAACATGGTTAACACTTAAACACACGGGCACTGCTTTTCTTACCTGATGGTAAAAACAATTCACCAAGTAAAATTAACATTTTCCCTCTTTTCTGCTATCCTGAAACAGGTCCCGATTGTTTCAGTTCCAAGAATCTTGCACTGCAAGCCCAGAAAAAGATCCTGAGTAAAATGGCAACCAAAACCATGGCTAACATGCTCATCGATGACACAAGCAGTGAAATCTTTGATGAGCTGTACAAGGTAACAAAGGAACACACCAGAAACAAAAAGGAAGCCCATAAAATTATGAAAGACCTGATTAAAGTGGCGATAAAAATTGGGATCCTCTATCGAAATAATCAGTTCAACCACGAAGAGATGGAAATTGTAGACAAGTTCAGGAAGAAGCTGAATCAAACTGCCATGACAATTGTCAGTTTCTATGAGGTAGAATACACTTTTGACAGAAATGTTCTTGCAGAACTCCTGAATGAGTGTAAAGACCTTGTGCATGAACTGGTAGATCGGCACCTGACACCGAAATCCCACGGGCGCATCAACCACGTCTTCAATCACTTTGCAGATGTGGAATTTCTAACTGCCCTGTACAGCCTGGATGGGGATTGTCGGCCATACCTCAAAAAGATCTGCGATGGCATCAACAAACTACTTGATGAGAAGATCCTCTGAAACTGTGCTCGGAAGCAAGAAACCAGCCAAAAAACTTCTGCCTAGAACTGGCCACCCTTCATGAGCCACGGTGAGCATGAGAGCATCCTTCCTGCTCTTCTTACTGCAGTCTCCAGCAGGAGCCAGAAGGTGCTCACTTGGCACACGATGAAGGGAAAAACCTAAACCAGAAAGCTATCAGTTTTAATGTTTTGTTCACAGATAACCGAGTCTTTTCCAAGGTGTGGCATGAAAAAAAAAAACTGCTGATATATATTGTTCAGAAATAGATTGCTGTACATCATGATCTTACTAGCTTTGTGGTCAAGGCTGAACACATGAAAAGAAAGTAAGCTCAAAAGCATGGCTGTGTTAAAATAGGTGATGGCAAAAGAGCAATGCATGGAATTTACCCAGACTGCCCTTGGTGTGTGCGTTTTTACTATTCCAACAGCAAGTGAAAAGGCTTAGAAGGTAAGGCTATGATGCGTTAAGCTCTTTCCTTTTAAAATGATCAGGAATCAGTGTGAGACTGCATCTCTGAATTCACATGGTATTTAAGTCTATTTAGGGATAATAAATAATACAAACAAGTAAATCAGAATAAAATTTTAAGAGCTGCTCTATGAAACAATATTTCCATTAGAAATTTTTGACTTATACTCAAAAAAAGCTTCATATGAATTTTGAAGAACAGCTCAGTGATTGAAGCTCAAAGGCAATCAAGAAAAAACATATAAAGTAGTTCCTGAATTCTCCCAGTCTCAGGTGCTGCGTATTTGATAACATTGGATGAATTCAGGCTGGAGATGCTGCTGCTCTTTGCATTCACACTGTTCTGTCAGAGCAAAATATTCCTTGCGAACATTTTTAACTTTTGAAGAGGAACACAATTAAGTAACCACTTGCTGTACAAAGCAACATTGACATCTCATATCCTCAATAGATAACATTCAGCCTCAGTAAAGCTCTCATTTTAATGTGTCCATAGTATCAATTTGTGCCAACAATGACAAAAAAAGAACCCCACCTGCTTTGCTCACAGTGCCATCTGAGTGCAGTATGTCCACAGCCCTTTGAAGAGAACGCTACTAACTCTGGTGAGCTTTGTAAACAACCCATTGGTTCAGAGTGTTCTGCTTTTTTTGTTTTTAAGCAAAACGCACCGCTGTCCTGAAACAAAAGATGTTTTGCAAAGAAATACTGGTTTCTGTCAAGTTTTGCTATCATTAAGGAAGAGAACCAGAGCAGATAAGCCAGCTTGCTGCTTGCAGAATCTTACAGCTGGGTTGATGCTGGCTGACCATACGTAAAGGAAGCATGTGCAGAAATCTCTCCTAGCCCCCTGCCTCATACCTCTCAGACTCACCTCAGTCTGCCAAGACATTCAGTGTCATGGGGTTTCTCCATTCTCATGGCACAGCAGACACTCCCATATATTTGAAAGCCATCCCTCCCTAAGGAGAACTTCCAAGCACTGTCACCTATTACTTCACAACATCAAAAAAAATTGTTTTCCCATTTAAAATCTTAAATACAGAGGTAAATTCTGTTCTTCTGCCTTTTCTCACTCTGAGAATAATTGCTGTACTTCCCTACATACAGCTGAGAATACACATACCTCAACTATGTGTATTCTCTGCAGTTGTGCTAGAAGCATCCATTCCCAAAAGAATGCATTTTGAAGCAAATGAAAATGGCAGCACAAAACATTACTAGAGCAATTTGGTATCGATGTAATTCTCCGTCATGTTTCCTTCAACTATGAAGAGTATATTCAGTAGCAGTGAATACAGACTATTCCTTTACAACTCAGCATGGGAATGAGATATGAACTTTTGGGACTGAAAGTCTATTAAGATTTGCCTTACAAGGTTGCAAGTTTCAACATTTGCAGAGTCATATTTACACACACCATCAGCTGCTTTCTTTCTCAGAGCACGTACCTGTCAACCAATGCTTCTGAACCACAGTTATTATATCCAGAACTCCTGTTCCAGTGCACAGGTCACATCTGTGTGTTTGTTTCTCCTGTAGCAAATATGTAAGTTTGGTTGGTTGTTTGGATTTTTTTTTTTTTAAGCCAGAGCAAAAGATTATTCAACACTGAAGGTGTCCAAAGCAAAAGGGATATCCTGTATACGTGACTTTATTTCTGTGTGTTGCAAGTGCCGATGTTCCAGATTCTGATATTTTAGACGAGCCAGCTGAACACCTGTCATCTTATTTATGAATCAGAGTAGCCTTAAGGAAAGAAGATGTTTTTTAGTATTTATCATACTTGCATATCCAGTATATTCATTGTTTACTTTTGTACTAGTAGCTTGCTCTGTAACAACATTGCTAAATACTGGCAATGGTCATCTTAAGTATATGATGTATTATCATATTCGTGGATTAAAAAATGTGTGATTACTGCCCTTTTTTCTTTCACTTGATTTCTTTGTTCTACTACCCAAAGCAAACTGAAATTGAAATTAGTTCCTTCCTAAGAGGAAGGAATTAGTTTAATCTTGTCATCTTCAATGTTTGCAACTCTTTGAAGACCACATTTTGTGAATGTAGGAGGAAGGAACATGGACAAATTAGGTGTTTAAAAGAAAACCGAAAAGCAGGACAAAGGAAATCCCCATTTTTCAGACTCCTACATCGTTAGCACTTGAGCTAACTATGACACTGCTCCATCCATTCTGCAGTATGGCTCAGGGGCTTTCAGCCTAAGAACCTCCCTGCAAACCACATGGAGGACCTGCCTTCAGGGCCCAGCCTCTCCTCAGTCAGAGCCTGAAGGTGCCAAGAAGGTACCCCTGTGCAAGGCCCACAGCAGCTGTAACATGCCTAAGGCCTAGCTCTTTAGCAAGCGTGCCTTGCAACTGTTTCATTATTTGATTTAGTTCCTATTTAGCTACCTGTGATTTAAGTTAGAAGACATTCCTGGCACAATTCAAATTCCAGTAAAACACTGCTCTTAGGTTAATTTTATTAGTCATACCATGGCAGGACTCGATATTCTCTGCTTCATCACTGCCAACTTTATAACACAGAAACATTAATACTGAAGAAATCCTCAAGAGTGACTGCATTTGGCATCCTAATGAAGTTGCAGATGTACCACAGAACAGGACATTGCACTGAACGTGAAATCTTATTTGTGTTGAAGAAACACTCTCATAGAAAAGCATATTAAATGACTGACCCTGAAAAGACCAAGAGGTAAAACACAACTTCCTCCTACCACAGCAAGAGAACTGCGAAAGCAAGCCTTACCCTGCATGACCTCAGCAGGCCTGCTTCTATTTTTACCAGCTATGATACACACCTCAGATCCAGAAAAAGACACCTCCTTGTCACACAGATAATACAGCCTGAGGGCTGGATGGTGGATGGACAGCACTCACTAGGAGGAAATTTCTATCTTCCCAATATGTAAAAAACATCAGGCAATATCATTTCCAAGCTACTTGCAAACACAGAAGGCCCTGAAGACAGTGCTATTCCTTACACAAATTTATCCTAGTTCCTCACCGGAGGGGCTGGGAATACCTACCAAAGTACTTTCACCAATTTTGACTCTGTCATTAAAAATACTTGAAAATACTTTAGCAACAGGAGAAGCTGATAAAAACAGGAAAAATACTGTTCCCATACAACTTCTCTGTTGACTCCAAAAATGTCCTGAACTCTAAGATGCCTGCAGCACACCACAGTGAAACAGTGAAACCTCCTGGTACCTCAGGCTCTCCAAAATGCTGTTAATCCACCTGTTCAGAAAGTCAATACACTCAGAGCAGCCACCAGTTGTCCTTGAAAGTAAAAGTCTTCATGCTAATTAGATCACAAGCTCACAGTTCCTTCTAGCCCACTTCTACACATCTTATTTCACTTTCCCAGAAATCACATTAATCCTTCAAGAAAGAAAGGAAACCAAGTCACACACACTCCCTAAGTAAAAAATCCCTGCATTTTTCACACCTACCATCATTAATAACTCCAGAAGTGGACAGCATCACTGCTTTGCCCAGTCATGCACTGGGGGTGAAGGTTAAGGACAGAAAATACCACTTCAACTATGAACAAGGCTTCGCACTGCTGCATTCTGGTGATATTTGCAGGGCACCAAACAAACTGATTACTTCTTAATTAAACTACAAAAAACAAAGACTGTGAGAGATTAAGAAAATTATAGCTGGGCATTCTAGAAATAAAGACTAATAGGTACAAATTCTGCAAAACCCTTTATGTGATATAAGCACAATTCTCTTAGAACTGCATATTTATAGCTTACCATACATTATCATACAGTGGAAAAGGTCAGAGAGCATTTACACAAGTTATAGAAGGCATTGCTTTTTCTCTTTTTTAAACACTAGACCAAATAACTGAAATGCTGACATGGTTTAAATGCATAGGCCAAAAACATACTTTCATTACATTTCACATAATTAGAAAAGTTCAACTGCATAACAGAAGTCAGATTTACCAGCAGAAAAATCATTTGCTGGAGATTAACCCACTATCAATCCATTTCCATCTATATAAACTTCCTTGAAGTGACAAGTAAACATTAAAGTACGCAGAACATTAAATATATTTACAGGTTCAGTGCACTTAGATTTCTCAACAAGGTACTGAAACAGCAATATAAAAGGGAAGGAGCTTCACTTTGACAATACAAACAGCATGACTTAAAGAAAAAAAGGAACCATCAGCACATTGACATTGTTACGGTGATTTCACAAACATTTACCAAAACACAGCAAACAGTGCTTTATTTTCCTTTCCAACCAGTGCTTATTGGGTAAGAATCAACAGAACTAAAAGTTAAAACTTCCTTGTTAATATTCAATTTCATATTAACATTCACGAAAGAGAGAATCCTACCACAGACATCATTTACATAACTTCTGAGCCATCCAGACAATTTTCGTGTTCTTAAATAAAACCACAGAAGATATAATTTTTATAGTATTAAAGATTTCATATATTGTCTATATAAATTGAGAATGTTGGGTTTTCAAGGCTGTTAAGTTATTACTGGAAGAAGAGGAAGCGATACAAACACATTCATCGTAAACACTGGACCAACTCAGAGCTCGTATGCCTTACTGCAGCTCCCAGGCACGCACACACAGTACAGCCACATCTGTCATATTGAAGCTATTCATAATTAGAAAATGTAAATGAAGTTTTCATCACATGAATTTTCTTGGACAGAAAATCTAGCCATATTAAATATAAGGTGTCTGAAAGGCACCTCCATGATCTCAGACTTGATCCACATGAAACATCTCAGATGTGGCTCAAACACTGGGGTGCTGCTGACCCCTAAGGAAAAGGAATGGGACTGAAACATGGACAAAGAACTGCAGACAGGAAGTCACTGAAGAGTCTTACATCCCATCCCATGAGATGCTTTCAACACAATTTCACATGCCTGTCTCCTACCAAGATCCTACTAAGATGTTTCCGCTTACATACTTCACTGCTAAGCCAAGATCATGGCAGGTGCATTACTCATTAAAACTCCCATTTTTAAAATATTTAATAGCTTTTGTTGCTACATAGGTTACTCTGTACAACCACCAATGTGGGACTCGTTGCCACCAGCAGTGCTTATAAAACAATTTTAGAAAAATTTAAGATAATCAAATGGACCTGGCAAGTGTTCAAGTCTGAGTGCATAAAAGAGATCTGTTTGCTTTAAAACCATATTTAGGTAATTGCTACGAAGAATGACTGTTGACACCTACAAAAGCCGCATAATGAAAGTAAGTACTTTCAGTCATTTACAACAAAAGAAATTTACATTTCAGTTGAACAGATAACAGTACTTTATGGATTATTTGGTAGTCACTGTACAGTCCTGAGCACGTTTTTGCAGGCATATTTTAGGTCATCATCCTTTCCTCTCAAGTCCAAGACCAGTGCCGGCTGGAAGAAAGTTGTGAATACTTCTGAGAAGCATACCTTAAATTCACTTTGGTAATTACCAGCGTAACTCTATAAATCCTTCACTTCCTTTTTTGCACCCCAAATAGATTAAGGCAGGTACTATTGTTATCAGGATTCTTCCATCACCTTTTGACACTGATAGAGCAAACCATCTGGAAGAGCAGAACAAGGTGATCTGAACCACAAAGCCAGCATCCCTGAGTGAGTACGACAGTGCAGCAGACATGGCACAGATGGAAGCAGCTGGCATGCCAGTATTCCCTCATTACCTTAAAATAACAGAAGCCACAGGATAAAAAGTGAAGTAAGAATTAGATACAGCTATGGCATCATTCACAAACCTCTGATTTTTTTCCACAAACATTTATATCCTTTCCAGACCTCTTCAGTATGCTCACAAGTTTGCCCCCTTATAAAATGTACTGTTTGTTTCACAATTATACAGCAACCTTTGCACAGAGCTGAGTAAGGCCAATAAAATCCTTATATGTCCCTGTGTTTACCATGCTCCCAGATGTTCAGTTTTGAAGTGTAAGGTACCTGTTTCCATGTATTTATTTCTCTAGAAAAATAAGTCAGTAAACAATCTTACAGCATACCTTCACTCACCTATAATATCAACAATGTGGAGTTTCAGCTTTTGATGCAGTACACTCAGAGCTGCTGAGAAGGAATCCTGAGAGGATGGAATTTTAATATTCTGTTTCACATCATTGGAAAGAGACAACCACAGCTTCCCAAAGTCTTCTGTAGTCATTTCCATTGGCCTAAAGTTCACCACAGATCACAGTAGGATATGGTACATTAATCAGAATAAATCTGGTGTCCTAAAAAAGATTCTATATACAAAACTTTCTGAATAGAGCAAACATCAAATAAGTGCAGAGTAGTTTAAGTAAACCCCTGCTCTTCACAACTTATCATTAAAGCTTCTGTATCTTGCTTTGGGTTTCTAAATTAAAATACAGATTCTATTTATGCAAAAGATCTCCCTAGTTTTGTTGTTGTTGTTGCTTTTTAAGCATGAAATTAACAAATTACTATTATTAAAAGTCCAATTACATTAAAACCAGTCAACTCAAGATGAAGCCTTGTGCTTTCACAACCAATACTTAAGACAATCCTGCACTGTCCAGTATTCAATTGAATATACACATCTTTAAAACTGCAGTTTTGCTTACCTGATGAAATCCAGCAATGATAAAGGTACTGAAAATTCAAGGCGAGTTTCCATTTCTGACTGGTAATTAACAAAGCCAGAAATAACTCCCTGTGTACAGACTTTGTCCATGCACACACACCTCTGACAACATCCCATGCTCTGAGCTTCAATCACAGAAAACTGGCAGGCAGGGCTCTCCAGAATCTGCATCATTTTTCAAAAGAAACAGAATCTCAGTGTCACTGATTAGACTTGCATTCACTTTCAAATTAAAGGAAGAAAGTGAATTCAGAAGTGAAAAATTCATACATATTTCTTACAGAGGCACACAGCAGGAAATCAAATCAAGATGAATAAGAGAAATGAGATGCAACATGTACATATCAACTCACATTTTAACTTTAGTACAGAGATTTGTCATTATCTTTTAGAAGCCTAATAGTCATATCACAGGCTTGAAGGAAATGCTTAGAGAAAAAAGAATGTCTACTATATTGAACTAAATACCACAAACTTAAACGCACATGAAACAAAAACTTGCAAGTAAATCTGAAACATGATGGAAAGTTTCTTACCTGAAAATGTTCTTCTTTTTCAAACACTACATTCACAGCCTTAAGTGCAGATGTGTTTTTATTTGAAACAAACACAACGAGCAGCAAAGAGTCAGCTTTCCACACCTTACATAAATACAGGGCTAAGGCATCACTCTGACAAAGTTCTGCTACTTCAGAGTGAGGGAGTTCTTCCAGTTCTTCTGCTAAGGAAGGGAGCAGCACAGTTTCATTGGCATTTTCACACTGAGAACTCTGAGAAGGCTGAAGAATTTCAATATTACTATCAGCAAACAAAGACAATGGGGACAGTCTACTATCTGAAAGCTTGTCATCCAGCCCATGCTTTTTTACAGACTGAAGAGTTTCTTCCACAGTATCTGGAGAACAAAGGGAAGGTTTCCTTAATGTTGTGCGTTTATCTCCATCACACTCTTCTTTAGTAACAGGGACAGTATCAAGTAAGGGACCAAAATCTGAGGCAGCCCTATTTTGCATATCCAATGCCTCCTCATTACTTTGGGTTTCATCTATCTTTGATTTTCTTTTGAACTTCTGAGTAGATAAATCCACTTTCCCCATCTGAAAAGAAAGAAGGAAAATTGAACATGGAAGGAGCTTCTACCAATAAGCTCTGTAAATGTCAACACCGAAACAGAAGGAACAAGGACAAGTAACGACCAACAAAATTAATCAAAGAACAACTCTTAGGGAAGTGTAACAAACTGGTAACAAAACCTGAAACACAGTAGGTAAGAAGAAGGAAGTTCTACTGAATGGAATCTACTTTTGAAATTGCTTGATCAATATCCAATCTGTTTCATGCTTAACAAATATCAGACTACAATGGTACCTTCCAATAGTTTTCCAGTGTCCTAGTGTCATCTGTCTAGTTCTACCAAAAAATGTCCATTTGCTCTCCATTTCCATATAAATATTTCTAATTGTAAATAAGGTTATATACAAACTTTTAACTGGCAAGTCACAGCAGAACCACTTACCAGGCTGACACCAGTGTTTGATCCCAGCCCAACAAACAGCGTTGATGCCAGCTGTTGCTTTTCTTTTTCTTCCTCAGAGAGGCTGGAAACTTGATCAGACTGTGACACGGGACATTCAGCCACCCGTCCTGCTAATAAGCTGCTACACGACACAGTCTGTGGCTCATCTTCTTTCCCTACTTTGCTTTCTTTTTTCGGAAGATAACCTTCTTTGCCCCAGAGCTTCCTTACTCCTTCCAGTTTCAGAGTATTTGTCCTAAAAGAGGGGAAAAAAACCAAACAGGATAAGCTATGTGAACATCGTGCTCATAAAAGCATGCCAACACTCTGCTTTAAACACCATTTGCCACTTTGGCACTTTAATTTACATAGTGAATAATGGAGTACAAGAGAATGCTTTCCAATCTGTGGAAGTTCATGAAGAACATACTTCATTTTAGAAACAAATTAACTCACTCTTTATGCCCCATCTCAGCACTGTTACCAGACGTATCAGAACCAAACGATAAGCCAGTGGGAGACTGTCTGCCAGCCATACCAGCCGAGGACACACTTGAAGCAAAGGACAATCCATAAGGTTCAAAATTCAGAGCTGCAATACAGACAACCTTTTAGAGTTACAGTAAAGGCTCAAACAAGTAGGAAGGAACTCTTTCTGAAAAATCAATATGTTGTATTACAACACTTCTGATGCTATCCTATTCAGGATCCTATCCTGAATTAAAAGCAAATCTGTCCACTTAAGTTTCATTTAGACATGAAAGATAAACAGCATAAATGATTTTATAGGGCATCACTAAAATATCTGCCAATTCTTAATATCTGCAGAGCAAAATATTGTATCAGATCTATGCTGTTCTGTTTGCTCATGCACCTACATAACACATTCTGAGTTCACAGCAACATGTCCATATACCACCATCTGCTTTACGAACATTCTTGACACTTTGGGCTATAAATTTATTTTCAACAAGACAGGCAAATCAGGATTCAGGCCACCCACCTTATCTATGGTTTCTGAAACAAGATGTAGTTTGAGTAACTACTAAAAGTTGTTTTAGACAGTACTTCAACATAAAGCAGTCATTGTTGGGCAAGAAGCAGAGCACAGACACTCCATTACAGCCATGAAGCTATACAGGGTATAGCTCCTTTCTCTCACTTCCACTCAGTCTTATGCTTTCTTCTTCCTAAGACGGAGGACAGAAGTGCTGGAGATCTGAGAAGAAAGAGGCCTCCTGATGCAGGAGGAGACAGAGCTAATAAAATGTCTGTTCCTTCTTGTCTTTTTTTTTTTTTTTTTTTTTTTTTAAATATGGATGGTGTTTCTCAAAGACCCTGTGTCATATTCAGATTCAAACACAAACCACATAACAATCAGTTACCTAAAAAAAAAAAAAAAAAAACACCACTTCAAATTAATAAATTTCACTAGACTGTGAAATAGATGTTCTGTAGTCACCTTTTTCCTGAGAAAGTTTTTCCTCTTGTCTCTGGTGATGGGGCTTATATGGTGCTGCACCCCGGCCAAGTCCTTCAGCCACAAACTCATCCAGAAAAGATAAGGAAGCATCTACCTACAAAGAATTAAGGAAAATGAGTAAGTAACAAATACAATTTCTATTCAAAAGCCTGATATTATCAGAATATCTTCTCTTATCAGCAAGATTAGGATCTTTTGTCTCATACGCCATATCTATCGGTAAGGCTGCTGTATTCCTCACATCCATTAAAATGGTTTTACATACAGAAATTGTTATTCAAGTACACTGAAACAAACTTTGAGCTACAGATTTGTAACTTAAATCGACTCCTCCAATATTAACTTTTTTATATGAACACCAAAAAGCAGAGTGGATGTTCCCTAAAGCAGTGGATTCTGCAATTGTATGAAAATACCAAAGGAAAGAAATCTGAAGAATACCATCCATAGTTTGTTAAAGCCACTTCAGCTTACTTGGTACCATGGCACTTTATCATAAACATGGGGATGTGCCAAATCTGAAAAAGTGCACCTCAAAACTCACTTTAAGCAGACTAAAGACTGACACCAATCAGAACTATCAAATATAATTCATTCTGGAGATGTCTTTTAGCAAAATATTTAACTTCTCAGAACTACAGGAAGGTTCAAGAACACACACTGCAGACTTCTTACCACCATGTCATTACAACTAGCATCAAACGGAAGCAAGCCCTTCATCAATACTTTGTCTTCACACAGATGCTTCAATTCAAAGGTATGTTGTCTCATGCAGGTATCTAGAGAGCTACTGAATTCTTGGATTAACTTGTCAACTGTTTTAGAGAAAGAGGCACGCGATGCTATCTTGGTGACTGCAGCCATAATCCACGCTTTAGTTTCAGAGGTAACAAAAGTCTTCCTCAGTAAGTTGTGCAGCCTTGTCAAAATAATTTCTGGATCAACATCTGTAGCAAGGCTGGAATATTCCCCCAAAACCTATGCACAAGCAACAGAGAAAATACACACAGTCACACATAGCAGTGCTTTCAGTTTTTAAATTAGTGTGTAGTATCAAATAGTAACAAAATTAAATGCATTCTGCAGACCATCACTGATGCTAAATAACTGTTGTGGTTTAACCTGGAAGGCAGCTGAGCACCACACAGTCGTTTGCTCACTCCCCTTCTTCCCAGTGGGAAGAGAATTGGAAAGCAAAGCAGAACTTGTGGGTTGAGATGAAGTTATTTACTAAGATAAAGGAAAGGATAATTATTATGGCAAATACATGTACACACACACAAAAAATCACGTGTTGTAATTGCTCACCACCCTTCAGTAAGTGCCCAGCTGGCCCATCCAGCAGTGGAAGAGAACAAGAGATGGACTCCCAGCCCCTTCAGAATTCCTTCTGCATGATGCCATGCTGTATGGAATACCACTTTGCCCAGTTTAATTCAGCTGTCCCAATTCTGATCCCTCTCAGCTTCCTGAGCCATTTGCTAAGAATGGCTTTGACTCTGTACAGCACTGCTTAGCAGCAGTTACAAACATCAGTTATCAACATTGTTTTCCTCCTAGCATCATACCAGAACACTGAAGAGAAGAATTCCTTCCAGCTGAAACTAAGATAGGTCCTCTTGAAAGGACCTTCCACACAAATAAAATGAAGAGATCCTGTATGAAGTAACATCTCTCTACTGGATTTGAGCTCCAGCTTTTTTAATTTTTTCAGTTTAAAGCTGACCAACCAACTAATAACTGCTACAACAGTCAGCACCACTGTGCTGGCTCCAACTGCTCCAAAATGCTGCTGGTTTAACTGATGCTGTATGAAGGTACTACAAGCAGTCGTGAATGTCAGAAAAATAATCTGAACATCCAACTGCATATCAAGAAGGCATTCCCAGTATTACTGATGGAAGACTGCTCTACCAAAACTACGCAATTAAACTACTTCCAATGTGCTTCAACAAGACTTATTATTTTTTCCTGGCAAATGCTTGAAATGATCTTCTTGTTTGTCTTTGTAAATTCCAACTTAGCTTTACAAAAATCAAAGAGTTGTCTGAAAAGAAAGCTACACATAGTAATTAAGGCCTTACAAAAGCACAATTTGCTTAAACCACAGCCTCTTCTTCAGATGGTAATCGCAGCTCAACTAGGTGCTAAAAAAAGCAGCACAACCAGCACAGGGGCAGTTACCAGCAAGGCTAACACTGCATTTAATAACCACAACCGGCCTAACTGATAAAGATGGAAAAGCTTTCAGCACGCAGGCAGGTCGATGCTGCTGCTAAACTCACAACTGCGTTTTCAATTTTGACCATGCATCCACCTTACCCAACTCATGACTTGAAGGAACTTCTGTGGATAGAACACATTTTCCTCTTCAAGTAATGCTAAATAAGACCGCACTGCATACGTTCGCAGCTGTTTATCTTCTTTTCCATCATCAAACCCTGGAAAGGAAAAAAGCATACTTCACTTGTAACACAAACGCCACTCGCTGCATCAAAGCACGTTTTCAGAAAGCCAGATGATTAAATAACGTTTAATTATTCAAATCACGTGGTGAGTTACCTTCAGCCAAAAGCCTCAGAAAGTTGTTAGGGATATCAGGATACAAAACGTCGCCTCCAACTGAAAACACTGCATTCATGGTTTGGATGAACCACTCGTTGTTAGGAGCATACCTGTCCACACGTTAAGGAATGAAGTGCTAAGGCCTAACTTCACTTTTTAGTTTGCTAATCACTACATTTTAAACTGTGAATGAATGCACAAATGGTAGTGTGAAAAAATGCTTTGATGAGGCTTCACACAATAGAAAGAGATCAGTTCACAAGACTTCGATCTGGAAATCTGCTTACAATACTTGGAGCTCACACTTGCTCCATGCTAACTATCTGGTGTATTCTTTTTAATCTGTTCATCCAGCCTCACTTAATGAATGATAGATCAGCTCTTTTCAGCAGTTCTGCAGCTGTTTTACTAAAGAATAACAACTGTTGTTAAGTACTCAAGAGAAAGCAATGTTGTTTTCATATATATAAAATGTGAACAGCCTTTGCTAACTCTGGGGATTGAAAAACGTTCGTTTCTGCCTTTCCTCAAATAAATCACAATGCACTTTACTGAATGGACACTTTCAACAGTACAGAAAAAAGAATACACACTTCCTTGTTTG
The DNA here is from genome assembly GCF_951394365.1 of Tetrao urogallus. Taxonomy (NCBI): domain Eukaryota; kingdom Metazoa; phylum Chordata; class Aves; order Galliformes; family Phasianidae; genus Tetrao; species Tetrao urogallus. The sequence goes on from NC_136824.1 coordinate 11,303,460, forward strand.
CATTTTAAAGAGCAAAAAGCACAACTGTAACACTTCATATTTCAAAAGATTATGAAAGGTGCTTCGAAAGGTACCAAAAGGCATCTGAACAATAAAAGGATATTTTTCAGCTAGTTCTGCTATTTTGCCAGCTAAGGTGATGATAGCATACTCTTCCTTGGTTTCTTTTAAGTAGTCAAGCATCTTCTGAACAATGACAATCACATTATGTCCATTTGTAATTCTATAAAGAATTTCTAAAGTCTGAAAGGGAAAGCAAGGTACATGTAAACAGCTCTACTGACTCAAAACAGCAATCAGGCAAATAGAAACACTTGAGGGTGATACCAGAGTGAGAGCAACTGTCTTGACTTAATGAGGCTTAATTGAAACATTCTGCTTATCTACAAAGTCTGTCACTATTGTTCATAACTGTACTCTCTCAATACCTGAGATACTGTATGCCTTTCACACTCTCATTTTAGAAAACTTACTACCCACTCTAAAAATAACTTAATTTGCACTGCTTAAAAATTCACTGACCTCTCTTTTAATAATGGGATCAGGATGGTCCAGACACTCAATAATTGTCATCTGGTGCTCAAGTGCCAGATTAGGATCCTGCTGAATAACACAGGTCAGAGCCTTTAAACCTAGAATATAAGCAATTGGAAGTTACCTAAGAGTATGCGCCAATACAACAAAATTAAAAAGTCTTTAATGAAATCCAGTGTCCTTACCTAAGTATTTCAAATTAATTTGGGGTGACAAAACAAATTTTCCAATGCACTTGGCAGCCTTTTCCAGTAACTCAGATTTGGGGTAAATTGTGTAAATTGTTTGGACACACTCAAACAAGATGGCTAGGAGAAAAGAAACATAATAAGTAGGTATTAAATAATTATATTATGCAAAATTAAACAAGCACACAAGTATACGTGCTAGTATGATAAAACTGAGACTGAACACTGTTCAGTTAATATTTCAAAGCAGTCTTATACCCTGCTACTGAAGCATCTACTTCTAAAGAGCTGAGTATCTGTATTTCGGCTTTCAAGCAGATATTTTGTATACAAAAACATTTCCTTTTTGCAAACAAATGATATCCTCAAGGTATTCAATTCAATTGAAACTTGGAAATATACAGCTACCACTGTGATAAAGCTTTAATTACACAGCCTAGCAGAACCACTCCTTTTGTTACCATCCATTATCATGGGAAAAATGTGAAAGAACAAACTATGATTATTCTGGTTCGGGTGGTTTAAAACGCAGTACAGATAAATACTGCCACAAAAGTGCACTACAGCAGGGAATGAGACAATTTGTCACAGCTCAACATAAAAACGAATGAACTGAGAACAAGATAAAATAGAAAAGTACATGGGGACCAGTTCTGTTGCAAGTTGACTTCATTTTTTGTTGCTGTTCCTGTCTAACAGAAGCAATTAAACTGAATAAACTGAACATCTGGCAGAGACTTCCTCATGTACTACTGAAAGTTAGTGCCTCTCTCTAACTTCCCTTTTCAGCGGGAGAAGAACTTACACGATGTTTTAGAAAGCAGAAGCAGGCATTACACCAGATCTAGAGCTCTGGACCATGTTCCTTTTCAAAGGATAAAAACATTGAAAACAAACCTAAATTCCCCCTCTGTTCCATTAGCACAGGTTATTTGGCAACATCCATGTGTCTTTAAAAGATAAAATAACAGGATGGCTATGTCCTTAACATACTGTGAAACAGCTCTTAGGGCACCAGGAAATCAGACGTGGCTGCTTGGGGAAACACTGCTGTACAGAAATATATCACTTGTTTCACCATTTACTAGTCAGACACCTAAGAACACAGCTAGATTTTCAGAAGTGCTGCATATACATTTTCACATGCATAAAATGCTCACCCACTCAGCCTTCCCAAATACTGATAAAGACTCTCACCTACCATAGGTAATATTATGATTTATCTCTGCTCTTCTTAGAGACTCCTCCAAAACATCATACATCAGCTCACTTGTCCTGTTTAACAACAAATATTTACAATTCTTATTTACAGCATGTAGTCTAAATTTCCAAGCAATCTACATAACAATATCAAAAAAACCTAACACAAATTATTCATACCCACAGATTCAATTTAACATGCTAGAGTTCAACAGTCCATCTCTAAATGACATCTAAATGTTTATGGCTTTCAGAAGAAACAACTGCCATAAGAATAAAAGCATCTAAGCAGGAAAAAACACCAACTAGGTACTCCTTTATGTGGCTTTTCACCATGTCGTTTGGTAACCCAGTAACAGAAACTCCAGCAAAAACGTATTTCAAGCATATTCCATAATTCCATTAATTGCCTAGACAATTCAGAAGCTGAGAACCTAATTTTTCAATTTAGAAGGTACCTGCTCAGTGTATTGGTTGATAATAAAAATGTATAAGAAGTCCAACTCTAAAATCCTCTTATAAAAAAGGCAGACAAGCTGTTCATGAGATAACAGTCACAGCTGCATCCTTTGCACTTTCAGAATACTAATTACAGACAAAGAACTGATTACCTTGGATCATCTTTTCCTAACAGCCCCAGTATTCTTAAAAGCTGAATTTGTAACCATGGTGCTGGCACGCTGTGATAATTGAAGTCAATAGGGAGCTTCCCTCCCACTACCTGCTTTAGGATGATTACAAAGCTCTCTGTCAAGTCTTTATACCCAGACGAGCTTTCCTGCGTAATAAAGAAACACAACAGAAATACTTTAAATACAGCACCTCAAAAGCACGATCTACAGACTGAATGCAGTTAAAGCAGCCACCACTTCATTTCTTTAAATCCAACTTCTACACTCTTCCCACAGCATCTCTTCCTTAAACCTACGCTGGTTTCTTGTACATTTGCAACAAAGAGTGGATGTAACTTCAAAGCAATGGGAAAAAATCATACTGAATTCTTTAATGTTCTGTAGAAGATAAACTTCGCTGCCAGCTAAGGATGCCAGTGCAAACATAACACATCCATCATCACTAAGTTAACTCTTCTAACAATTAGGAGTAATATTTTGCTACACAGCTACAGTACACTAATGCTTAAAATAAAAGATACAAGTAGCTCCGAGAGACGACTCTTGCCTACCTTAATCATTTCGAGATAAATATGCAAAGAAGCAGCCATGACTCCAACATCTCTGTCACATAAGGCTTTCCGGAACTTATCATGAATATGCTGTACTTGGTTAGGAGCAATGAGATAGAATTTGTATAAAGCCTGAACAGCTTTTCTTCGGATAATTTCCCTGAAGAAAAAAGAGATTTTTACAAACCAAGACATTGTGTATTTCAGGAACCTGACTCAGAAAAATAGAAAACTTGTTCTCATTTCTACAGCAAAGTAAAATTACAGGATCAGCCATCAGAACAGCGTGACATAGGGAGAGAGGGGAATCCCTGTTTTACAGTTTTGTGACCGAATGACTCTGTAAATACCACCTCAGCGAAGAAGTGACACAGCTAACTTAAGAACTGAGTGGTGTCTACTGTCAGATTGACAATTCTCCAAAGCAGCCACTCGATAAGCTGTGAAATTCACAACTACAAATCCCCTGTGGTCACACGTGCAGCTCCAAAGTCTAGGAGTTACTGAGTGACTCTGTTGTTTCTTACAGCTCTCTAATTAGTACAACGCTTAGAATGTTCCATCTTCGGGGTACGGGGAATGAAAAATAACTCAAATAAAGGTTTTGGAACTCTTCAGATACTCTTTTACCAAGAAAGCTTCAATAAAGAGTTTCATAGAAAAGAAGCAACACTGAAGTTCTACAAGAATCCCCATCTGATTCTCCATAGACTCTACAAATACGTCTTCACTGACATATTTACTAAAAGGAGTCCAGCAGACAAGTTAAATTACATTGAGCTACTCAAAGCAGTTATAAAAGAAATGACTTGTCCAGTACTCTGCAAAGAGTACAAATAAATGAGATAAGAATAAAAGAGAAAAATGGAGAGGAACCACTTCTGAAAGTAATGACTAAAAAGGTCAAATTAGAGAAAAAAAACATCAGTTCACAAAAACCTCCTACAAAATTAAGTCATTCAACCTTACAAGGCCACGTGCAATTCTGTAAACATATACGTACTTAGAATGCTGGAGTTTGTCTTCTATCAAGGGAAGAACAGCTGGAATCATCTCCCGTGGAAAGATCTGGCTGACAACGGTTAACGCCATGCTCACCTCTACTAGATTAGTGCTCTGTAAGTCCTATTGTAATCATTGAAATAAGACCATCATTTTTCATGTAGACTTCAGTTCTGCACAGACACCCCCCCCCTTTTGCCAGCAGGCTGGATCTAGCCCACCACAGCAAGCAACCTGCTGGTAACCAGCCTGTTGTCTATTTGTGTTTGAGAAATGTCAGCTCTCACTGAACTAACCAAGCTCTTCTTTCATACACAAATCAGGAGCTGCTCACACTCACCTTATGAAGCTACATTCATATTTTAAATGTACATGATTTCAACAGACTACAATCAACGTTCGCTTGCTGAAACAGTCCGATCATTACAAAACTATGCCAAGCTCCCACCTGAATCAGTGAGATGAGTCACACTTCATACTGAAGTCAACAGTATTCTGTCCATTGCCTTTCATCTAGCTCAAAGAATTTAAAAGCCCAATTATATTGGCAGTTACATATTTTTACACTAACTTATTATCTACGCCTCAGAAGAGAATGCCAATTCACAGTCTGTCCCCAGTACAACTAAAACCAGAAGGTACAGCTCATTGTAACCTAACACCAAAAAAAAACACCCACACCATACAAACACAGTCATGAAATAAGATCAGAACCCTTTTTCAAAACAAAGCACACACATTTCAGACGTCCAGCTCACAGCATTATTCATTTGGGCTGTTTGCCACAGATAGTTCTGGTGCTCATTTTGGTTTAGCTCCTTGTGGACTCTCATTTCTCACTTCCTCCCACAACACCAGTTTCAAACTATATTTTTAAGATTATAAAAGTTCTCTACCACAACAGTAGAATGAGCACCATTTTCAGTCTACAGTTGAGCTTACTGCAACACAAAAGTAATCCTTACATAAAAAGTCAGAACTGATAACTGAGAGGCAGCACTGTAACAAAAGTATGAACCATCACTTTGTGACAGATTCTCAGTGTCACAAAGCATATTTCCAGTTTCTATCAAAAGAACTCTAAGAGAACGCAAAAAAGCTAACAGATACCTGCTGTCAGCTAAAAGCAAACTTTTACACTGAAATACGCACGCATAGTTCCTTTTGAAGTTTACAATATATACAAGCAGTATATCTTATACGTGGATTTTTTATGGTGTATCACCTGTTTACAATTTAAAAAATATGGCTTCAACAAAAGAGGCACTGAAATTAAACAAAAAAAGCTAGGGGAAAGCCACTTCAAATTCTAATATAACCAAAGAAACAGGAACTTTAACAGCTTGAGATGTAACTCGTGAGTACACAGCTCAGATATTGTATGAAATAAATTAGGAAAAAGTGGTCCAAGGTTAGATTACCCCCAAACCTTCAAAAACACTGTACCTTCACAACTGTGTTCACAAGCAGAAGTAGCAGTTCATGATTTTCATGGAGAAATAAAGAAACTGCCAAGTAACCTATAAAAGAAAGCAGCCTCCATTACTACTCAATAAGTAAGGAACTTCAAGATAGAAAACTGAATCTTGTCTGTAATACAAGATGAGTTAATTCAAACAATTTAAAAAAACAACAAAGCCATTGCTGGATGACAGTAGCTCATGTTTTAAACATCAGGACTTTCTTTTATTTCCAAGCAAACATTTTTAAGTTGCAATAAAGCTCAATAAATAATAGCCAAGAAACCACACCCTGTGAAAAATACGATGCTGTTAAGAGCTAAAGAGCAGCCAAGAAATTCAGGAGAAAGCAATTCCTGGAAAGTGAATGTCTTCTCTGTTGATAAAATCACGTTCCTACACTGCAAATGCACTTACATTTGTTTCTCTTTCTTCAAAAATTAGAGTTTCAAATGTAATACTCAGTGTTGAATATAAAATTATTTTCCTTCCCTATGCCAAAACTCCCTCGTTACTTAACAATACAGAAGAAAAACTTCAAACTCCAGATAAGAAACATGCCAGAAACCTTTTCTTCAGAAAAATAAATCCTTCTTCATTTTAAACTACAGGAGTAAAAGCAGAGGCTTGAGGAGCATGCCACTACTCAGAAATACAGTGCAACTATTTGTCTCAGGGATGGGTCTTGTTCAGGGCTTGATTCATTTAGAACTTAAAGATCAAAATGAGCAACTTAGGCCAAACTGCACCGTCTGGACTATCAGATACCTGAATCTATCTGATCAAGTGTAGTTTCACAAGCAGGTCAGCACCCCTGTAGAAATTTATTCAGGCTAATACAGGGAAAGAGAGTAATGTATCTTGATTGGATCAGCTGACAACGATTCTTCAATAAAGACTTTGGCATATGGCAACAAGAACAGGTAAGAGCAACCTTATGTATCACATTTAACTGCAGGATAAAATAAACAACCAACCGAATTCAAACAAAGGATATCAAACAAGCATATCTCACAAGACACTGCCTTCCTTCTGTGTATGCTGACATAGCATTGCTTGGAGTTAAACCATTTTCTCTGCAAACAAGAAGAAATGTCTTCACTAGGCAGCTGAATCAGCAACTGCAAGAAAATTCTCCAGCAAGACAGGCTGACTGCTACTTCAAACAACATCTAATGGAAGAAGTTCTATAGCTAAACTGGCAGGGCAAGGAAACAAGTCCCAGGAAGTTTCAAAGAAATCTGAAATAGCCTTTCAGATTTCCTCATGAACTTGTGCACCTACATTCTAAGGATCTCCCAGCTTGACTCATTTCCTACAGCTGTTTCTAAAGTACAGAATACCATCCTCAGACAATAAACAGACAATAGAACACCTTACTGCCATTAGCAAAGAGGCCCCAAGCTCCTTATAAAAACGAAAAAGTTATCTGTAACTGAAATGCTGGGCAGGCAGTACCATGTTTGTGGAAATTGTGCCATTCACAGCTTTCCTCTTATTTTCTATTAGAATTCTTAAAAAAAACAAAGGCAGACCCTGAGAAAAACTCGTATTTAGTTTGAAGTTGGTTTTTAACCATATTTGTGGTAAATGACTTGTTTATTACTGCTGCAACTCAAAATACTGAAAGAACTGATGCCTGAAAGTTATTTCTCTTGCCTCCTGCTCTCCAAACTCACAAACCAGGGATTTAGTTACTTTCAGAAAGAGGACAGACTATGAAACAAGGCAACAAAGCCGAAAGAATACTTTAAATAAGTTGTTTTTCTACATGAATTACAAATTCTTCTAAGAAATCTTCACAACATGATTTGAAAATATTAAGGCTACAGCCATGTACACATACCAACTCTTTTCTCCAAAAGATTCCCTTGCTGTGCAAGCTTGATTGCATGGATATATCCAAAGGAAGACTCATATCCCAGCATTTCACAATAGATGAGCCTCACCATACATTCTTTCATCAGTCTCTAAAAGAACAAAAATAAATTATTGAAGATCTTCAGTCTTGCTTCATACGTTGCTGCTCTAACAATGTTCAAGCCATCAACAGGAACATACAAACATTTCAGTAAGTTCCTTAACACCAGATTATTTCTCATTTTTCCATTATGAATGCATTTATGTGACTCAACATTGATTTCTGAGCACAACAGCAGAATTCTCCAGATAACTCCCTCAAAGACGTTATCTAGTTTTGACTGCCATCCATATAACAAACACCAAACTAGTTACTGAGTTATCTGAAGCGTTAGACAATCTCACTAACACATTTTTTAACCACTCACTACATCAACTTAAGTTATTATTATACTTGAGGCAAAAGAACAAAATCACAGTGCCCTAAATGTTCAACCACAGTGCAAACCCAGACAGCAGCCCTATCTCATCTCAACAACTGAGCAGCTATGCAGTAAAAAACTGTCACTCCACTGGGCAATAAGAGGAGGCTGGGGAAACAGTGGGACAAAAGCAACCACGGGCACAACTTACAAGCGGGGTTGTGGGGGCAGAAACCATTGCTTTCAAACTGGTTATTTCCTGCTGGATTAATTTTTCTTCCTCCTAGAAAAAAAGAATTAAACTTGCCTTAATTCTGTGTAATCTTTTGAGACAAGATACGATTTAAAAAAATAAAGTCAAAGGACGCATATTCACATAGTAGGACTCAATATTCTCAAAAACAGCGCGTATCTGATTCACGGCAGTAACGCCACACAAGGCGTTTCAGCCTCAGCTCTTATCGCCCACGTTCCCGCTCCCACACACCGTGCCCCACGCAACAGCACGACGCCGGGCACTCGCTGCACCGAGTCACCAGCGGTTCCGCAGCCCCGGGCTCGGGGCACCGCCCGCCCCTCTCCCTGAGGCGCCCCCGGGGCGGTCTGGCGGGAGGGAGGCGAACAGCGCGACCCCCCGCCTCACCTCAGCGGCCCGCGGCGCTTCGGGCTCTCAGAAAGAGACAGAGGCCCGGCCCGCAGACCCCGGGAGGAGCAAGAGGCCCGTACATGCTTGGAGGTGAGCGCCGTGACGTTCCGGATAAGGCTCCCGAGCCGAGAGGAAGCCGACGGCCTGTGGGGGCCGCCCGCACCCCCCGGCCCCGCGCCCGGCTCGTGCTGCCCCAGCAGCGCAGGCAGCGCGCCCAGCGTGCGCTCCACAACGTCGCTCATAGCAGCGCCGCCGCGGCCCGCGAGCCCCCAACCGGAAGCGAAGGGCGCGGCCCCGCCCACCTCAGTGCGCATTTCCGGGGCGCCCGCAGTGGGACACCGCCGCCGGCCAGTAGGGGGCGCTGCGCCGGCCGCTGAGGCGGGATGGGACGTGGAAATCAGTAGCGTGGAAGCGGTGCGAGCTGGGATCTGGTGTTGTGTCAGTGCCTCCTAAAACCGGCGGGGAAACTACGGGATTTGTCTTTCTCGCAAGTAAAAACGGTTTCGCTATTCCCAAAACACGTCTGGTCAGAAAGTCACGCTGGAGTGAGAAGCCATACGATGGTTTCATGCCAGAAAAAAGCCAGACGGGAACAAACAGAGCTCCGCACATGTGAAGATACTGGAAGCTGGCATTACCACGAGGCGAAGCTGAAATGCTGGCATTTTGTAAAGCTTTTCTCCTGTAAGCAGTGCGGTGGCTGAGGATATCCTTTCCCACACAAAACCTTCTATTCATAGTGCAGACATCGTGCAAAATACATGACTTACTGTTAGAAGTTACAGATTTTCCTGATGCCTTGCAGAAAAATCACCAGCAGCCCTTTTCCATTTTTTTTTTCTTTTGGGCAATAGAGTCCTTGAAACATCATTTGCCATAATATGAGATAAAGCAGAGAAAGCACATCCACTGAAGCATGGAAATATTACCGTGTTGGCAAGGTGGGCTGGCAGTGCTTGTTGGCTTTTTCTTCTTTCATCTCCTTTCTGTTTTCATCAGCTAGATGGAAAGCCTTGAAGTGTGGTTATAAAACAACAGTAAAAATAGCACTGAGCAGCTGCATTTCAGCTATTTCTCAAGGCTCTGTATCAACTGTGTTCACCACAATAAAAACATTCTAATTGCCATTCCTTGTAATTTCTCCTTGGCATCTGATAGGCAAGTAGTATTCTTTCTGGCTCATGAATCATTACTGGAAATAAATAGATCTAGAGTAGAAAATGAGCTGGTTCCGCTTGAGCCAAAATAGAATCCAAAAAATAGAAGAGCTTACGTGCTTCACTGGATTTTCTCTGCACTGTGGAGTGTGTAACAGTACGTGATGTAAATGCCAAATAAAAACAGAAATATAGCGAGAGTTAAAGATAGCACTTTTAACTTGTCATTTTTCTATGATGATTAAATGCATTTTCTTGTAATTAGCAGCGATCATTTGCTGTCCCATGCCATACAAGCTCACCAAGGCACTAGCAAGGAGTCAAATATGCAAATGTAGAGCATGGCATTGCAGATGCACTCAGTGTTTGCATGTCTGCGTGCACCTCTATGCACCATCTGTGTTGCCTGGCTGAAGCAGAAATGATGAGTGAGTGTCTCAAGTCTTAGGCTTGGCTTCGATGAAGGCAGGTTTGGAATTCCTTTCTCTACCCCACTGTCACTCTCAGCTGCTGCGGAGTTCTGCACTGGTTCTTGTTAGAGAGGCTCAGTGAAGCAGAAGGTGATTTAGCTCTAGGGAAATAACAGACATTGTAGAATTGGGAGATAACATTAAAAAAAAATCTACATTATAGAAATAGAAACATCTTATAAACAGAAGTGTATAATGTAAAACATGCATTGAGATGCATTTGGACATATCACTATAGACATGTCACTGTAGACATATGACACAAATAGGTATATTTTTAACCACCAAGTTTTTTGCAGTATTATCATCAACTAGAGTTCCTTTTCTGACTTCATGTATTTACAGCTATCTTGATTGCTGTGTATTTAAAGTACATTTACTGCTTTGGTATTGCATGGTGACGTTTCTCTGAATGACTGAAGGTTTATGGTCCTATAAATGGATGTGTATTTTCAATGTGTGGTGGGAAATGTTGGAAGTGGGATAGAAATAAATGTCAGAAAGAGTAAACGAAGAGAAAGTACTTTTTTTTTCTTTTTTTTTTTTAAACTCTTGAGACCATCTGATAGGCAATGAACTACTGAATTAATACAAAGCTGAGATAGAAAGTCAAACCACATTAAAAGAAATGAGAAATGATGTTTTCATTTTTCAGTTATTCAGGATTTCTGCTGATGTATGTAAACATGATTAAGATGGCAGAGTATGAAGACACTACTTTCTTCTGGATTCTGCTTGTGTTCTGTGCTCCTAAAAGGAAGAAAAAGAATCTGTTTAATGTAATAATTTTCCCTGTAAGTTGTCAGGCAATGTCTACATTAGGCTTTTTTAAAATTATTTTTATATACAACCATGCTTGAAATGTTTTTATCTAAAATTCCCTATAATTTCTAACTCTGGAACAGCTTCACAGATAGAAGCTATATTATAGTTGAGGATTGAAAGTTACTTTCTTTCCTCTGTGGATCATCAATTTAATGAAGCAATCCTGACATAACCTAGAGCATCAGATCTTGCCAGTATTTAATGTAAATATGGAAAGACAGGAGTATTAAGCATAGTGGTTGCTAGCAGGAAAATAAAGAAATTGCAATGTTTTCTAGTTTTGTTTTGTTTTGTTTTGTTTTTCTTTTGTACAACTACTGGTCATTCTCCTAACCATTGTTTTTCCCAGCTTACACTATGATAATATCATAAGAGACTGAATGGTCTTGGATTCCAGTTATATGTGCACTGATCCCCTTCATGTCTTCTCATAGCCAGTTTTAGCTATTTTTTAGCAGTCACTGCACTAAGTACTGTGGTACTCTGAGATTCCTCAGTTAAAATGTTTTCAGCTGACCCCTTTATGACTACAAAGTGAAAAGATCTTTTTTAAAGGAAGACTGCCGTTGTTTATCTTCCATGCTGGAAGCAGATCCTGCAGTTCTAAAAAGCATCGCTGTGATCCTTTGTTCTGTGAAATGGGAAAATGTCTTCCCCAGGTCTCTGGGGATTTGCTGCTCCTCTGTGCCTCAGAGGGATACATTTTCATTTATGGAAATGTTCAGAATTAGCCTATGTGCTTATTGCCATCTGTTTTTTTAATTTTAAATTTGACAGAACTAGATGTGCTACATTTAAACTTCTGATGTTGTCTTTGTAGTGAAGATTCATTGATGGCTGTGCGTTTTCTCTGCCGCTGAGCCCTTGGAAAGGGTTGGTATGTATGTGATTCCTTGTCCTTCAGCACAGGACCAGGTTTACCTTTCATGCTTTGCAGCTCAGCATTTCCCGTTTGACACATCAAAACCTCCCCATCTCTGTGGCCCAGCTGATCGGGTTTGCCGGTGGCCTGTTCCGAAGCCTTCAACTGTTCAAAAGGCGGGCAGGGCAGGCCACCCCACCCCACCCCATTCTCTGGCTCGCGTACCCCGGTGTTCGGCACGCCGCCCCACTCGGAGGCCTCCAACCCCGCGCCAGCAGCGGGCAGGGGCAGCCAGTGACTGCGGCTGCCGCCCCCCAAGCGCGTTGCGGGCCGCGCATGCTCCGCCGGCGCAGCCCTCCCCCGTCTCCTCCCCCGGCCGGGCGGGCTGCGGGGCGGCCTCCACCATTTCCGCGGGCGCGGGGCGAGGAGAAAGCGGGGCTGAGTTCTGCCGGAGCGGCTCCTGCGGCTTCAGCACCGCGGCGCTGGACAGCGCCCGGAGAGCGGCGGCTCCGCGGCGCTGAGCGGCTGCCGGGGCTGGGCGGTGCGGTGCGGCGCGGTGCGGTGCGGTGCGGTGCGGTGCGGTGCGGTGCGGGCGGGACCCCAGCCGGGCTGGCCCCGGGGCTGGGCGGCTGCAGGATGCTCCTCAAGCTGGCGGTCACGCTGCAGGTGCTGTCGCTGTTGGCGAGCCGGGCGCACGGCTTCCCGAAGCCCGCGGGCAGAGGTAAGCCTCTTTGCGAACCCGTTGTCTCCGAGATGAGGAAAGTTTTGCGGGGTATCGGTGGAGGAAAGCAGAAACTTTCCCCTCGCCTGTCTAAAAGCGGTTAGATCCTAAGGAATATCTTTGGAGGCGCAAAGCAGTGTGTCGCTGGAGTTGCGGTGTGATACCGAAGCGGGGAGAGAGGTGGAGCGGCGTGGAGTTGAGGCGCTCTGCTCGCGGCTGTGCCCAGCTCTCGCTCGCCGTCCTCCCGACGCTCTGGATTATCAGATTTCTAAGCTCTTGCTTGTGCCAATCCGATTATTGCTATTTTAGTCAATCTCTTACTGCGTTCCTCCCCCAGTTTCCTTATGTTTTCTCATCAGAAGGGGGTTACTGTGTTTCTGTTACCTCATTTTCAGAACCTCTCCCTCTGCCCCAATCAATTATGCTTTCTTTAAATGTTTGACTTTTATTATTCTTGCTCTCCAAGACATTTTTATGAGAACTTGCAGTTGGCATCGTATTTAACATACCAGGTTTCATGTGAGAAAAGTAGAAATCAAGAAAAAACTGTGCTGCCTCCTTGTATTCATGTGCATCATGTAACTGAATATACTTGTTTATTCTAGATAAAGCTATGCACAACAGGCAATTAAGTGTAGAAAGACCTTTGGAGGAACAGGTATGTAATATTAAAAATATTCTAATTGTTTTATGTTCTTTGTATTCTCATAACCTTTTGAGCACTCAGATGAAATATGCATGAATATCCTGCTGGCTTAGCAAATGACAAACAAGTAGATTCATCAGTAAACACTGCTGTATTTTAGGTACAAATTAGATTTTCAATAATTTTTGAGAATTTTAAGAAATAATAATATATACGTATATATATAAAAAGCAGGTCATCAGCTCCAACAGCTCACATGTGAGGAACTCCCTGGTGTTCAAATGCTAGGGGAGCACACTCAGAGCTTGGGTTAAAAATGGAAAACATGACTGGTATTTGCCCTAAAGTTGAAAGTCTGTGCAGTCTCTTGCTTTATCTGATTCTAGTCAGGGGCTGTGTTGGTACTGCTAAGAAATGCCGAGAGCTTAAATGTGTACAATGCATTAAGCCAAATTCATAGTAAGAATGAAGATCAGGCATTAAGGCTTTGGCTGCTATTGATAAAGTAAGATATCATACATTTTAGTCTATTTGACTCCTTCTGCCTGCTTTTTAATTTATTTTTTTTTTTTCAATATCAGATTGCTGAAGCCGAGGCAGACAAGAATAGGAAGATAGCTCCCACAGGTAAAACACCTCTCTATCCTTTGTTGTTCTTCATAATGGTATTCAAAGAGGTATAAGATTCCATGTTGTATGTATTTTCCAGAAAATAAGCCAGAGTTCAGGAATTATTCCTTTGTTGATGACTTGAACCTGCTAAAGTCAGTAGCAGAAAGAGAGAGGAATGAAAAAGAGAGGGAGTCAATTAGAAGCTCTTTGTACGAACAGCAATTGGCCATTGATGATGCAGACTCCACCAAGAACCGCAGGCTCGTGGATGACTACGACTCTACTAAAAGTGGGCTGGATTATAAATTCCAAGGTATTCTGTAAATCTTTAAGTAATTTTTTGGTTAGATTTCTCTTGCAAACTGATTACAGTCAGAGGTATTGTGTTCATCACTAACTATAAGTTCTATTCATTGCAGCAGTGAAATTGCAGTTATTTCCAGTTGTAGAAGCTTGTCATATTGCAATTTAGCTTTGAAACCCAATACAAAAGAATTGCTACTGTTGATTATTACAGTCTTCCAAATCCAAATGTAATTCACATTAAATTTTTTAGAGCTTTAGATCTGATGGGGGGGAAAATGGGACGTATTTTTAAATGAAAATATAATTATTCTGGTTTGAAAGGGAAAACCACTGTTATATAGAGCTAAACTGTATACACTCATTACAAATGTTAAGTCTGCTAAATGATTCTCCTCAACATAGCTAAAAGCAGCTAGGGAAGGCCAAAGAAATGTGCCTTTACTATAGGAGTAGATAATTAACTTGTAGTTTAAGTGAGTCCTCTGAGAGTTGGGAGAAGCGTTTAGTTCAAGTGTTTTTAATTATATCAAGGTGTGTTAATCACAGGTCAAAGCTTACTCATCGCATTCACTTTCTCAGTGGTCATGATGATATTATTTTCCATAAGTAATGATTAAATGATTAAAATTTAACTTGCTTAAATCAAATAAGACTGTAATATGCTGCTTATTATGCATATTATTTGGTATCTATGGGTGAACAGTATTCTCTCATTCTTACAAATTTTCTTATGGTTTGTTCCTGACTTTTTTCTGTGCTCTTTCAAAAGAGCCAGTCTTAAAGGTACTTTCCAGCTGTACTAAATAGAACTGAACATTTCTTTAATACTGATGTAATGCATTGCAAAGTGTGTAGCAAAGAGTATTCCTAATGCGTTTTAATGAACATGGCTTTGTTCTGAAGAAGGAAAAAAAAATACAGGGAAACATTTTTGAAAGAAGTCTAATCCAAATGAGTTAGGACAGTTAGCACACAGTTAAACTGTAATCCTTTTAGATGATCCAGATGGCCTTCATCAATTAGATGGCACTCCCTTGACTGCTGAAGACATTGTTCAAAAAATTGCTACAAGGATTTATGAGGAAAACGATAGAGGAGTGTTTGACAAGATCGTTTCCAAACTTCTCAATCTGGGGCTTGTAAGTGTCTTGTTCATGTTTCACGTAGCTGTCTTGTGGGATGCTTTGGTGCTCTTTTGAAAAAACAGTTGGCACAAACTCTGTGTCCTGTGAACCTGAGAGAAAACTAATGAGGTTTAGACTCAAGGCAAGCTCTTTGACTATTTGGGCACATCAGTTTATGTCTGCAACATCACTGATATTCTTGGGTTGGCTTTGCAACACAATATGCCAAACTGCAGAATGTTTCTGATGAGGTGAAAACACCAGTTCTACTCCTCCCATATCCACCCTAATGTTTTCCTTGTAAAATATCTCTTCTCATTATTTTCTGTTACTTTTGGATATTTATGGAGAAAGGTCTGAGCTCATTCCTGCCCACCTACTAATTATTTCAATCAGTGGACATGTGACCATGCTGATTAGCTGAGGGTACATTTCTCATTGTTGCTGATTTGTACCAAGGCTAACTTTGACTTTAATTTCTGGATGTCTGTATGGTTTTAGCCACTGTGATATGAAATCCTTATATTTTAATCTACTTATATTTTCTTATACTTTCTGCATGAGATTCTGCAATCAGCTATTGCTGATTATTGATTACAAAGGAAGGCATGTAGGGACAGCTACATTAAAATGTTGTCTTTCAAGTGACAGCTGTTACAAAGCACAGAAAAAAAAACGTTTTGAAGATGACCTAGAAAGCTATTTGCATTTTTCCTTTCTATATTACCATATTCTGTTGTTGTTATTCAAAAATACATACTCAGTTGCAGAGCTCTGTACGTATATACTTTGGTATACTAAACAGGCAGTTCTTCAAGCTGGACTCCACTGCTCTAACTCCTATAGGGTTACGTTTTCCTCTTGGAGGCTGTATGTGTAGGTAGGAGTTTGTATGTATGCACATATATTCGATATGTGTTTGTGTATGCATACATATAGATACGTTTATATATAGGCATATGCCCATGCCTTTATATTGCATGTATGTATACATACATGTACAACAGAGAAGTTATTACACCTAATTTGGCTATGCTCAGCTTTGAAACAAACAGATTCAAGGCAACTTGTTTTAAAAGTTCGGGTTTCGTGTTGACCTTAATTCTAAGAAAACTGCAATGCTCTATAAGTGCTCTGCACAAATGTTTTAACAGATCACGGAGAGTCAGGCCTATACTCTGGAAGATGAAGTGGCAGAGGTTTTACAACAGCTAATTGCAAATGAAGCAAAGGATCGTGAGAATGAGCCTGAAGATTTTGATTACCCTCCAAGCAGAGCAGACAGTGATTCAAAGGAAAAGCAACAGGAAAAATTGGTAATTACTTAGCTAATAATATGGACTCGCTCACCAAACAATACAAATTGTCCAACAGACTGCTTTGCTTTAGCCGATAAATAGCGGAATGTTCAGAAAGAAATAATATGAGACAAAAACAAATAGTGAATTACATTGAATTGTAAAGCCGAATCCCAAATTGAAATAAGTTTGAGGAAAAAAATCTCATTTTCACCTGGGAAACGTCAGTATATAATTATGATGCTATTCATTACTCCATTAACTCTATCACTTAAAGCAATGTGCTTACAGATTTATTTATTTTTATGTGTGTTGTGGAGACATCAAGCAAATCTGATCAGGATAGTTTCATCAATGGGGAAATTGATGATACCCTGGATAACACATGGTCATCATCCAATATCTTGGAGAGAAGAAATGAGCTGCCTTCTGAAGATGATTTTGAAGACCTCCAGTACTTTCCAAACTTCTATGC
This sequence comes from Tetrao urogallus, assembly GCF_951394365.1. Taxonomy (NCBI): domain Eukaryota; kingdom Metazoa; phylum Chordata; class Aves; order Galliformes; family Phasianidae; genus Tetrao; species Tetrao urogallus. The sequence continues at coordinate 11,320,451 of NC_136824.1, forward strand.
ACTATTAAAAAGTCTTAACTCAGGTGAGTTTGTCATGTGTTTACAGTCATATCTGGGGAAAAACTAGGAAACTGAGTGTAGTGGAAATGCTACGTAAACAGTTTGATCCAATGATTGAACCCCTGGTGGAAAAGAAGAGCCAACCCAGGGGAACTCAGGTGCATGCAATTCAGTGCACCTGAATGACTGGAAGGGGTGCAGCCAGGATTCACCCCTTCCCGCACCACATTTAAGGGTTGTCGTTAGAAGCAAGAGCCTCTCTTGCTGGAAATCCCTGCCTACCTAAGATAAGCAGGTCTTTTCCTTCATTTCTGCATCTGTGACAGCTGTATTTGAGCTCATTCTCATCTGCTGTAGCTAAAGACTTTGCCGCCCCACTATTATCATCCCATTGGAACGCTTAGATTTCCTGTTTTCTCCTGTACTTCTACCCTGTATTATCCACGACTCCCCTAGTTGCAAGAGACCACATTATTAAGAATGTTCTCTAAGTTACATACCAGAAACTCGTTTTGTATGGCAAAACATCAGGAGCAATAGTACTCAAACTGCATGACAAGATACCTGTGTATTCCATCCTGTCTTGAGACATGCGATTCAGGAATCCTAAACTCTTTCAATTCTTGTAATGGCATGATGAAAAACTGGAAAACTGTCTTCTCCTTTGATCTTTCCCGTAATGCCCTTGTCTTCTATGCCAACAGAAATACAAGCAAGTCAGGGTAGAATTCTTGCAGTCATGCTACCAGTAAATAAGTCTGAGCCTCCCAGCCTTTTCACAAACCACAGGTTTGATGTTTATTGCGATGAAAGCTCTGCATGTCTCTTCATATTCCGGTGCTAGGCATTATTGCCTTCCAATTAGTGCAGGCAAGATTGTGGCACTCTGCCACAGTCGCTTTGTCAGCATGCTCCACCACACACCAGCCCTTACTCTCTTAGCCAGCATACCTTCGGCACAGTCAGTAGTCTTTCCTGAGACTGTCCCTAAAAACGCTTGAATGGAGAAGTAGAATGAAAAACCCAAAGGCATATTTTGCTGAAATCCAGTCTAGAAACCTCATATTCTCCTTGTTCTTTTTATTTTCCCTTAGTAGTTTTGCATGCTTTTCCTTCCCCTTTTTCTATTCACAAAGCAGAAAGGCATGTTGAGTTTAAAAGGTTATCAAGCAAACAGAACTGGGTTCCACTGACTACACATCTCTGCCTTGTCTCCTGCTTTATCCTATTCACATGCCAACTTTTAACAAGCTGGAGGTGAGGAGATTCAGTTGCAACCTACAGACTTGTGTTGAATTGCAGAGACCAATATGAAGACCTGTTCAGTAGCTCTCCAATGAAATTGGTCCTCTGCCAAGTCTGAGAGTATGTTTCTGACTATCTCTGTCTAACAGAGCGCCTGGCTCTGTTGGATCTTTCAGTGACAACCTAAGATGCAGAAGCTGCTTGTATAACAATGTGTTGGGAGAGTGTTATGCTGCTAATGCAGAAATGGCAGTAATGTTGCTCAACAGATGCAGTAGAAACAGAAAGCTAAGAATCTATGATCAGGAGGATAGTCAGAAATAGTATGTTCAACAAACATCAATTTTTATCATGTAAAAAGTTGTTTATGTCCTATTCTGAAGTCACAGTCTTCCCAAACATGTAATATTACCTGTTTTCCCAGTACCTTAGTCATGATCTTGTGCACTGTCATTTGAGATGTTTGCTAGTGAACCAAAAGATCTCTGAACTGTTTGTGATACAGAGCCAGACCAGTCTAAGTAGCTTTTATCTGCCCACCTGCTTTCTGAACTACTTCTGCTTTATCCCCTCATGCAGAGACAGAGACAAAAGAGAAAGAGACTTTAATAACCATCATGAAAACCCTGATTGATTTTGTGAAGATGATGGTTAAATATGGAACAATCACACCAGAAGAAGGAGTTTCCTATCTGGGTGAGAGTACATACTTTTTGCAGCAGCGTTATTAATGCTATGTTCTTATTCTACCAACAATCGTTATATTGTCATCTTCCTTGCTCTTATGATTGTTGTTTCAGACTTATTCATTTAAAATGTTAAAGCTCTACTTCTAAATAATTGACCAGATTGTACCAAGTAAAACTCCCTCCATGTGTGGAAAGCATCTTGGCATAGGAGGAGCTTTCCTGGATCTGATAGGGTCTGTGGTTAAGCAGACTTTATAGAATTGTTGTAATTTCCTAAAGATACATTTTGGAATAGCCTGTGGTTTGTTTTTTCATTGTTTTTTTTTCTCACCAACCTCTCTTTCTGGCTTCTACAAATGCCTATAGTGACTGTTGGTAGCCTTTCTAGTCAAAGAAGCAGAGCTACAGAAGAAGGGCACATCTGCATAAGCTCTGTACAACCCTTTTATTTTTCTAAGGTATTCCTGTTCTGGGTTAGCCTGATAAATTTTTTGTTTACATCAAGGCAATTTCAAAGCTTAATAAATCAGCCTGTCACAGCAGTAGGACTGGCAATGATCTTTCATGACTTCTGTAGGCTTGTTTCATATGGATGGTTGCAGATGCAGGATTGTTTGATGTTACTCTAACTGTATGGATTGATTAGCAATTGGCTGCAACATATGCAGTGATTCATGATTCACGTTCAATGCAAGGATGTATCTCCCCTCTAAAGAATTCAAGTTTCTCTTCATTTTTTTGAGAAGTCCTTGAATTTTGAAAGATTTGGACATTTTATTCTGCAGTTCATTTCTTTATTTCTCTGCCTACCTGTATGCTTAAGGAAAGTGGCACATAATTAAATGCTTGATTACAAGTGACGTCAATCTACAAAGGAAGACAACATAACTTGAGTAGATATTGCTTTCACTGATAGTGTTGTGCAAGACTTTAGTCGGTTAAATTCATTCCTGATGTATCAGGATAATGGCATTACACTGGGGAAGTATTTTTGCCTGCTAAAATTCAGGATATTTATTCACTTTAGCTTTGCTCTGGGTAAATGAATACTGTAACGGTGGAATCAAATTGCTGCGATAACATAATACAGAAGGTGGGGATTAGTTTAAGAATTTGAGAGATCTGACTTAGTCTGGATTTAAAGCAAGGCTATCAACTGATGTAGACAGATGCTGGCTTGCAAATTAGTGATTTAAGGAGAGGTGGATTTTGTACTCCATCAAAGCAACTTACTGTAGAGGAAAAAGCTTTCTCGTAGGTCTCAAGTTGCTTCTGTGGTATTCTTTGCTTTCAACTTGATGTTGAGAAATGACTTTGACCTTCATTTATTGAGTTAATATTCTCAAATATTCATGAGAAGAAAACACAGAAGGAATTTAGCTTCTTGCAGGATCTGCAGGCATTTCAGCATTTTATTACCCTTATTTATCTACAATTCCCAATATAATACACCTAGTAGTACTTGTATACGTACTGTGTTGCTCAGTGCAGTCTAGGTTATGGGAGTGATGCTCTGCTATGTTCATCTGCAGCAGATGAAAGAATTAGTATGAATATCTGACAGGGAGAATAAGTAATTACCAAAAGTTGGCAGCTGTTATTTGCTCCTTCAGTCCGAAATTAGTTAGCAGATCCCATGTTACTTGGCAGAAAATAACTACTGTTTCTGGGCGAGTGGAAGTACACTCTCAGTTACATTCCAGTAGGAAACTGTCTGAATTACATTTCCTCACTCTATGGGTGAAGCCATGCATAAGCTCAGTCCCAGAATTATATATCAAGTCCCAGGCTTTTGTTCCTTTTACACGAGGACAGTGAATTTGAATGCATATACTAGTAACAGCTGGCTTGAGATTTGGGAACCACAGCATTATGTCATCATCATTGTATCCTACTCTACAGGGAAAATATTTTGCTGCTGCAGTGAATGATGTTACTAGGTTTAGCTTCAAGTTACAAAGGCTCTAGCTGCAATGTGGTTCACAAGAAAAACACGCAAGCACTCATACAAATGTAAGGGAAAGGAAGCTGATGTTTTAATATACACACTCAGTATCATGTAATACATATTTAAAAGCTTTCCAAATGCTAAATATAGCCAAAGAGCAGAAACCAAAGTATTAATTTATATGAAATGAGAAAAAATACTACTTGTCTTTTACAGCATGTATTCAGAAAGTATAGCTCTGGGAGTATTAAAGAGAGACTGTAACAAACAGACAAAACTGTACATGCAGCCAAATTGCATCACACATTTGTTAACTGCCCTGCTGATGGCATAATGCTGATGCCTTCTATCACTTTCTTAAGTTTGGGTGATATATTTTGATATACTGGGAGCAAAGTCTGTGGAATGAAAGCCCCATGATACGTTTTTACTCTATTCAGAGGGTTTCATAAATCTTTCTAGAAAGCCTGTCTTCCCTCTGAAGATTGAAATCTGCTTCACAGTCTTTTTGCATTAATAAAAGCGGACAAACACAGTTGGTTCTGAAGTTATAAGGTCATATGACATGGGATCACAGTTACACCGGTAGCCTGTAGATTACACCCAATCAATTTATTTATGCTTGGGCTGCTTCTCAGCATCGAGAAAACACTGCCCAAGCAGCTGAATCCTTCTAGTTTGCCCCAACCTGCTGGATGGACAGGATATTGCTGCACAGGTTGAGAGGATGTCAGTTACTGAAACAATGATTGTTGTTGGCAAGGGTGCAGGGAGTGAATGGACTGAAAGAGGTGAAATCTCTCCACATAATGACCAGCAGAAAGCAGCAAGAAGCTCTCAGGGAAGTTGACTGATAGCATAAATTATTTCACTATTTATGGTGTTCATGCTGTTACTTTTGTATAAATGGCTGATGCTGAATTTCCCGTGCAGAACTGAGAAGATCTATATCCTTCATGGTGCTGAGTGCCTTGAGGGAAAAGGCAATGCTGCTCAAGCCAATAGGAAAACTCTCTTGGATTTCAGTAGAGCAGAGTAAGAAATGCACTGCAAGCATACTTACACTGTTAGAATATTAGTTTGTGAATAATATGGCACTTTCCTTTGTTTTTGTACTCTGTACTAGTGTCATGGTGGAGCTTCACTCCTAGCTTTCCTGTCAGAATTATACCCGGACAGATAAGTGTTAATGAAATGCTCCATCTACACTGCAGAGAGAAGAGGAACTTTGTGTGCTGAGTTTTCCTTCATGCCAGGCTGTTTTGTGGCTGATTTTAAAAATGAAGTTGTATCAGTCCACTACCCTCCTAGTAAAAGCTCCATTTATTCTAAATGCATCAAGTAAACTAGTTTTGTAATACACTAATGTTAATAACATTGTTGTCAGCTTTGAAACAGAAACAAATGTTTTCTGCCAATTTGTTTAGATACATCTGTAAATCATCTCCCACTGATCAGACCAAAATAGTGAGTGAACTTTAGAACTATTGTAGGCAATATTAGACCCTGGTAAATCAAAACAAAAGTACGTCTTTCAGACATGACAGACAGATTCTTAAGAGGCACCAGTGGGTATGTATGAATTCTTTTTACACAGTACAGTGATTACATTGTGCTGCTGTACACTGCTTACAAGGTTTGCTGCAAGTTTATCCACTGCCACCCCATTCCAATTGAAAGTTTTATTACCCAATGAACTGTTACCCTAGAAATGTAAATCAGCTGTGTGCAACCTTTTATTCTTGTGTGGAGTTCTCATTTACTTACTAGTGCATGTAGCACAAACTGTTGCCCTTGGTACTTTATGGTCTCACAGGCATGTTGAGGCTTCACCGTGATATTGTATATAATGAATATTTTATTGCATCTTATGATTGATGTTGGCCATTTTGGGTTGGATTTTTTTCCAATTTCTAAATCTACAACTGAAAAATATTGTGGGAAGGAAATTAAGTTTAAGCATTCTGAAAATTTGCTGTCTCTGAGGGGAGATCCCACTTCTTACCTCCTTGTTTAGCTTAGTGTAGCCAGTGTGCACCACATGGACCACAGCAAACTGGTTTGGGAGCAAAATCCCCTTTAATTAGGTTGGGAAGTGCTGCAGCTCATCAGTACGCAGTGTTTGAGTCACAGCCGCCTCCTTCCCTAGACCAAAGCCACCTCTTGTCTGCCTCCCCTGAGCTCTGATTCACTGTCAGGAGCCATTCTCTCCCCCACCACTGAGTAGGAGATTGTGTTGGTTAGAAATGGACGTGGACAGATGTCTCTGTTTACCTCTTCTACCCATTTTTCCATGGGCAATTGAAAAGAAGAGTACAATGAAGAGGACACACTAGTGCCAGAGAGAAGGCTCAGTGGTGAGCTGTTGCCTGGGTATACATGCACTCATTAGTTTGGTCCTTTTTTAAAGATACTGTTGGGATATTTTTCCATAGGCATACTCCCTTTCAGCCAGGCTGAGGCTGCGTGACAAAATTCTAAGGGAAATAGAAGAGACAGACAGTCCCCATGTTGATTTAACATGCCCCTGCCCCTCTGTGCTGAGGCGCATGGAATAGGTGTTCTGTCTCACATTCATGCCTGGTACCTTTCACAGCTTCATCTCTGAGAAAGGCACAGCTCCTCAGTTTCTCCAGCGTAGAGCAGTGCACAGCAGACACATTCTGGACTTTTCCTGGGAGATGGGAGTATTCATTTCAATACTGTGACTAATCCCTGGAGTTCTCATCAGCACAGATGCTCCAGGCCAAAGGTCTGATCCTGATATTTGTTTAATTGGGCAAGATCAGGCACTGAGCCAAGAGTATGAGGCAAAGAGCAGATCTGTGGCATCATGCCTCCCCTACTCAGTCTCCAAAAGCAAATGCTTCCTGATACAGAGTGTGTGATTTTGAAAGGGGTGAAAGAAGGTGTGGCTAGTCCAGTGCCAGAGGGTGCACTTGATATATGGACAGTGTCAGGTGGAATTTCTGTTCTTTCCTTCAATTTGACATGGAAGATGAAGTGCAGGTCCATGCATAATCATACTTTCTTCCTTTTTTTTCTTCCTTTTTTTGTAATATCGTTTTTATCAAAGACCTTTGTTCATACCGTAAGCTTTCTTTATAAGCATTTAAACCCCTAATTTATTGTCTTTATCTGAATTTCCCTTTGGTGGTTTTCCTTGCCCAGTATGACTTTATCATATGATTACCCATACACAACTACTAGTGGGAGTCGTTTAATTTCAGGTAGCTCTTTTCTCTGCTATTTATTTTGTGACGCACTGAAGTGACAGCACACTGTACTGTGTGATTTCAGCACACTGTACTGTTCCTAGAAAAATCAAGGACATCACATATTTGAGAAACAGAAATCAGGGGCACCTCAGGTGAGGGCAGTGGGCCAAATACTGAGCAGCAGCAGTGGTAATATAAAGTATATGTGAATAGTTGAACCCAAGATGAATGTAGAAAGAGTGTGCAAAGGTCTCTGAAAAGACTGGAATCTAGCAAGTACGTTGACCACAGACACCGTTCCAGCTGTAAAGCTTTTCTTTCTGTAGCTTCATCCCATGCCTCATCCATATCTTTCCTGTGCTACTGCTGCATTTGCACAAAAGCATGAACGATTTTCTGGCCCCTGTTGTTTTGGTCATCTCCTGTTTTCCCTCATTCAGACTGCATAGAAAAAAAAAAAAGGACATCTATGATATGCAAAGTCTGCTAACCTCAGAGTTACTAATAGATGGGACCACTAGTCACTATAGTAAGTTACTGTGGGCATTACTTAAGCAGGACAACATACATGATAGCAGAGACTTTCCAATATCCAAGGGATATAAATTTTCTCAGCCACTTTTTTGAGGGATATTCAGTAGTTTTAATATTACTGATTTTTTTTTCTCCCACTGCATTGCATGACTATCAAATCATGTGTAAAAGTCTGCAAACCAAAAATAGTATATTATGGTTCATTTCTTTTCTTAATCAATACTCACACTTTAAATCTGCAATTAGTTCCTGGGAATATTTTGCAGCTTCTTTTGTTTCCCTTTACTGTATCCTCTGTTCTTCTCCAGCTTTGTTAGAAATCATGGTTTCCTGGTGATGTCTGTTGATAAGTAAGTGTATCACCCAGTTTCTAAAGAAAAGAGGTTGAAGCTTTGGTTTTTTTCTTACTGTATTTAATATCTACATTTTAAAAATTAATTTCTGCATTTACTATCTCTTTGACAGCTGATCATTGAGACCTTAAGTTATGATTTGAGATGATTATATTTGTGTATGGTGAATAAGTTGCCACTGAACTCTCGAAATTAAACTCCAGCCCACTCCTGCAATGCAGACATCTGTGAGCTGCTGTAGTCACAAGCCATGAAGTTTATAAAGTGCGTGACATCAAAGCATTTAAGGAGGGTGCACAGGTCTCGTGGCAATCTCAGATGGGGAAAGGATTAAGGAAGGACTGTACCACAGAGCTCTAGGAGACCTGAAGCAGCGTAAAGGAAATGTCTCTAGAATCCTGAAGAGAGAAATCTGAGAAATGGTCTGTAAAGTAGGGAAATAAATGAGGACAATTAAGAAGACTTGGCCAGAGCTTTGTTTACTTCAAAACATCCCTATCTATATTGTGCTTCATTGTTTAAATTGCCTTTCATCTGATTTTCAAGTGATACTGCTGCTGTTTTATTTCTAATCACTCCAACCATCTTCCTGTAATCCATTTACAAGTGATGCTGTTACCTGAGGATTGTCATCTGGCATGTTGTTCCTTAAGGCACACCATTGTGACAAATCAGTCAAACGGAAGGATTCAAGATGAAAATGCCGTATCTTGACATGTAAGGCATGAAGCTGGAAAAGAACAGGAGGTTTGCAAGACAAATTTATAGGGTTTGATATATGATTGTCTTTCTGTGCTTCTTAGCAATTCTGTAAGGAGCCATCATGGCATATGAAAATATATTGATCAAATGAACCGTAGGCCTCATCCAGTGCAGCAACTCCCCTATTTTCTGACTAGGCATGAGATGGATTAAGACAGGAGATGATTGAAGGTTGGATTGCTTTTTGCTACAGTAGTGGTAATCCGCCGGATATTGACAGTACCAACACTCACATATGGTAAAAGGGGAATTTGGCCTCAGAATTAAGCTGGTATGCTATTTGCCATGGAACAGTCAGAAGCAGACACTGATATCCTGAGTTTCGTCACTGCTGAAAAAAGGCAGACTCTCAAGGATCACATACTGTAGGAGACAGAATTGATGCCTGAAATATGTGCATCTCATATATAAGCAGTCATCAGCACAAAGCTTTCCATCTGAAGCTGCTGCAGTGTGTGAACTCATCAAGTAAACTCATTTTGTAGCTATCGTTAAGATTGATCTTGGGTTCCACCGCCATCCTTTTTGGCCCTTTAATAAATACAGCCTTTTAACAGGTCTTTCTGTGCAAGTCTAATGACTTGAAGTCTCAGCATCAGTCAGTTTGACAAGGATAGAATGTGAAACTGCCTCCTGGGCACAAGAAAATTATGCAGATAAAAAGTCTCTGCTGGAAAATTACCAGTAGTCCAGAAAACACCATGAATCTGTCTGCAGAGAGGAGTCTGTGTCAGTGTTCCATTACCAATTCCATTAAATACTCAAATGGTAATACTCAGAAACTAGTGCATCAATTTCTGTCTCTCTAATGAGGAAAAAAGTCATTTAATTTGTACTATTTTTTTTCCATAAAGTATCTTTTTCAACAGGTTTGAAGGGTGTTGTCACAGTACATTCTCCCAGAGTAAAAGTAAAGTTAAGCGTTCTGTTTTTATGTGATCCAGATTTTTTGGATCCCCCACTTGAAAAGCTTCAGCACAGAGCTTTGAAAGCGCTGAGTATTTGCATTTTCAGATTCAGCCGAGATCAGTCGGCATGCAGTGCCTCCAGAAACTGGGCCTCAGCTGCCTCACGGTGCCTCCCCAAAATAGGAGCCCTCGTGAAAAATGGATGCTTGAGTGAGTCACTTGAGATCAAAGCAGCAGGCAGAAAGGGAGGTGAGGCGGAAACCAGATCTTCTGACTGCTGCTGTCTGGTTCCAGTGATGAGATGATCTGCTCCTCAGAAAGCCAGCCGCCGCAGCCGTGACCTATTTACTGACGTAGTTTGCTTCCATTAGCTCCGTTGTTATTGTTCTGTTGTTTTAATTAGTGCCATCTCAAGTAAGTGGCTGGCTCTATAGAAAGGTCATTACCTTTCTGAACTTTTACTCTGTAAAAATTACGTTGCTACGGAGATGATACCAGAAAATTAATCAGTCGGTTCCTGTTAGGCCTCCAGACACTGCATTCAGTTGCTTAGCTGCTGGCCAGGCACATCTTGGCTCAGAAGATGACTCACACCATTAGTGGAACTGAGAGCAAACACTGTTCAGCCATGGCCGAGCCCCATATGATAAGTACAAACACATTTTGGAGCAATACCAGCTGTAAAAGACACTAATTCTAAAGGGGAAAAATAGGAATACATCCTCTTCAAGAAAAATTGGGATTATCTGGTAAAATTTTCTTAATTATATATGTAAATCTCCATAAACATGAACAGGCTTACAGAGAGAACGCTGTTACACAGGAAATACAGCTGCTTGTGAGATCTTGAGATTGAGGTTGGCGTGCCATCCAGCTGGTAGGACAGCTTCAATATTTCTCCTGTAAAATGTAGTCCTCATTAAAAGGCTGTTCATATAAATCTGCCCATACCTTTGCTGTTAACATGAAACTTTGTAAATATAATACTTTTGTTATCATATTCAGTCCAGCTTCAGTTACAAAGCTTGGACAATTAGTGCTGTATTACACTTCATACACAGATGTAGCTGTTCAAGGGATGTGGCTGGAACACAATGCGTATTGCCATCTTACTGTACGTGACAAGACAGTCCTGTATATTAGCAGTCATATGTTGAACTAAAAGAAGATTGTTAGCCAGATCAAAAAGCACAGGGAAACTGTAGAATTTCTGGTGGGGTCTGTAGGAGTAATCAAATGAATCCCATTCCCTTCAGAAGTACCTCTTGGATGTGGACACCATAGTCCATCAATCATCAAACTATCATTATGCAGATATTTGAAGACATGTAAGTGGGTTATAAATCCTTCTTGTAGTAGAGCCTCGCTGTGACTTTAGTTGTGGAAAGTGGTTCTTTTTTTCCTGCTAACACAGGTTTAATGCATCAGCACCCAAATGTGACTACCCTGGGGACAGAGCCTGACAGGCATTCACAAATCAGTGTGCTTACATATGTGTGCCATTTTAAACATTTGAATACTCCTTCATATTTTAACATCTACTTGTAAGCCTAATTTACTAGATTTTGCCTGATTTGATAGATTTTGCTGGACATTTATGCAGTTGTGTGAATTAGTGGAGAATAATGTATTCATTTGGATTTAGAAAGGGCTTTTTAGTGAATATATTTACAAGATGAATACCAGGTTAATGTTCTGCTTTCATTAAGATGTTTTAATGAAGCACAATGTTCTTAGCTATGTAATCTTACCCTAAAAGCTGTGCTTTTTGCAACAGAGAAATCTTTATATTCCTGCCAGAATATTAGTATGGTACTGATTCAAGTTGATAAACAGAATCTTAAGTTCAGCTGAAAGAAATGTTTACAGCCTTCACAATAAGTTCTGGATCCAGTGATAGTAAGGCATCAGTGCCACCACTATAACACCAGTTTGTTTTTTCTCTTTATCACCGTGTCTGAGGCAGTTTGTAACCCTGCCCAGACCTGCTTAGGTCATAAGACAAGGTCACAAATCAGATCAAAATAGTTTTCACATGCACACACACAAAAAAACAAACAAACAAAGAAAACCACCACCAATCCAATGTGATGTAGAATTGACAGGTTGCAATTGGGCAGCTTGCCTGCAAAAACTGCTTACATTTCAGTTTTATGTAAACAACAAAACAGATGATGCAGGCAGACAGGATTATGTTGCTTCTCATCAAATGCCAGGCAGAATTGCTCATGGTGAGCTGCCATGAGAACTGTACTTACTGAGGAAACAAATCCTTACATTTCAGTGCTGAGCAATCTCTGATAGAAAAACCCATTTCTAGCTGATGGATAAAATGGTTGGCCCAATACCTAAGGCAATCTAAAATATTTACTACCCCTGTAATATCTATTCTGTTACCACATCTAATACTGAATACTTCAGCCACTTACATAAAGGGAATATTGACTGAGAAAATATGACAGGTTGTGAGGTTATCCATACTGTGGATATTTATTGTGTTGCATAGGCATTTGATTATTGTATCTGAAAAATACATGTTGATGGAAAAGCGCTTTTACTTGAGTTCAGCCCTAAAACTAGCATAGAAAAATATTTGCTAGATTTTAGGTGATTTTAGGTTTTTAGATTTGCTAAATTTTGGATGTGGCCACTGCCATCCACTGGGTTTTCACTTAAATGCTTGACCTTGGGAAGTCTGAAAATCAGTTCAGTTTAAGCATTTATTTAATCTAAATATCATTTTAAACCTTTTATTAGAGATGCAGTATGGGAGAATAGGAGAATATTATGCTAGCAGGATGAGCTACATATTTCACAGTCTGGGTGCTAAGCCCTTTCGTTGCTTTTACCTGAGTAAATTGCTAACAGACATTGCTATATCCATTTTGTGACTGATGTGATTTAAAAAGTAACTCATATCCACACTTTTACTCTATTTATGCATACTGGCCATATTTGGTACTCCTATTGTCATGGTTTAGTACTTTTCCTCGCTAAATATTAATCAAGATTTAGTGTCAGCTCTGCATTAATTCATCAGAGAACAGAATGAAGACTGTTCTTACGGAGTTCTACTCACCATTCAAACTGGTGTAGTAGAGAACATAGTATAGTTTCTGTATCATATCTGATGAAAAATGACTGGAGTTTGGTTTCCTTTTGCCTCCATTTCTAGAAAACTTAGATACAATGATAGCTGTGCAGACAAAGAAGAAACTCGAGAATCCTTCCACTAAAAGCAAACCAAAGCAACCAGCAGGTACTAATTCTACAATTTTCTCTCCTGAAAAATTGCTGTTTAACAACACATTGTTTAATCCATTCAATTAAAAACTGGTAAATTACATCAGAATATAGACTGTTAATTAGAGATATTGTCTCTCAAGGGCCTGTAGCCACAGTGTTGATGTCTAAAAGACAAGAAGAGAAGAGTTTTTGCTTAATTGTTCACTTTGGGAAGTACATTCACATGAACTCCCTTTTCTTCAGTGAAGTCCAAATGTTACTCATATACAAAAACAAGCCATACGATGCTTTTAAAGAGTCAGGTAAAAAAAAATTCTTTGTCAACTTTGGATCTGGTGAATGACAAATTTTCTTTTTTTTTCATTCATTCACAAAGAATGTGCCCTCATGAACTACATATTATTGTATTTTAATTGCCTGTATTCAGCTGCTTTTTTAAGAGCAGACACAGACATTCTGGAGGGATGGGGTAGATTTGATCTTTAGAAACTGATTTGAGACGGTGTCCAATAGATTTATTCCTCAATCACCAGTCATAATGTTTTACTTCCTAGAGATCATACTGACATAATGTAGAAATGCTTTTGGAATGTAGGATACAAAATTAATCTTATTTTTGTTTTCTTAGACAAGAGTAGTGAAGAAGCAGACAGTACGAAGGAAGAAGCAGCTAAAATGGAGAAGGAATATGAAATCTCAAAGGATTCCACAAAAAATGAAGAACAAAACCCAGCAGGAAACAGTGAAGAGCCCAGAGGTACAAAATAGCCATTGTTTTTGCTATACGTGCCTGAAGTGATTGGAATCTTTTCTTATCTTTGGTATTACTTTTCCATTAAAAATATATTCAGTTTCTGTGGCATCCAGCACAGCTCTCAAATACCTACATGCTTTTTTTTGTGTCTCTCTCAGTATGTAGTAGAAATAATCTTTAGAAGTGGTTTGTGTGTAAGCTTATAAGAAAAGAGGTCGTTCATTCTATGTCTGTGTGTGGATGAAGGGCTTACTGAGGGAAGGTGAAGTTGGAGAAATTAGTTTGGCAAGTACAGAGTGTAGCTTCAAACTCAGCCGTATCTTTTGACAGGGTGGGTTCCATAGTCTGGATGCACCTACAGAGTAAGCTCTTGCTTATGTACTCAAAAACCTTCATGAGAAACTTATTGACCAGACTTGGAGGGCTTCCTTAAGAAGGGAAGTACAGAGAGGAGATTTGTCAGGCTGAACTTGTGAAAGAGCTGTGTATGTTAGGGCAGAGGCCTTTCAGTGGGTTCTTATTGCTAAGTATCCAGCATCAAGATTTATTTTTGTTTAAAAACAAAAGAGCAGTGTAACCTGCTTTGAACTGCTCCTTTCATGGTTTGCATGTTTCCACTGCAAGTTGTTCAGTGACGAATCACAGTTCTCAAGGCTACAGATTATTGTCCACATTGCATGGTTCCACCCCATGGGCAGTGTAAACTTACAAATTATTAGCCAGTCACGGATGGTAGAAAACATTTTTTCTGACAGTGGTGAAGATGAGCAGAAGAGAAAAATATCTGAAGGTGGCTGTCCAGTTTCACAGTAAAGAGAAATTGTCTCAGTACCCATGGGAAGTGATAAATAACATGTTTACCTTGTCTATCGAAGATTTATCTGTGCAGTTTGGTTCAGGTTATTTTATTTTACCTTCAGAAAAAAAAAAATCCAGCCTTTTTAGACATTGAAGTTAAATCAATATTTGGTTCTTTGTCTCATGCAATATTCTATGCTCTTTCATAGAATAACTTCTATAAAACTAGCTCTGCACTCTCAGCTCAAATTTTGCAGTCTATCTGGTACTGTACCCCGTTACTAACGGTGTAACTTTCTACAGGTTAATCACAGTAGGTTTTTTTCCCTGACGAATGTTAGAGCATTACATCAATGCAGCTCCAGCCAAGTTAAGAATTCAAAATCCATTAGCTGGAATATTTCCTTAGGGGCTTTATTAGGTAATCCTGGAACTAATTCTATCGTGTGCGCTTTCTGGTCCAAAAATAGCCATACTTTAAAATTTTGGCTATAAAAAGGACTTATGATCATTTTAATGCTTTTAGTGCTTCCCTTCTCTCAGCAGGTGTAAGTAGCTGTATTTCAGCTTGTCTTTCCAAAACATTCACAGTGTTATATCCCTGATATGCTGTTAATACTGATGAATGAAGATTTCTGACACTTTGTATACAAGAGACAGCCAATGCTTTCAGTCTTATTAAATCAACCCCTACTGTCTTAACAGCTTCATTTTTGCTGAACAGTTGTTATGATCCAAAAGATAAAGCTTGCCTACAATTCTCATACATGATAGCTGGGGATGCCGCCAAAACTTATGCATAGAGATAGGAAAAAAAAAGACCTGATTCTACGTTTGTTAGTGACTAATTTTGGCCAGATAAAACCCCGTAGCGTCTGCGGGAATTCTCAGTGACTAAGGTTGACAGGACACAGCTTTTAAACAGAAACTAAGAATAGTTTTAATCTGCCTTTGCTGTAACCACCTTCACTCAGTTAAACAGGGTGCATCAATCATTGAAGTAAGTGCTTAACTTCTCTTATCCTTTCCTCTAGGAAAAGCTGAGGCATATTTGGAAGCAATCAAGAAGAACATAGAATGGCTAAAAAAGCACAACAAACAAGGTAACAAAGAAGGTATGAAGTAAAATGTAGCGTGTACATTGCAAAACATATAACTTAAATTGTATAACTTAGCATTGTATTACCAGTTAAATAATAGTAACATAAAACTGCATGTCTGCTGCAGTGATAGTGGGTTACCTTACGAGTTAACTCATAACATGACCTGTATTATTTATATCAATAAATGAAAATAGCAGACTAAGGCAAACTCTTGGAAACTGTCTTGAACTGCCATTGCCCACAAAAAGTACAGTGACTACTCTGGAAGGTATTCACATACCACCCAGATAGATACTGCTGTCTACCTGTCACCAGCCAACAGTACGTTAATTACATCGTTTCATTTGTTAGTTCAACATATCTTTTAATTATGACTTTGTACAGGAGATAAACATCTGTTTAAATGCCTGCATATGTCTAGAAAAGCTTGGTGCATCTGGCTAGCACTGTGCATGCCATCACAAATAGCAGTGAGATTTGATTTATAATTGTGAATTAAATAGTTAAAATACAAACCTATGTCACTAGCACTGTATTACATTGGATTGCAGCCCAAATCTAAGCTAATGACTTGTGTCTCTCACATGCAAAGCTGTGTAGAAGGGGAGCACTGGCTGAAGCAGCTGCACAGGGTCTGCTCACCAGCTGCTCCACCATTTGACTCTTCCTTGGAGACATGGCTGTGTGAGAGCTGGAGGGAGGAGTCCAACAGCAGCAGGATTTCTAGCTTATTTTTCATAGGCCTTTATTTATCTATATCATGTTTTCCCTCAAGATCCTTTGTGAAACCAGCCTCTTACCCTCTCTTTCTGCTGTTGCCAGGACTTCTGCTGTCACCCGCTCTGTAAGTGACGGTTCCTAGCTAAGGGATCCATCCCTCGGGTATGAGCGGAGCCTGGTGAAAAAAATCCTTCATGTGCCAGCTGAGCAGAAGGGGATCTGAGATAAGATTAGCCCTGGGTAATCTAGCCTCCCCCTCTGTGAGCCATAGTGTATATAAATCACATTTCAGAGACAAGGGCATGCCTACAGCCCAGCACATTCATTTTCCTGTACAGAAACTCTGTACTAGGAGGGACTTTTTCTTTCAAGGCTACAGTTATTTTTTCCCATCTTAAAACCATTTCCACACAATGGCAACAACTACAGTTGTGCTTTTTTGCTCAAGATTTCCTGCCACTTCAAATATATATGTCTGTTTTAAAAAAATGATAATATAATGATCAGCTCTCAGTCACACGTCATTATTTCTCTGTATCACACGTACTGACAGGGCAGCCCCTAACCACTGCTCGTCAGTTTCCTTTCATCTTGTGCTGCTGCAGCCTGAAAATGGCTGTGCAGATCGATAGCGTTTTATCTGCTTGGAAATGATGTTAATACTTCCAGAAAATGGATCCATTGGGTTAGTGCTGAATGCATGGCTTTCTGTGTAAATGGATTTTCATCTACACTAAAATATCTCTACTGTCCTCTGGCAATGGAAATGAGCCTTAAAGTGAGTGTAAGTTATGACCAAATCAGAAAGCACTCCTTAGTCTTCCCATACATCATAGTTATTGTATTTTTTCCATAATTGTCATTTTTGTAAAATGCTAATTCAGTTCTCCTGCAGTGATGATAAGGGAAGTACAGTCAGTGCATGCATTGTTGTGTTCCTTCATTACAAGATTAGGTGTTATTTATGTGCCCATCAATCACTTCTCTACTACCATCTACCATCTGGGAGCTGGCAGGAGAATGATTTACAAAGTAATTCATGTATTAAAAGAGCCACGCTTCTCTATTTTACGCATGGATTGTTTTACTTCCTGCATATATTTAAAGAGGTTTAGTTTTTTTTCAGGCAAGTAGACCATTACATGAATTTCAGTGGAAGTTAGAATTCATTCAATGGCTGATGACCTTAGGAAACATTTATTTGCAGTTTCCCAGTTTGAAAACATCAGTTGTCTCATTAGAAATCAAGTTATCTTCAGTGGCCTGGCTGCGTGAAAGAGAAATGTGCCACAGGCCCAAATTTTGGCCTGTCTTTTGCGTCCAGAGTTTGTCTGCATATACAGACAGAACAGAACCCTGTCCCTCTGATGCTCTGGGTTTGTCCTTACTGTCTCCCAGAGCTAGCTTGACCTGTGAAACCTGTGCTCTTTAAAGCGCAGCTCCGCGCTGGTGTGGAAATAACATCTCTCCCAGCGCTGGGTGTGGGCCGCTGTGTGTGCTGTTACGTGGTTGTCTCCAAAGAGCGCAGCTGTGACTCACCTCACTCGTGCACATAGCACGATGGGGTTTTTCACAGAATACTGAGGGAGTTCCACCACACTAAGAGTCGCCATGGGAATAAAAGTAAACTCTGCAATTCATTGCAGGATGCACAGCAAACGGCTTGATTTGAATGTGCAAATAAGACCTCACTTTATATACTGTAGCCGTTTCAACAACTCAGTGTAATGCTGCAGCTGTTGTTATTTATCTAATGACTTGCACACATTAATAGCCTGTAAATAAGCGTTAGAAATTAACAGACTTAAAAAAAAATAATCAGATTAAATTGCCATGAAATACACAAATTAGCCAGAATTTGGTATCTTAATGGTTGTAATCTCATGCAGATTGTATTTGAAATTCAACCTTCGTATATCTCTTTAATGATGGAGTTGTTAATACTACTATAGAAAAAAAAAAAGCCTAGGAATTGTAATGTGGGTAATTTGGATGTTATATTAATTCAGTATTTGTCATTCTATTCATTTCCATTCCACAATTCTATGGTGCTTTTTACTGTCTCATTTTATCAACCTGGATCAAATCTCACAACCTTGTTCCTAAATTGCTATTTCATGCCATATTACTGAGATAAGATGAAGTCACAAATGAGTTAAATTTTCTTAAGCCCATAACAAAGTGAAAGTGAAATCCTGGCCTCAGTACAGCAAATGGCGCAATTCCTGCTAGCTCAGATATGGAGAAGATATCCCTGAAGCAATGGGGAGCTTTGAATGTGTTTTCTGAATTAGTCACTTGTAATTGCCTTATGCTGTTTTTAAAAAGACCACAAGCATAAATTCACTTATTTAATATTTTTCTACTTCTACACGTTCTTGGCCACTTAGCTATAAAAAGTCAGAAAAATAATGTTCTGTTTTGATAACAACACTGAGTTTGAAAGCAAGTCCTTCCATGTATTGTTATACGGTGAAATGCACTGGGTTGCATTACAAAATCAGTACTAACATAATATATACTGAAATATTCAGGATGAATCTGGTTTTGTGAAAGATATTAATTCATTTAACTTGGTATAAAGCCCTAAGACATCAATGTTTTCCAGACTACTAAGTTATGATTCTAACAAATGAAGCTTTATATTCTGTTCACGGGAAACAGGGATGTTTTCTACCATAGGAAAACACATTTGATGTATAGATGTTGAATCATGCTGCACAGATGCAACCATCTGTCAGAAAAGCAGAAAGAATTTTCCTGTGCTGTACTGCAGATTGACATACAGACTCTCTAAGACTTCTTTGACAGTAACACTGTCGTAAAGTCTACTCTGCAATACTTTTCAAATCAGGATGGTATATTCTGTATCGATGTAAATATTTATGTTGTTTCCATTTAGTTTCAGGCAGTTAATTTCCTGAGTTTTCTAAAAAGCCCATATTTGGTGCAGGTGTCTGCAATAAGTGAGGATTTTACTGGAAACAGTCCGTGTAATACTTCTGATTGAATCCATGACAACTGTGAAAATAATAGAGCTTTAACACCAGCTTTCACATGCACACTAGAGCACCAGAGCTCTGAACCAGAAAATATTCTTACTTGGGCATTTACCATCAAACAAGCAAGAGCAAGAGATGACTATTACTCTTGAGTAGTAAAACCGCCAAGAGGTGGAAGAAGACTTTGTGTGGGTGGTTCTCTTTTTTACTGCTTCACAAGTTGTACTTGTGGTGAATTCCCTTTGCGTTAGATAAGTGCCTTTGTGGGACTGACTTTGCAATGGCACTGTTCTTAAGTGGAGCAATATTATGGGTATAACATTGTGTAAATTAATTCTTATTTTTCAGATTATGATCTTTCAAAGCTGAGGGATTTCATTGATCAGCAAGCAGATGCATATGTGGACAAGGGCATCCTGGACAAGGAAGAAGCGGATGTAATTAAGCGCATATATGGCAGCCTGTAAAAAGCTGGTGGCTGCCCACCATGTAGAAAACTAGTGTAGCTTTCCCCCGTCCCAGCTCAATGACTTATGGTCTGTTGTTTTGAAGGTATCATTAGAAATTCCTTTACATTGTACTGATAACTTTTTAGGAAAGGAGAGCTATAGTGCTCTGTACACTGACTGCATACTGTATTTTCCTACACTAGCAAATCAAATCTAAACACCAACTTCTGACACCGACTTTCTATTTGACAGGGTAAATATTTACGTAACGCTCTCTTTGATTTGTGTTTGGTTTACTTGGTAGATAAGCCTACCGTTTCTGATGGAGAAGTCTTTTAATGCTACACCTTTTTGCTCTCATTCCCTAGCTTTCTATAGATGCAACTATGTAAAGGGCATTATTAGGAAATAGTTCATAGATCTTTAAATAAAATATTTGAAAATAATTTACCTATTAAAGTTTTTATCAATCTTAATATTTCACATCCAGAGATCTTGTTTTAAAATCCTAATAGCATATCTTTTGTTGACTTTTTTTGTTTCTTTTGTGTAGTATTCTCTAACTTGGAGCACAGTGTCATGAGCTAATGGACTCATCTCTGACCCTACAACTGCCTTTCTTTTTAAAGAGCTCTGTTCTCCCCAGTGGCTTCATTCAGCATGTGTTAAAGTTCTCTTTAGTGCACCATTTTGTCACTTTGCATGCATTAGCTGGATTCCTATGTCAGTAGTCTGATAACAAGTGTAAATAACCATTACTTTCTTATTTAAAAAAAAAAAAAAAAAAAAGGAAAGCAATTAAAGCCATTTTGCAGGGAAGTAGTTTGCAACTGGAGGTGCTTTTAGAAACATGAGCCCTGTTTTTCTGAAGGACTGGATGAACCCATCAGATCTCAGCATCTCTGAATATCAAGTCCACGGTCTGCTTACTGACTTGGCTCTGTTTTTAGTAGTACCTATCATGCTGAAAAACTATATTTTGTCACATACTTGCTGTCACTAGGCAATTAGTTGGTACCCAAAGGGTAAAAAAGGGAAACAAGAATTCCACTCTTCCTCAACTTGCAGAGTTTGTGAAGAATGGCGTAAGAAATCTTTTCACATTTAAGTGAATGGATGATTCTATTCCTGAAGAACTCATAAAGTAAGAGCAGTGAAGGAAGACAGAGTACTGCTGCATAGCACAACGTTCAGTAAGCACTAAATAGGCAGACCAGTTCCTTTCCTATTCCCTCAGCACAATTGGACACTGAGGCTGAGAGGAAGATTGGAACAACGTTTCACAGCCAACTTAAGTAAACTTTGGCGTCCTTGCAAAACATAAATCATCAACTGAGCATCATCAATAGAACATTATTGGTAACAAACATTGAATGAATGTGATAGCAATGAGGCGAAACAACATAGCTCTTTGAGAGCAGATGGCATGTAAGCTAATGAACGCTTCCTAACATCCAAAAAGTACATCTTGGTATGGATCACCAAATTATAGCATCAGTCACTACCTGTGATATTTTTGTTAAAACAGTATTCAGAAGTGTAGCCAAAGCAACCTTATGGATAGTTTGTAAAATGCAAGGTTTCTTTTCCCATCGATATAATGTGTAGTATAATATTTTAGTTTTGTTAGAAGTTTGTTTCTCTCTTTGGCCTCTGAGGCGTCAATGCAGGAGTCTGGAACTAACAGAAAGATGTTATGTAACATCAACCTGTGATTATGAAACTGTTTGTGTCTACAAAGTCTGGCCCAATATTTTTAACCTCTCAATTTGCCAAATGTTACAACTTCAACAAAATGCGTATGACATCATTTACCAAAAAAAATCCACACAATGTGTATGACCAATCCCAATTCAGAGTATCCATATTCCTGAACCTGTTTAGTGCTTACCCTGCTGCTCTGTAAACTTAAAACATATGTAGACACGATTCCACCAACACAGTGTCTAGCTGAGAACTGATCAAGCCCTCTGATGTTTAGGTAAGCAATCCCAGCAGTGGTTCTTCACACAAGATTCACTTCCCATTCTGCCAACCCCAAACATTTAACTTGTTATTTGAATGCCTCAAATACTGGTTTGATTGTACATCAAATGAATATCTATCAGTTACTCACCTTTCAGAACTGGAAAGTAAATGTACAGCCAGCCTGACAAACCACCTTGCATTTCTGAAAGGCTTTGATTTACGCTAAATAAAATCAAATGTAGTGACTTGAGTTTCAGCTTGCACTACAGCCCTTATTAGTCCTTATTTTGAAGGCATGCTAACACTGGACATCTGCTGTTGGGTATTTAATACATAAACCATGAATCATATTCTGTCAGTGCTTTCCTTTTTCCTGGTGAGAAAGGTATGTTCAATACTTGCACAACCCTGGCTCTAAAACGAGAAAAAACAGTTTCTATGTTGTTTGTATCTCTGCCGGATCCTTCAGAAAACCGTCAGCCTCAAAATTATCACTGAAAATGTAACAACATATATGGTATTCACGTTTTAAGTTTTTCTATTAAACTACTGTGTCTGATATTGTACTTTATTAAACACTTTACTACAAGCCATAGTAGTATAAGGCTGCTTTTGTGCGTTAAGGAGAGTGCATCTTTTCTATCCAGTGCCCAGCCTTTGGATGAGGCCTCGAGTACAGAGCAACAGGAGCTGCTCACTAATGGCTGCAGGAAGGGGAAAGCCCTTTCTGAGAACACTGAGGGGAACTGCGGAACCTGATAGCTGAGTCAGTTGGACAGAGGGGCTTAATAGGCTCCAGCCACATTGCTAATGGATTTCAAATGAAAATGTTTTATCAAGTATGTCCCGCATTTCTTTAAAAACGTTTAGTTCAAATCTGCCCAAGACTTCTCAGGCTTTAACTCAAGAAATTTATCAAAGCTACAGATGTGCAGGTTTGTCCAGTTGAGCAGCTGCAAAACAAGGAATATAATCTGCACTGTGCACTTCCCTTCTGCCTGAAATTCAATCCCTGTGACTGGTAAATATATATATATATAAAAAAATAAGCAAAAAAAAAAAAAAAAAAAAAAAAGTTACAAGTGTAGGAAGATTGAAGATGGAGTGAAAAACAAAATATATAGGTGTAGGGAAAATGCTAAGTCATGGCTTGAACCAGTGATTGAGCACCTGGGGGGAAGGCAGGGCCAACCTAGGGGAGCTTAGGTGCATGCAATGAAATGCTCCTGAGTGACTGAAAGGAGTGCAGCCAGGATCCACCCCTTCCCAGACCTCATTTAAGGTTTGAAAGTGGAGATGAGAGTATTTTGCTAGAGATCCTTACTTACCTGAGGTCTTCTGAAGGTAAGCAGCTACTTTCCTCTATTTCCTTCCTTTTGGCTGTTGTGTTTGAGCTAATCCTTACTTGTAGCCTGGGATCTTGCTGCTGTGCTTTCCATTGTATTACAACAAGAAAGGCCAAAATCACTTGTTTTAGAAACTGTTATTTACGGAGTAGAAAGACTCTATCTTTAATTACTCTTTCAGTATTGCAGATATGTTGTTTCCAGGCATTGCTTTTCTTGGGCTGGCTGCTCCTGGTCAATGCTCAAGCAGGTGCAGGCTGCTCAGAGCAGCCCTCTGACTTGCCAGCACCACTGAGGAGAGCCAGCAGAGCTCTTAGGGCTTGGCTAGACCCAGCTGTGCTGTGAAGGCCCTGTGGCCTGCTAGGAGGCCCAAAAAGTCATAACAAATACTCTGTCCCATGGTTGGCTGCGTGGAATACTCTGGTTTGGGGACTCAAGTGCTGAAGACGTGTTCTTGTGGAGGTGAGGCCTGTTCCTGCTGAGCTGAGGAGCAGCACTCGCCCTGGGCTGTGGCTGGCGAGGTAAGGCCTCCTGCGGCTGCTGGTGCTGTTAGCGGTGGTGTTGAAGTTCCCTGTGGGGTCTGCATTTGTGTGGGACAGAGGGGCTGGGTGACCCTGCTGAGCTACGTCAACGGGGGCTGTGCTGAACGCTGCTGTGCTGAGGCTTCTTGTGAGAAGAAGCCCCGTGGGTCAGTCGGGGTGCTGCTGTGGCCTCAGCTGGAGGCCTGACCGAAACCTGAGGGGATGGGTGCCTGCCTGTGTTTCTGACCTGTTTGACAAAGTGCCTCAGTGCTGTGGGCTGGACAGGAGAAGGTACTGAAACTGCAAGTCTTCAGAAGGAAGAGCTTAATTTTTTTTTCTGAAAGGTTACAAAATATTTCCAGACCTTAAACTGGGACTTCTGTGGAAAAGTTTATTCTGGCTCTTGGAATGTCCTACTGGAGCTAACTGACAACAGCTGAAATTAGTGTCTCTAAGCGACAATCACAAATATCTACTGCAATTTTTGTAATTGATTTTAAAGCTCTATCACTGGTTTCTTTAAAGTGCTTTCTTTTTCTTTACTCTAAAGTTCCCTAGTTTCTTGGTAGCTTGTATGACAGTGCAAACTTATACAACATCAGTGTTAAGAGAGAACCTGAATGAGCTTGCTGGGTGTGAATTACTGTAAGCTCTGTGGGAATACCAATTCACATTTTATTTCAAGGTGTATGGGAATTTTTTGTTTGGGGTTTTTTTGGTGTGGCTTATTTCTAGTCTTAGTGGCTTTGGAGGCTAATAAAGAAATAGCATCTGTTGTAGCAGGGATGCAGCAATTCTTCACTGAAAAGATTTGTAAAGCTTATTAAATGACTAAGGAAAAAAATCTAGTATGATTAAGAAGTTGCTCAGCTACAGGACAAAGACTGAATGTGGTCTGCACTCCATCTTCCTGAGATCAGGTGGGTCAATCTGCACACCTGAATACTTAAAATAGTGAAGGCTTGCCAGTGTTTATTGTTAACTTTAATGAAAGGTTTTGGTTGACTGTACAACTTATAGATCAAATAGTCATTAGGAGTCTCATTAGCAGTAAATATTTCTCATAAACAGTAAACACATGGGTTAAGAAATTTCTAGTACGTAGAGCAGAGCTTCATATATGGGACCCTATTTGCCATGGAATTAGCATCTAACAGATAATGTAATCGGACGAGTCATTCTTCACAAAAGCCAGACTGGAATCAAGTTGACTTCATAATGAGCAAACACACTGGAATTTCTTTATTTATTAAATTAAAACCACACAATGTATCACACAAGAACACACATCTGATATTCCAATGCTGTATTTCACAGAGGAAAACTCTCTCGCTGTAACTCTTCCATTTTACTAGCAAAAATCTAGTTTGCAGACAGTTCATTAATGATAAAGACCTTAACTAATCAAAACAAGTCAAATACCCCTCTCAAGCAATAAACCAGTGTTCTTATAACCACACAGACACACAGTTCAGAGGCAAGTTCTGCAGCCCTGAAGCAGACACAGCTTCCACAGCAAACTTGTCTGTGTCTGCAGAGTAAGTAAATTTTCATTTGATTTTTTACAAGTGAACTTATTTAACATTTTAAATACTTAAAACAAATTTCACTTTAACAAGTATTTACAAAATCTTTACTGAAGATCAACATCCTGCTTAAAGGGTGACCTCAAGGATATATTGTTGCTACCATGCTACAATTTGCACAGAAGGGGCATAAAGGCCATTGCTAGATTTGGAAGGCTTAAACCCTTTGTTGATATAGCATAAGGACATTAACCTACGGAAGGCAGAAGAGGTCAATTTCAGTGCAATTACCCATTCATGATTTATATAAAGTACATCATGACGATGAGTCCAAAAGACTTTTTTGAATTACTGACCATTTAGTTCTTTAAGAACTGATTTCATGGGAAGTTTTCAGGCTATCACATCTGTCTTCTACTGGTGATATGAAGAAGTTGCATAGGGACCTTCCTCATTCTCCTCCTCTCTAGAAAAAGAATGATCATAAGCATCAGATTAGGAACAGATATCATGCTTCAGCAGTAAAGTTGTCACAAAAATGCAAATAACCAGTTTTCCTAGTGGGTCAAAATAGATGAGACTGGCATTTCCTAATAAGAATAACACTGTTGTATGCTACTGTTCCTTATGTATGTCTGGAATTCCCATTATTTTCAGAACAGAAAGCTGATAGTAAGTAAAGCTGAAAAAGTTCGACATCAGAACATGTACAGTTCAATGACTCTATACAGTATTTCTTATTTGGCACTAGTATGAAGGATAAACAAGTAGAAGCATGCTGAAGTTCCACCACTGTTGCTCTCCATCTTTCTTTAAAAAAGTCTACTTTTACTTACTGCCTTCTGAGTGGCAGAGGATGTGGAATGGGGCAAACAAGGCCATGATGGGAGCAGTCCATCAGAGCTGTAGCCATATCTGTGTTTTGTTGCTGCAAGGATATTCCCTGAATGAATCTGTTAATGTATACACCCTGTGTACCTATCAACGTTCAGACTGATTGCTTCGATTTTTATTAGCAGAAAATAGTTGCCTACCACCTCTAGTGTAATGACTGCAAATACCAAAGTAGTGTTGCTATTACAAATTCTCAGGAAACTTCAATCTGCTTACTTTTTACTTGATTGTACTGCTATTTTAAAAAGTTTATATGAAAGCAATGCAGTGCAATGATCAGTGCTAATTCAAACATGGTAAGCACTCTGGAGATCACTCTTTTTCGGAAGTATATCTTCAAGAACAGTTCAGTAACGTAACTTTAGAGCTGCTGCCAATTCTGCTGCTTTTGTGAGAACAGACTTCTCAGTTGTTGCACTGTGAGCCTCACAGGATTTATTTTTAATGTTGCATGTGCTTGCATGCAAAGATAAGGTTATTCACATAGCCCAATAATAGCACAAACTATACCAAACCCCATCGTGCAGACTTTCGTGGTACTTCTAAACATCATTAGCTACAATTCAAGCAGCTTAGTAAATTATGCTCATTTTCACAATTCTTCCCTTTTTCTGAGTAGTGCAGCCAAAATCTTCTTATGATACTGCTTTTGTCTTGATGCAACTTGTTGAAAAAATTAAGCCTCTGAGAAAGCAAGGTTTTGGTTAACATGTAGTTATTGCAGGGCTGTGTGGTGATGGCAGAATCAAATAAACTAGCCTACTGAAGTAACAAGACCACAAAACTAGTCCACGCTGTTCATCTCTGGTACAAGACTGGCATTTGGGCCACAGCCAACTCTGAGAGATTCCTGTATGTGGCAGGGACATAAAATAGGGGATTGCTTGAAGCAGTGCAGGGGGGAAAAAATCTTCTGACCAAGGCTCAGGTATACTGTGATAAGGGTTAGAAAGAACAGCTTCCAGCCTTTTATTTCAGGCTGCAGAACTGTGAAATACTACTATTGCAGATCTTTAGAACTGTATATAGTAAATGTGACTTATTACAGACGGTTTAAAAACAAAAAAAAGCTTTACATGAAGAAAGATTACATAGCAGTAGCTTTGGTCCAGGGCCCATAAGCAACAACAAGGCAGTGTGCATATGTTTAACAACTGAACAATTTTCTTCCTTCACTTTAAGATGCTTAAAATAGCAAAGTGATAAGTCACTGCAATGTCCCCTTTCAGGAGAAGAAATGGCAAAACATTACAATGTTTTGTAGTGCTGTCTCTTCTTGTATGCTGTTGCCACTTAACCCAGCAGGATGCAAGCACAGGAGACCTGCTGCAAGCTATTGCATGTTGTTATGGCCTGAAGCACACTAATAACTACATCTGTAAGACTGAGAACACTTGCAAATGAGCAAGTAAACTTGAATTCAACCTTTAGATGCTTCTAAACATCCACACAAACAAGACAGCAATCTAAGCTCATGAACTCAGCTTTTACAAACCTGAAAATGTGGTTCTTCACAGGTGTCCTCCTTTGAGTTATCTGTTCTCTTAGCTGATGGCTAGCGATGGTGAGCAATTATTGGACAAATAACTGAACTTGTTACAAATTTCAAATCTTTTTTACTCTTAGCTCTAGGCAACTGAGCACATAACCAGCATGCAGCGGTGGAACAGAACCTTATGTTGTTAATTACATTGGCTCATATAAGCCATAACGATTAGAATGGCTGTATTCAATTACAGCGTTTCCAAAATCTGTCACTGAAAATGCAGTTGCAGAAAGACACGATCCATCCCAGAAGCACAGCAGATGGCCTTAGTGTTCTAGCCCACTGCACTACCCTAAAATATTAAGTATCTTACAAAGAGATTGTATTAGATCTTCAATAGTTTGATAAAAAAAGTGTTGCTATGCTTAATTTCAGTTTCAGCATCCTGAGCCGTATGTAATAGCAAGATGAAGCACTAGCATATCCTTAAACTACAAGCTGCTTTTCTGCCGTGTGTAGGTAGAAGTAAATAATAGATATTCTTTCCTAAAACGTAACTACATGAGTTCACTACATACTACAAATAACTCTTTTAATAACTACTGCATTCCTTCTGGTCTCCTGTAAAAGTACTGCCCCCCAAAACATGCCTTACTCCCTTAAGCTGCTCATGGAGCTGCACCATGGGTCAATATGCCTGCTTGGAGAATTCCTTAAGCAGTGATTTCTTGCCGGAGAGACTGCGGATGCCCCATCTCTGATGACGTTCAAGGTCAGGCTGGATGGAGCCCTGGACAACTGATTTAGGGGTTGGCAATCCTGCCCATGGCAGTGTGGCTGGATCTAGATCTGTAAGATCCCCTCCAACCTAAGCCATTTTATGATGCTTAGTGAAACTCCCCAGTAAAAGGAATATTAAATATAGATCTAACTATATGCTTCCATAAACTCTAGGAGTGAAAGGCAGTGAGCACAAATTGAGTAGATTATATTCTATAGTCTCTGGCAATTGACTACTTGCATTGCTATTGAAGTTAACTTTAGAAGTTAATATACCCCATTCCTTTGTGAGTACTTAAAGGACTGAGTTCAAGAGCTAAGATTAAAGAAAAAATCACCAAAAGTCTTCTATGTAGCAGGAGACTGAAACAGATACCTGTACCTCAGAAAGATACCAAATAAGCATGATCAGAATTGGGGTGTGTATATGCACGAATTCTTGGTTACATTAAGCAATAAAGAGTATAAGGAGTGACTTGGCATGTTAGAACATCTACTAAATCAGGATTATGAGTATGGTGAGAAGTTCTGACTTGAAGTTTTGAAACAGATAGAAAACTGCAAGCAGAAGCAGACTTTCTCAGTAATGTCACTTGTTCTATTGTATCCATTTTCTATCCAGCAGTGGCGAGCTGTGTGTACATGGAGTGCAACAGATAACAAATTCCATTCTCCTGTTTGTCTTATGTGGTATTTTCCCAAATGAGACTTATCCAATTAATAAATTCAATATACTGTTTCCCTCCAATTTTTCCCAGTAACTGAAGCTTAAGTTGCTGGAATGACCCTTTACCTAATTTTTTCTTTTAAAAAAAAAAAAAGACTCTAAGCTCTACAGCTTTGATCCTTGAAGGTATCAGTATTTGAAAGTGAATTGGGATGATGGAAGCTCTGCATTAAACAATTTGCAAAAGCAAAGTATGTATTTGCTCGCATAACCTCTCTCCAGATCCCCATAGTAAGAGAAGTGATGCTAGTTCCCTGCAGGGGTTCCCTCTGTTATTGTCATGGGAAATGCTATCACTGTGGCAAATGTTAAAAGGATTTTCTAGGATTAAAACACATAGGGACTTCTGGTTGCAATAGAAAATACTGAAGAAGTCTACATAGCTGGATCCACGAAGGGGGGGGAGGATAGGGAAAGGAGGTAAGATTGTTAAGTGAAAGAAACTGCAGTGTGGAGCATGTTGTGAGCTAGCTTGGGAGAGGAGAAACTGTTTCCTGTGTCAGCTTCCATGTAGACTTTGGCTTAGTACTCTACAGCAAACTGGGTTTGCTCACTGAGTTGCCTACTTACATCGCAAGACATCTTGGACAAGACATCTGGCACTATAGCTTTCATAGGGTAGTATTAGTACTGAAATTCTGTGAGCAATGTATATTAAGGCAGCCTCTAGCCATCGTGTCAAGGCACGTGCTAGTGGAGTACTGCATATGTGTCTTGTGCATGATGATAGTGTAGGCATGCTGTGGACAAAACAACAGCTGCTGTCTGAGATGCACCCACAAAGAGGGTTCAGTTTAGACCGAAAAGCTTCTAGGATGAAATGAAGGTGCTTAATACTGAAAGTGGCATTTACCTGACGCTGTCATCTTTTAGTTTTCTGGCTGCTTGTTTGGATAACTTAATCTGCAAGTCCAATCTCTGAAGAAAATCTTTGGCAGACAGTTCTTCCGGTGCAGTGGGCTGATTGTCAGGTTCTTGAGGACTGGGAGAAGAACTACTTTCTTCCTGAACTGTCACTAGCCCTTCTTCACAAGAAGGGGAGCTGTCAACTGTTTCATTCTCAGGAGACTCCAGTGAGTTAAGTCCATTGAACAGTAACGGTTTCTCTGATATAACAGGAATACTTAGGGTTTTCCTCAGAAATATACAGTCATTAGTGAACAGTTTATTTGCCCTCTTTATTTGTTCCATCTGAAAAAGATAGGAAAAAATGTAAATGATTAGGTTTTGGTGAAGCATAAAATGCTGCCTTTCTGAAGTGCTACAGTAACCTCTGCTTCCAGTAGGACTATACTTAGCAGTAGGAATGATTTCAAAAAGATTATTTCACATTCAAAGTGACTTTAGAGATTCAACATTCTAGCTTTTCCTTTGCATACAGACTTCATGCCACACTTGGTCCTCCCAGAAGTCTTGTACTACCTGAAGATGTGTTTCTCAAATGGTCTTCCAATCTCATTACAGGCTCACATGAACATTTAGGGAAAAGCAGAGGGGCTGCTGGTTTGGATTTACATTAAAGCAAGGCTCAGAACTGCTAACAGCTGCTACAGGGAAACCATTCTGGTGAAAAGCATGCATAGTACAAACAAGGGGTTGATAGTTAAATCAAACATTCTTAGGATGTTAGTTAAGAACAGGGAGCACTACAAACGCTGGGAGAGCAGTATATGCCTCATGCGTGCCAATTTTTCTCCACAGCTGATATAAGTTCAGATTTCAGCTGAAGTTTCAGTGAGGAGTTGGGAAAAGGATAAAGGCCCTGTAAGCAATATGCACTACAGCTATATAGACTACATGCTGCGTCTCTCCATTAAACTGAATTCTGTGGCATGATTAACAAACACTTCTACATCAGAATGCATATGAACCACTACGTAACTTCACTATTATCTATGCAACTTTTACTCATGACACTCCATAACCTTCATCAGCAAATGCTACATCATAGCAGAAGGAAGAATGAAGTGGACACATCCTTATCAGCAGTAATGTGTATGAAACCTCAACTGTTCCGTACTTAACTGAATTCATAATAGCACCTCAAGTTGCTCTACAAAGAACAGGCTGTAATGTGTGCTTATTACTGCCTCCTTACAAAGAATATTAAGTTTTCACTCATCAAAATTTCCTTTCAGGTCAGTGAGCTAAGCTGACTTTCTATTTCTCAACTGCAATCTTTGCACAAGGAAAGACTGTACCCTATTAAATGACTTCTGTTATAACTTGAGCTCAAGACTTTACCAGGAAAAGTCCTAGTCCCCTGATGACTGCAATAGGCAGGGACCCGTAATCATGATTATGCTGCAGTGATAAACGCACTCTAAATAAAACCTGCTTGAAAACAAATATAACAACAAATGAGAATATTCCTCTAATGCAGCAGTGTTATACCTTCATATTAAACTAAAAGGAGTGGAATTGTGTAAGAATAAAAACTGTTAAGTCTTGTCATAATAGGAATTTCACTGCTACATTTTTCCCCAGAAACAAATGCGCAGGGCTGCAAACACTAGCCATTCACTCCTTCAGAGTTTGCAGCATCTTGAGTTTACTAATGGATAATGAAAAATGGCTCTATCTTATGCTTACCATTTTTAAGCTCTTCTAAACTTTTTTCTGCCATTGCTTTGTGTCCCTCCCAGTGGCAAGAGAAGTTGATGTGTTAAACCAGTTTCTTTCTCACACTGAAGATGCTATTGGGGAAGCATTCTAAAACCAGTGGAAAGCAGTGGAGATGCTAACCTGCGTCTTCTGAATGTGCTCGACCTCATAGCAGACTTGAGAAGAAAATGTAGGAGAAAGGTGTAATTGAAAGAGCTTCCACATGGTCTGCTCTGGCCAGAGACTGCTTTTGTTTACATACGAACATCAGTGAAAGGTGAGGATGTGAATTCTCAGCATGCTCATGTGCTCCAGGGTCAGTGATGTGTGGCCACTGGCAGAACTAGAATAAACTTCTGCATGTGAAGTAGACCTGGTGTGTGCAATAAGACCATCTGCTATACTGCTGTTACAGGTTTGTGCAGTAGTAACAGCTGTGATATTGTATATGGATGAGTTTGCTTGGGTCTTGGAAGCCAGATGAGATACTCGTCAAAATAGGGGATTGGCTCTAGAAAGGTTGTACATCAGGTAGGGTGAGAATACTGAGAACAATGGAATCAAACTCAGGATTGAATTATTTCTACCTATTAAACACACAAAAAATGGTCTATTCTTCAGAGATGATGCAGCCACCTGCAGCAATTAGCTGGCTCAGATGGAGGCACAACTGGATTTAGTCTTTTTCAAAAGCTGGGTGATTAGCATTGAGTTTTAGAAACTCCACAAAGAGATCATTACTGTTCTGGCTTCTGAAGACTAGAAACTATCTTTAGTGCACCTTATGTAGTGTAGGGCATATCTCCCAGCTCTTTCCCAAGCAAAGTACCATCAGAATGCCACAAAGGAAGCTTTGCCTGGCTCAATAACAAGATTCATAATAGCATCAGATGCAAACTTAAATGTTTATTTTCAACACTTTTAAAAGTCAATAGTGTTTTTTGAAGGATACCGAAAACTCGCATTTAAAATGCTAAGTGGAGCTCCTCTCTGAAAACAACAAGATGAAACATTCTATTTTAACCTTTGATTCCTTCAACAAGGGGACTAGGGAGCCAGTATTTCATCAGGTGCTAAATAATGCATTGTACTGCTGCTCTCTATCCCCCTTCACTGCAACACTATCCCTGGTTAATTCTTCCTGGAATACCCTTTAAATACTATCTGGTGACATTTGGAAAAAGACTGTATCTGCATTAGTAACAATGTAATAAGAAATATGTCTCTTAAATATCATTTTAGAGTCTTGAAAACATTAATGTGCTATATTCTCCAACTGTAACTTCTGCTTTCATAGGTGTTTGGAGAACAGAATTTAACACCAGTTTTCTCTGCGCTAGGAAACTGATTTGTTAGCTAGATCTACAATAGCAAAAGCCTTTTCTCTTAATGTAACTGAAGCAGCACTAATGGGTAAACTGGTGCTGAATTCATCAAAACTGCTTCACAGCAAAACAAGTAGACTCCATCCTTCTCACCCCACTAAAAGGGCCAAACAAATCGTGCTGATATCTCTCTAAAATGTTCTTTCCATCCATCTCAAATTGCTTGTGTGTCATGGCATCTCAGGCACTGGACAGGATGTCTTCTGCTACAAAGTAACTCCCTTTGAGGAAAACCACATGGAGAAACTTACAGCAACAGTAATACTGGAGGCAGTGACAGCCTAAGATAATTCTGATGCTGCATAGCACCCCTTAGTCTTAGACAACTATACAGGGTGTAGGAAGTCAATGTAGTGGTCCTCAGAGGAAGTCGGTCCTTGTCCCTGTGTGAACATGTAAGAGCCTTCATTTTGTTTAAAGCCAGCATGTTTGCATGCATTCATACCTTGGGATGAAACCATTAGAGCAATAACAAATGACTGATGGCAGCTAACTTGGCAGTACCCTGAGGGAGATCCCATGTCAGTTTAACCTTTCCGAATTGGAGCCTACAGTGAAGCAGCTCTGGTTTCCTAGGCAAAAATACTAGCAACAAAGAAACAGCAAATGAGATCTTAAAACCAGCATTTATATTTGAAATGTGTCATTAGAACAGCAAAAGTTTATTAACACATCATAGTACAAAGTTATTGTCTGTAAATTAAACACTTCAGATGGGACAGGTCTGATCCACAACTTTATTTCAGCTGAGAGGGAACCATAGAGTGTTCAGCATAGTTTCTAAAAACTACTTTAATAATCCATGCATATAATTTTTCTACTTAGTGCAGTGAGCAAATACACTTCTGAATAAAAACATCACTAAATCATTTAGCCCAGAGACTTCAGTATGGAAAATGCTACCCAAAATATTTTTTTTAATTGGGAAGTTAATGTTACTTTGCTTGCCTTGGTACTCCACAAAACTTTGTTTTAATGTATGCCTATATAAATTGCAAATGCCAAGAATGCCGTTAATGAGATTTGGTCAAAAGTTCCTCAAACCTTTTCACAACAAAGGCTGAATGCTGTTGAAGCCTCAGCAGTTTTTGGAGCTAGAGGAAGGCAAGGAAACCCATTATATTCAACCTACTAATTTGGGACTGCACTGTACCTCCTCTGGAGAGAGCCCAGCTGGAAGGTGCTCTCTGCAGCTGGTGTGAAAGTGACGTTCACTGTGTGCCTGCACTGTACTGCTGGCTGTGCTTCACCCCATGCAGTTATGCACGTTGGTACCACTGAAATGCTGACAGCCTGCAGGGCTTCACGTGCGTGGGGAGGTCGGTGAGGTAGGGAGCAACCCGGGCTGTTAGGGGCTGCTGGTAAACCTCACGGACTGGGCTGGGAGAAGCCTTTAACGCGTTCCATGGGGATGCACTCTCCTTTCTAGGGGATGCAAAAACAGCAGCGCTTTTGAGCCGGCCGGGAGTCAGGTGAGCAGGGGGAGCATTTGGGCCTGAAGCTGTCGGGAGAAAATCTTTCGGCCGCAGCCAGCACGTTGTATCAACGTAACGCGCTTTCTGAAGGCAAAATGTAATCGCCGTTCTCTGCAATCCAAGCAGAGCGCGGCGGTGGTCAGCGTGCTGCCAGCGCAGACTCCCCATCGCCGCAGCCGTGGCACCGAAAGGCGACCGGTGCCGCCTCCCCGCCGTGCCGGGGCAGAGCCGCCGCCGCGCGGGCCTTACCGTGACGCCGTACTTGAGGGCGATGCCCTGCAGCGTGTCCCCGGCGCTGAGCCGGTGCTCCACGTAGCGCTCCGCCAGCGGCGCCGCCACGCTCGCCGTACTGCCGTACGAGCGGGCCTTGATGAGGGCCAGCCGCTGAGACAGCTCGGCCTCCGACTCCGGCCCGCCGGGCGGCTCCTCGCGCGGCGACTCGGCCATGCTCCCCCCGACGCGCCTTAGCGCCCGCGGCCCCGCGCCCGCTCGGCAGCCGCCGGGTTCCCTCCCGGCATGGTGCGGCCCAGGCGCCGCCCGCCCGCCGGCGGCAACGGCGGCAGCGCACGGTCTCGAGGCGGGCGCTCTGCGCACGCGCCACGCAGCGTCCCGGAGTCGGCGCGCGTGCGCCCTTGGCCCGAGGCGGCGCCGTGTGGCGCCGTTCGCGCAGCACAGGGCGCGATCCGCGGCTCGGCAGCAGCAGCACAGTCCGGCGAGAGAGCCGAGCAGCTGCGGCGCTGAGCGCCTGCCGTGTGCGGCGTGGAGCCGGGCCCGCTTCAGCCTCTCGTCTGGACTCGAAGTGCTGGCAAGATCCCGGATCGGATCAGCTGTCTGTCCGCTATTTACAGTGAATACCCTCTAAAATGAAAAGCGTTAAATGTTTGAATCTGAGCTGAAGTCAGGGAGCCCATTTGTACCTGCGTTTCTTACGTGCCTTCAAAGTAATTTACAGAAGAATCTAGAAGTGTCTTACCGATGGGAATTTTGTTTCACGGAAGAGAATTGCTAGCTGTAGGGATGTGTCCATGATGCTGAAGTTCATGGAACAGTTGGTGTCCCTGAGGAATGGTGGGGAAATACTGGCTTGCCTGGAGCTCCCTGGCGTTGCACTAAGGACGAGGGCCCTGCTGGGCTGGTAGTTACTCACCTGACAGGAGCTCATGTGCTCCTCGCTATGCAGGGATCCTCGCTATGCTCCCTGCTCATCTGTACCAGCAACTTACTGATGCGTCTGCAATTAAAGCTTTAATTGCTTGGTTTAGTTCCAGGTCGTGACTTCTGTTCAGCATGGAGTCTCTTGGCAGCACTGACTGCTGCTTTCCTTCCCACTGTTTTCTGTCCTTGGTCTTCCCTTGTTACTGTTCCTGTGACCTCTGCCATGTGAGCTTCCAGTTCAGATGAGCTGTGCTTGCCCAGACCTATTTCTTGAGCTAAAGTGATCGGTAATTCTTTAGGTACTGATGTCACCTAGTTGGGCATTGGACTTGATGCTCTAATCAGGATTGCAAGTGACTGAGGAGTTCCCTCCTGTGAGTCATCACTCTGAGCCTGTAGACATCGTTACATCCATTACTCATTTCACACGGGGAGGTTGTTGCTGCATCTATAGCAGCTACAAATGTAGTTGTTTAAGTGAAAGCTTTCATTTCAGAACCCTCAACTCAGCACTATGAAGCCTCTCCCTCACCTGAGGGTTTCCTAGAGCTGTATATGGGGAGAAGGGGAAACCTCCTTTTGCTTTTTCCCTAAGAAGGTATTCAGACCTAGATAACAGGCCTTGCATTCTCACATAACACTGTACAGGAACTGGCTAAGGACAAACTTATTTGGAACGACTGCTTTGTAACTATTGTAGTATTAGCTCACAAAGGTAATTCTAGAAAGGAGTGATGTGTCTGTGTCAGAAATTTGTCTCCTCATCTTCCTAAAGTAACTCTGAGGATATTTTTCTTTTCAGTAGAGCACAATGAATCTTTCTGCACAATCAGCAGTGTTAAGTGTATGCAGTCCGTTGCCTGCCTGTTCCTGGGGGCTCCTAGCTGCCCCTTTGTTTTTGAAACTAATCCATATCTTGGTCAGTAAGTATGCAATGGTCTTCATTTGTTTATTTTATAGATCAACAAGCTTAAGTCAGGAGGCTTCTGAACTAGAGATTAGTATCAGCTGAGCCTGAGCCTTGTTAAGGCAGCCCATATAACTTAATGTCTAAGTGGAGAGGAAAGTGCCTGTTAGCTGGGTAATCATTCTGTTAATGATCAGGTAGTGGTTATTTTATCAGTAAATAAGTATTTAGGCAGAACTTGCCTTGTGAAGTGTTAAATGAAATGGAGCATTACCTGATATTACTTATGGAGCAAGTTAGGAACCTCACAGCTTCCCACTACAGCAGTGTGGATATAGGGATCGGCCACAACAGAGCTGCTGTAGCTTCAGGAACATCTGAAACTACCCTTGTGGGTTACACGCGTGGGCAGGTTCACAGGATCCAGGACAGAGCAGATCAAAACAGGGCTGCGTGGAGATACGCTGCCTGCCTCTGCTCATGCTGCAACCTCTGCTGGAAAACAGTGCAATGCAGGACAGAGATCAGAGGCAAATCTTGCCCTTTAAAAATAATAGCTCTGGGTTCTGTAATTAATTGCAGCAAAGAGAAAAGGACCTGAATAAATTTCAAAAGGAAAGTAGGTTTGTCTGAGCTGAAGCATGTTACTTAAGCTGTGTGCCTATTCCTCATCAAAATAAGCCCATTATGTAGCAGTAGCAGCTGTGAGCCATTATTAATATTTAATGCTCTCAGCAGGGGTTACTATGGGTTTCCGTAATAAGGTTACTTGAGTGTTGCAATATCATGTACTGAGTTTACATTCTCAGAGATTTTTTTGGCTTCTTTTATAAAGTGCCAGTGAAGTTTCATTTGCTCCCCTTCCTTATCATTTGCAGAAGCTGAATATCTTTCTCAGCTGCATCCTAAGTATATTATTATCCATGAAAGGGCTCTCATTGTCTTCTTCATTGCCTTTAGCTGTTTTTGTGCATCCCTTGGTAATGAGTGTTGAAAAGCCCTGGGCTGATTGGAGCAATCTTGCACAGGAAGTGGTTTGGGTCCCATGGCAAGGGCTGGTTGTGCTATCACAGGGGTGCTGCATTTCCTCAAAGTGTCTGCCTTCTGGTGCGAGCTGTTGGAGGGGGATGGTGCTGGCTGGCTGATGTTTGTTCTCTACCTGTCAGCTTTTGGCTGATGTTTGTTCTCTACCTGTGCAAGCAGCCTTTGAGTGACCAACCACTACTTCCACTGCAAACAGGTGGGGTGAACTGCTGTTTTGCATATTGGAGTGGGCCACCTCTGGCCTTATTAGACCTTGGATCATGGGTCCAGAAACTGTACTCAGCAGAGCACTGAGAAGACAGGGAGTTGCAGCTCATGCTGCTTTGGAGGACTGTGGGACAAGCTGTCCAATGACCCTTGAGGGGCAGCCTCTGGCCTTCAAGCTCTGTGGCTTTGTTCAGTTCTTTTTAGCCTTCTTGTTTTTCGACTTTTCCTTTAGGTCATAAAGACCTTGGAAATCAAGCTGTTTAATGAGTTGTCAGGCAGGTAGTTCAGCAGCACAGGAGGAAGAAGCATTTGGAGCTGCAGCATATGTGCATTAGATCATAAAGTAGTTGTGCTACGCTGCAGTGGTTGTCAGGAAGGCACCCTGAGATGGTGTCTGCTGTCCTCAATGACACCTGGATTAAATGTGCTCACTTTACAGCTAACACATCAGGCTGTAACCTTAATTTATGCCTCACTGATTGCTATATGTAGTTTGCTGCTCCACACACAGAGGGATGGATGGATGTTGACTAACCTATTAATGCATCACTAAATGGTCCCTTTCACATTTACTCAAAGTACTCGTGACAGGTGATTTTAGCAACATACCTTTTGCCTCCCAAAATGGCTCATAGGTTTGCAGGCAGTGATAGCTGCTTCTGCTGCTGAGCCCTTCAGCTGCTGGTGTGCTGGGTCAACAACGCTGCCCACCTTCCCCTGCTGAATTCAGATACAGCACAGCTAACCCCTGCTCTAGCCTTTTAATTAAAGAAGCAATGAATACAATAAATCTGGCTGTGGTATGATAGTTGGTGGCACCTCCCCTGGCGTGTATACCCAGCAATAAATATAGGCAAGACAGCCCTGTCACAAAGGATGTGAGCAATGCAGCTGAAGGCTG
Organism: Tetrao urogallus; assembly: GCF_951394365.1. NCBI lineage: Eukaryota > Metazoa > Chordata > Aves > Galliformes > Phasianidae > Tetrao > Tetrao urogallus. Next base: position 11,359,106 of record NC_136824.1, read on the forward strand.
GTAATGAGGGAGCATCGTTCCTCAACCCAGTGCTTCTCCACATGTAGCTTTTTCAGTCTGAGCAATTCTGGTTGGAGAATATTTTGTCAGAAAAGCCGTAAACAGATGATTCACCACAAGAAATGCTTTATTCAGACAGAAATAAAAATTCTCGATATTCATTTGTCAGAGTAGGTGTTTTTTCTTTAGTGTCATTATGTGCATCACTTGCTGAAGTAGTTCCAGTTGCAACTGAGCCAAAGGGAGCTTTCTTAATTAAAGGAAGAAGCACAGAGGAGAAGACGTTACATATTATTGCAATTACTTTTAGGCTATTTTTTACAGTCAGCTTTGTGTGACCTGTTTCAGCAGGTCAAGAGTAACTCATTAATTTTATATAAGCTTATAGCTTCACTTTAGTTTGGGAAGACTTGAAATCAAAAAGCTCCTCTGGCCCTTCCTGCAGCTATGGGTTCAGTGGGACAGGCAGGGAGTGATCTGTCAACAGGGCTGTCCTCTACTGAAGTGACTTGCGGTCAATCAGTCAAGGATCCAAGGAAGCTCCAGAATTCCCTAAAAATGGGAATGAAGTTACCTGATACCCAAAAATCCAGAGCAGCTAATCTGCTCCATGTGCTACTAAATTCATCCATATTCGTTCTCACTGACCCTTTTTCTCTCAGCTGTCCATTCACATCCCACATTTCTGTCATCTGTTGTCTTCAAGGTGGATCTGGCTTCAGCCCTGAGCTAAAGCTGCCCATACAAGGCAGAGTCTGAACTACCAGTAGGCTCAGTCCCCCACGGTCCAGTTTGCTTCAGTTTCCTCAAGTGATCGCGTGCAACTTCTCCAAAATGCAAGCTGTAAGTTTTCAGCCTCTGTCCTCCAAGTCTTGAGCCTGCACATGTCCCACCAGCTCCTTGCCCAGCTGACAGACGGGCTCCGGCAGCAGTGCAAATGCTGGTTCTTGCCGTGTGTGCTTGCAGCTCCAGCTGCCTGCTTTGTCAAGAGGGGGAGGGACAAGTGCTTGCAAAGAGCAGCATTTGAAAATAAGGGGGATTTGTTTGTTTTCCTTGCACGAAGGTGCTTGCAAAGCTGAACTCGGAAAGAGCATCTGCAGTTGGGTAATTTTGCAGGTGACTCAGAGCTTCATCCTGCAGCAGTTCCTCAAGGACCCCTGTGGGGCTCCTGCCCATCCCACTGCAGGGAGAGGCTGCTCTTGGGTGAGGTGAGAGCAGTGACATGGGTGTGTTTGGAGCTGCACAGCAAGTTTCTATTCCAAGAGCTCTGTGCCCTCTGAGCTGTTTACTAGTGTGTGTTTTCTTCCTGTGGGAATACTTTAATTGGGCCTAATCAGCATCGTGGCAGATGTTGTCACTTGGTGTCCAAAATGGGAATGTGCTTTCAGTCTGAGCCTATTTTTAGCAGCTGCAAATTGAGCACAAAACCAGCAGTGCTCATGCTTCTCACAGTATGCTTCTCATCCAGCACGATGAAGAGATGGACTTCAAGATATTACAGGGGTGTTATTGGAATTGAGAATGGTGGTGGATGAAGTGGGTCATTGCTTGGCCAGCTGAGTGTTTCTGGGTGCTTCTTCTTAACTTAGTCTGTAATAGGTGCAGGTCCCTAGGCTTGACCAAGCACTGCTTCCCATTGCACTCTCTGGGTCTTACCTCAGTATTTCACGGTTTTCTCTCTGGACTCTGAGCAGACTCAAGTCTGACGTCTCCAACAGCATGATGCCTGCAGGGGAAACATCCTGCAGCCATGTTCTGGTGTGCAGGAGGCCACCGACTTGCTTAGACTTGCTCCAAAGCAAGTCTAAGCCAGAATACGAGATGAACAGGTAATAAGGGGGTAATGATGACCTGTAGGCAGACAACTTGCAGCAGTGCTGCTCTGCTCTATACTTTGCCTCTCTGCTGGAGGCTGTTGTCTCTAGAGCAGTGTTGCTGGAAGCAAAAGGGTGCTGGCTCCTCACTCAGTAAACCTCAGCTTGGTGCACTTAGTTTAACTCTGAGCTGCTGAGAAGCGTGCCAGCGTGTGACCTGCTTTGTAAGTTAAAAGTCAAAAACAGGAAGTGAGGGGAGTCAAATCTTTTGGGAGGACTTTGTTTTAATATTTCCAGTGTATTCAGAATATATTGCAATTTTCCACACTGCTGTAGTTCAATTGTCCAAAGAGATTGTGTATATCCTACCCACATGTTATCCTTGGTACTTGTCAGATGAGCCAATGTCATGATGAAAATGTTCTTGTGTCCTTGTGTTTTCTGAAGGACAGAAGGTACTGCTCCTAGGTGCTGTAATATAATATCATTCTGGTGCAGTGTCCAAATACTGCACTTTCTGCATTGGCACATCTAATTGGCAATAGACTTGTTTGTTCAAGCATCGGTGGGGCTTGTGAAGTCAGACATGAATATGTATGGTCATTGCAGTTAAATTATTTCTTTCTCCTCAAAGAATTTCACCCGCAGAGTCTCTTCTAGGGAGTCTTTCAGGCCTAGTCATCTCAGTACCTGAATCTTCCCTGCCTCACTTTGCTTCAAGGTCTCTTTGAGTGCCATTTTAATGTCTTTTCAGCTCTTTTCCCCATGCCCTCATTGCTTAATCCTCTTCCTGTAAAGCACTTGCTGCAATGAGCAGCTCATTCTTGCTCACCATTCTTTGATAGTCTTTGTAATTATTGTGTCTGTGTATAAGAAACACAGCATGCATGAGTGTACAAAGGCCTCAGTCTGTGAAATATCTGTCAAATACTGCCAGGAAAATCATCTCTATGATGACTTGGCTCAGCTGACAGCAGCCTGTGCTGAAGAGCTCTCAGAATGATTTGTATCTCTGCTTCTGGTTGCTGAGAGCTCCTTAATTAAGACTCTAGTACTGGCCATAAAATAGCATTTACCATACCATCATTTTGGCTCCCCATGTGGTTTTAGCCTGTGCTGTCTGAAGTCCCATCAAACGCAAGTGAGGTATGGGAACACTGTCTAGGGCACTGGCACTGAATGTGAGAACACAGGAAAGAAATGTCCAGAAGATTATGGCAGTGGGTACAATTCTGACCTGTGCTCTGAATTTGCAAACATGAGTGCTAGAGTTTGGATAGAAACTTGAATTGCAAAAGAAATCTATTGATTTCCTTGCTGCTTGCAACAATCAACTGTAGCTTCCCTTGAATTTCAAATGTGGTGATGTATAGCATCATCTGTGCTGGTGTTTTGCCTTTAGGAAGATCATTTGAATGAAAATGATGGGAGAAAACTGGAGAACATTGGCAAAATGTGATTGCTCACTCCTTGCAATCCAACACAGAAAAGCTTGTGATTACTTTTTTCCTTTTATTTCTTGGCTGAAATGCTCAATTACTTCTGGCTTTGGTTTCCAAGCTCAGCCCAGCATCCATGTGTTTGTGTGCAGCTGATCTGTGTATGATACTAACTAGACATGGCAGCTCTCTTCTAAAATAGACTGTTCCAATCTGTCATTTTATTCCTTGGCACCAGGGATTTTCATTTTCCTGAGATGAACTCCACTGCTGGCCTTGAGCCTGATGGAGTGGAAGGAGTGCAGAACAGCTGCCACGGTCACTAACTCACCTGAGCCAAGCAGGGAGCCCTGCCTCTCTGGTGAGGCATGCTCAGCAGCTGAACAAATATTTCCAAAAGAGTGACTGAGCCACTGAGAGGGATGAGCTGAGAACCCAAATGCATCTTATGCAATGCTCATGTTCTCAGTCATACGGTTTTGCTGAAACTTGCCTCATCTTTTTTCCTGCTAAGCAGTTTTTTCAGGCTGCTCTGAACTACTTCCCAAATTCCAAGTCACCTGAACAGATAAGTGAGGTCAAAGTTTTCTTCAGGTTCTCAGGGTCATCTGCTTCCCAATGACTACTGTGGCACTGCAACAAGATGCCCTCTTTTATTATACGTCTCTCAGCATGGCTCAGTGCCTTGCTTCTAGAAGAACGTACCAACCAAAGGGAAGAGGGGGGGAAGGAGAGGGAGCAGGGGCCAAAGGAATCCCTCTGCAGAGCAAAGCCATGAGGATTTGTCTGTTCCCTGTGAGTACAAAATGCAGAACTCATTTTTGCAGCTTCAGTTGCAGCTTCAGAGCTGGAACCAAAAGCTCAGAAGCTTTGGGCACACCTTGGCATTGGAACTGGTGTAGCCCTTTGGAGGCAGACGATTTGTAAACCAGGCTGTGCCACTCTGAGTGAGGGGATGGGGTGGTTATGGCTTGGCACTCACTTTGTGTGGATCTGAGGGGTTAGGCTGGTTGTTCAGACCTCATTGTTGCCTCAGTCCTCTTCTGCAGGACTTATAGAAAGATCCCACCTGACTCTTTTTCTCTCCAATGCAGTTCTCAGTATTTAGTCATACCAATTAAACTCAGCAAGCTGATTGCCACTGTCTAATACATGCATTGAGAAGCAAGGAGTACTGAATATGTTAATTTATTCAGTGCTGTAAGAGACCTCATTGCCATTTGCTTTTGCTAATGATCATTTTAGCCATCTGTCACAGGTAAGAGTTAATACTCTTTTGGTAGGAGTAGGATTTTGTACAACTGCTGTATTGCTGGTCACCAGTGATTGATTAGTATGATATTTAACTTGAGTGCAAAGTATGCAATAAAAATTAAGGCAGGTCATTATGTGTTACTTTTCAAGCTGAGGGAGATGGCAGTTCGTGTAATCAATCCAAACCAGTGCAGGGGAGAAATACATTAAACTGAGAAAAATACACTAAAATCTTGATTCTCAAGGAAAAACAATGAGGTATGAAGCGGCTCCTGGGGTGTTTTTCATGTCCCAAGTGCACTTAGCTGTGTCAGTGCACACTTAAACAAAAGGCTCAAGCAGTGTGAATACTCCTCTAGCAAACCAGGACTGCCTGCTCTGGCAGGAATGTGTGTCTTACTGGTAGCAGGCAAAAGGAAGTGTTCAGCAATAGCTCTGAGGTGCTGGCTGTGATGCTAAATACATGCTAAAATTGCAATCTTTTTTCACAGCTCTGAAAAGTGAAAGACTGAATTTAAACAAAAGCATGGTTTTGAGCTGGCAAATTGGCCTACTTGAGGGAAAAGGTGCTGTGAGCATCAGCTAACCAAGTGGTGCGGCAATTCTTCAGCCTGTGCTGTTTGCCTGAAGCAACAGGAGTGGATGTGTTTAATGGCCCTGTGAATTGAGATCACAATTTTAGCATAGTCATAACTGCAAGAAAAAATAATGGTAATCACTGAGGCTCGATGATGCTGTGACCTTTGAATTCCGTGCTGTTTGTAGCAGTTGTATTTGCTTCAAGGCATGGCCAGAAAGCACCTTCAGCAGTGAACATACCCACTAAAGAATTAAATGCTTCTATCCAAAACCTAATAATCAAATTAAAGAAAATGCTACTTTCCAAGTACTGTTTTGGGGTTCTGCTTAGAATCCACACTGTGAATACAGAGGATGTCCTGCAGCACCTCAGTACTGCTCCCATTTGTGCTCTGCATGGCACACTGAGGCCTCCCATCCAGCTGAGGCTGCCAGGATCTGCAAAATGTAATTGCTGCCACAAATGCACATGTGAGATTTAGAGCTAAGTTCTGTAGCCTTTAAATGACCCAAGTGATTATCTATCTATGGTGGGAGTGCTACCTGAGCTGTTCCAGTGTGGGGCTCAGACTCATCATCTTAAAAGCCTCTTTATGAATCATAACTCTGTGCCCTTGAATAATTGGAATTGAACAGCATTGCAAATCTTAAGATTAACAGTCCAAGCCTCTCAGTGACGGTTGGTTTTGACGCACACCCAAAGCAGGTACCACTGCTCATCCTCACTTGAGCTGTCCCTGGGTCCATATTGGAACACCATAGGGCTCAGTTCCTCCAGAGCCAGCAGCTCCACGCCTGTCCCTAAGTAGAGAGCTCCAGGGGTGCCCTGTTCATCCCAGCCTACGAGTCCTCAGCAGGGTGTGGATTCAGACCTCCTGTTGCAAAGGTGAAGCGTATGAGAATTAGACCGAGATGTTGATCAAATTTATTTTTATGAAGTGGTTAAAATGTATTGCTCTGCAGTAGGTGGTGCTGTACTGTACTGATAATTCAGTCATTTCTAAATGATTGATTGGGAGGAATTCTCATAATGAATGTGCTTGCGAGGATTTCTGCTAGTCATCTGCTGTGAGTGTTTTGTCTGTGCACAGAATCGACTTGCAGTTTCACTGACAGTCCATGAAATTTCATTTTAAGGCTCTGGCTGTTACCTTGGCACCTCCACCTTGTCCTTACTAGCTGTATTCTGTCAGCTTTCTAGTCCTTATGTGCCCAGATGACCTTGCAGTGATTTCTTCCTCCACTTCCCTGCACATGGCTTTGTGCAAGTCAGCTTTTTTAGCTAAAGCTTGGTTTTATTTGCAAAAGTCTTTTGTCATCTGCCTTCAGGGGGAAAGAGCACTTCAGACCTCAATCTTTGAATTGTAAAGCTTTACAAGCACAGATGCATTGCTTTTATCTCTCACCCTGAGCAGCTGCTGGCCACCTGCCTGCACACTGCGCATCCCTCCCACTGCTGCCATCCGGCAATTAGGGGAAAATGCTGCTCTTGCTCTCCTGTATCCTGTTACAGGCCTGGTTTCTATTAGCAGTACCATTTATTATAAGATCTACATATGTGTAAAACAGAGATCAACTTGAATGCTTTTATTTAAGGAGAAAATGGGTTCTCAAAGCAGTTCCACTACCGTTGCTAGTAGACCAGCAGCTCCTTCCCTAGCAGTGTGAAAGTGGTTGGGAGCTGCAGTAATAACTGCAAGGAGCCATAAAGAGCTGCTGAGGAGATCAGAGCTCTGCAATACCACTGAAGAGCTCTTTTAGTGCTGTGTCTGAACGAGTCCTTTGGGATGCACAGAGTTGTGATAAATATAGTGACTTTAATCTGGATCCCTCCAACACTTTCATAAAGAAATCAAATCAAGGAGCCAATCTGAAATACGTGTACATGGCAACCATTCAGAATACTTAGTGAAGTGTTGTTGTGCTGTAAAGATGACAGGTATGTGCAGGGTGAGCCTCCCCTGTGGTGGATCCTGGTCCTTGCCCTGGGAGGAGAGCAGTGAGCCCTGGCCACCTCATGGGGGCACAACAGTGGGCACACTTGGGAGATTCTGCTTCTGAACACAACAGAGCTGTGTCCTATGCAGCAGATAGATGTGGAGATCCTCTAGCTCAGCCCAGCAGCTGTGTTTACTCTCAGCCCCTAAAAGGAGGCAGTGCTCTGGCACTGCTGGGTGCCATCAGGGAGGTGCCTGCTGTGGGGTGGCTGCTGGTGGCACCCAGGTTGCCTGCAGTCAGGGTATGTGCGTTCCTGCACGTATCCTTGGCAGTATCTGTGTTCTTTGGGGGATGAATTTCTCTCGAATTTCCGAGCAGCTTTGTTCAGGGGAGGAGATTCCAAGGGTCAGCCAGAGGGCTGATAGCTTGGCACCAGCTTAAGAGTTTTCAAATGAATTTCCCTCTCGAGGTCTCCTCTGTGAAGCTCCAAGCGGAGCAAATGACTGAGCTCAGTGTGAACACAGAGAATGACCCATCGGTGCCAAAGCTTTCTTAGCATCTCTCACAGCTCCTGTGTGCCAAACCGCTCGTGTGTCCAGTGGTGAACTCTGCTATCCCTGCACCCTGCTGGGCTCACAGACCTCGGGCCTTTCACTTCTGGAGCAGGTGGGCTCTGCTGTCACCGTGTGGAATAAGCTCTGTGTACTCTGCAGCACTCATTCCTGCCATTGCGTTGCTTACCCTCTGCAACAGTTTTACACTGTCAGCTACTTTATTTTATTCTGAATGATGCAAGTGTTTGTTCTGATTGAATTATAGGCTAAATTAAGGACAACAGATGCACAATAGGCTGGACAAGCTGGCCCCATAGCCCACGTTATGGAAAAACATGGCCCCAAATAATCGTATTATGAAGTAAAAAGGCTGCTTGTAAACAAAGGGAGCTGACTGACTCACAGCAAAGCAGTGACCTGTGCATCAGGGTGACCAAATACACACATGGCCTCTGGAATAACTCATTGGGCACTGAAAACCATAGCTGGGTGCTACAATGACTGTGCACATTAGTGGGAAAAGAGTAAACTGAGCTATTTTACAAGCCTGCTCTTGTTTTCCTCAGCACTTGGAGCTCTTCCCTGGGTGTTCTTTGCTCACCCCAACGCTGCACTAACCAACAACCCAGCTGGCTCTTTGAACACTGCAGGTCCTTATAGCTGCTGTTGGGCACTGCTACTGCTCCCAGCACTGCTCCCTCAAGTCTGAGCCCCACTGCCTTTGGGGCATCCAGCAGCATGGCCTTTCTCCTGGGGAGCTGCATGTTTTTCAGTGCACCAGTGCTGAAGGCGGCTTGTTCTGACCTGCTCTTTTAATTGTGGACTCTGTTGGACAGCTTTGAAAGTAAGGAAAAATCCAGTGTTTGAATTGGATTTTCTCGTCAGCACAAAATAAAATAGGAAACGAGTAGAAAATATTAAGTACAACAGTTCTGCTGTAATGAAAGATATGTGCTCGAGCAGTAAATGCGTTTTATTAACATGTCGTCACATCTCTTTGTTCAAACTGAGCTCTCTCTCGTCTCAGAGTTGATCTCTGAAAGTGAGCGCTGCTCGTGTCCCCGCGGCTGCCCAGCGCCTCTCCGTCACTCCTGGGCATCGCGCCGCCGTCCCCCTGCGGGCATTGCGTGTAAGAAGATGCCGCAGTCGTAAGTCCGGCTCAGCTGCTGCGCATTTACGGCGTAACGGTGGAGAAAGCTTAACCGGAGCTTCGACCCGCAGCCGCGCAGCGGTCGGCGCAGACCGGGATCCGAAGGCGGTTACTGAGGTGCTGTCCTTCGTTTTCCGACGGCTTTGACGCACCTGCCCCACGCAGCCCGAAAGCGGCGGCTTGTTACGGCGCGGACGGAGCGCCGCTGCCGCCTAGCGGGGCCGCGGGGCCGCCCCTTGTGCCCCCGGACGCGGGGATGTCGGGGGGGGGGGGGGAGCGCGGCTGTACGGCGAGCAGCCTCTGAGAGCGGGCGATGGGCTGCAGGGCTGCTGGAGCGGCTGCTGCCGGGGAACGCCGCCACCCGGCTCAGCAGGCGTCTGTGCGAGGGATCTCCTCCGTTTGGAAGCTCTTCCCGCTGATTTACACGACGTACGGGCTTTCCACGGGCACGTAAGGCGCTTTGCCTTTCAGAGGTGGGATACAGAGCGTCTCTGCTCCCTGGCGCAGGTTGTGCTCGTGGTCAAAGGGACTTCAACCCAGGCTGTGTAACGGCAGCAATGCAGGACCAGACCTGGTCTTCAAGTTGCCGTTCCCTTGTTAGAGCTAAAAGTGTGTAGAAATAAAGTCCTGTCTTGGAGAAGGGAAATGGAGTGTGTGACCTCATAAGTGTCTCTGCAGCTGTATTCCCTGATTCAGCTCTAACTGAAGATCTGGGAATCTTGCTATGTATTTCCATGAGCACTCCCCCAGTGTTATGCCCTGCAAATCCCCCAGAACTGCATACTGGGCACAGATGCGCTGTGTTTTCTCACTGAGATATTTCCTCCTTTTCTTCAAGTGCCTTATCCTTTTGTTGTTGTTTTTTTTCTTTTTTTTTTTTTTTTTTTGGGTGCAAAAAAAGAAAAGTGGAAAGATGCTGTGACACGTTGGTGTTGGTATTGAAAGCATTGTTTGTATTTGTGCTGTGTGTTGGTGTACAGCAGTGTGGTGATTTCACTAGCTCAGCCTTTAGGCATCTATGGAGATCCAAGCAGGCAGTGTGTTGGTTCCCCTGAAGCTTGGAGAGCTGTGTGTACAAAGAAATCAGTGTGTGCTCCCTGTGTCACGTCGATAAAGCAAAGAGCCCCAGTCCTGAGCACATAACAGGGGGAGAGAAGGTGAACCCTGGCAGATTTGAAGTACAACACCACAAAAAATCACAAAAGCTACATTTTTATGAGGGTTTATTTAGAAAAACCATGATGGTGGGGAGTCACTGTTACATAGTGTGGCAATTCCCTTTCCCTTGAGTAATATGCACCACACTGTGCGCATGCAGTAACTTATGGTCCCGCAGAAACACCTCATCTAGAGCTTAACATGAACACTGCACTGCCCTTAGCGCACACCACCACTCACACACATGTTGGGACACACACAAAGTTGAGCTTTTCCATGAAAAAACTGTATAAAAAACACGAGCCAAACTGAAACTGTCAACTCAAGAAGCAATGTGCAAAAGTAGACAAAGATACTCCTGAAGGTTTGCTTAAGAAAAAGGGCCTCTTCTGTCCTTTACCCTGCTCGTGCTGTTGGGAAGCGTGGCTTTAATAGGAACCTGTCCCATCCTGACCCCTTCATGTTACCTGTGAGATTTCCACCAGATAAATCACCCTATAAGTGAGCTATAAATGCAAAATTCTTCCTTCAAGCATCACCACTGTGCTGTTGTTGTACTGAATGGATCCTTACACTGTTGCAGTGTTTGATATGTGATGCTCAGGGCCAGATGATGAAAAGCCCTTGTGCAGAGCACCCAGAAGAGGCAGGACGGATGTCCCTGATCCATCACAGACAGGAGCAGAGCTGGCAGAGGCTGCCTGGAGCAAAGGGCCAGGCTGCTGTGTTCTCCCCATATGCCAAAGGAGCCAGAGCCTGAGTCCCTGCCACAGGGTGCTCAGCTTTTGAGGCTGGGGGTGATACCCAGTGTCTGAGCACCCCTCCTCCTGGAGAACATGTGCTGGTGCAAAAGACATGGGGTGTGAAGGGCAGGAGGTGGTCCTGGGCTTCCCCAAACTGTTCCCTGGCCTATGATGTGAGCTGAACACAGCTGTGGGGCAGTGAGGCCGCATGTGCAGCTCTGCATAAAGCAACGTGGAACTGCATGCTGCAGGCACTGGGGCAGCCATGCCAGCCATCCTTGTGGAACGCTGCATGCACACACCAACACTGAAATGGCAGATAAGAAGAGAAATGGATTGCACTTGTTTCCCTTGAACACACATGCATGTACCACCCTTCCTAACAAAAATGTTAAAAAACATTAAATATGTTTAAAAAATGACAGTTGGGATTCTCTTCATTGGAACAAAATAAGAAAATAGGGGTAGAATGATTCTGACCACTGAGGTTGGTCAGCAGTCATCTTCTGCCTTCAGGAATGTGGGTTCTCTCTTCCTCAATGCTACAAAGCCCAGCACCTGTTCCAGATGGTTTTAAGGACTGTCTGTTTAAGACCCTGCAGAGTTATGACTCTGTTACAGAACTTGCTATTTTCTAAAGGAATATCAGAGTTTTTCTACAGTAAATCCTCCATGGATCCAGGGAAGATCTCAGCAAGACTCCCATGTATTGTTTTCACTTCTAAAGAAAGGCTTCAGCAGATATGGTATAGACTGGGAGCTCACTGGAGAAGTCAACTGCAGGTACTCTGCATCCCAGCTTGGCATCATACTTAAGTGGGATGTGAGTGAATGTTATTCAGTTGAGACTAACAGGAGGGGCTGGTGTGGGTCTACTCACGATCGTGAAGAAGGCACAGAGAGCACTGTGCCTGTCAGCCTGCACTCCTGCTCTGCTCAGCCAAACCCACTCCAGGGCTGTGTCCCATCAGAGGTTGGGGGCTGTCACCATGTGATAGAAGCAGCACTGTGCCCCTGATGTCCCGAGGGAGCACTTGAAGCAGAAGTTGATGTGCCCCAGTGTGCTTCTGAAGCTTTCCACGAGCACTGGTGTCAGCAGCACACCTGCCTGGAGCTTCCCAGGCTGCTGATGGACAGCCACAGCGAGCATGGCTGTATGCCAGAGCCAACTGGTGGCTGTGACAAAACAGTGGTACAGAGTAGCTTTGGACTGCAGGATGCACGATACAAACATCAGACTAATGTAATGCCGTTGCACGCTGGGGTTAGCTGCTCTTCACAAGCACTTCTCCCTAGATTATGAGTTTGTCTGGCATCTGAGTGACGGCCGCTTGTGCCTACCTTCAATCTGTCCTTACTTGGCCAAGCACTCAGGTGACAACCCGGGTGCCTCGTGCCAACCCAACTGAAGTCTGTGCATGTGAGTTCTGCAGTTGGTCCAAATACTCTCTTGTTGTTTTTCCTGGAAGCATAGCCACTGGTCAAGGTTAACTACTTAATTAGCCTTCATCAAAAAGGTCCTGAGAACGTTGCTACAATGCTAACAAATATATATATATAAATACCAGAACATAGAGCTCAAGGCAAAACAAATGCTTGTTTAGATTAATAGCTGTAAACTGCGTATTCTATGAGCAAATAAAAACTTGTTGGCATAGGAAATAAACCTACTATTCAAAGTACATAGGATTGGCAGCACTAAGCTTACTTTACTCTCTGGAATGAGGACAACAAGTACCAGTGTAACACTGCAACACATCCCACCGAACCCAAGCTCGTGTAAACAGGTGTGCTTTGACAATGCTTACAAACCCAAGCATGACCCTGCACTTTGAGTCAGGCAGGCAGAGCCCTGCTGAAGGGCTGCTCCTGCACAGCCCCAGGGCTGCTACAGGACACGGGGTGAGATCCTGCAACGCTGCACTGCCATTTCTAGCTCTGTGCATGGGAGTGCCCTGTTGCAGGACCCAGCTCAGCAGAATGAGACACACAATAAGGATTATTTGCAGTGTAAGGCATTGCAGGGCTTGGTCCTAAGGTTTCTATTTTCAGCAGAGAACCCCTTATCCATACACAAGTTCATACTTCAGCATATCCAAAAGTGCCTAAAATAAGGGTCAATGTCACTACACATTATGCCCAGTAGCACACTTAAGATGCTGCATATTGGCTTCAGATATTGTGAAACATTTTCATTAAACTCAAACCAACTATGAATCTTCCTCACGAAAATTAAATTAACTGTGGAAGTTGAAAATGATCAGGCTGCGTTTTCAAGGTTAAGAGGAGACGTTAACAGAAAGGAGCAGCTCCCATTGCAATGGTTTTCCAACGCCTTCCCTCCCTCCCCATGAACACTCTGGTATTGCAGTGCTGGAGGGCTCCAGTTCTGCTGTGCATCCGCTGTGTGTGGCTACTGCCGCTCTGCTTCCACGCGCTTCTTGCGAACTGGGACAGCAGGACAAGACAAGAGCAGTCAGTGAGAACCAGAGCACTTTTCTCAGTGACACACTCCCTTCCTGTGACGTGAGTGGGAAGAGGGAGCTTCTAACAAATACTCAGCACTGTTATGTTCGTAAATACCATAACTAACTTCTCTAGTTGCAGGGGTCTCTGTTGCAGATAAACAACAATCTTAAGGTCTGAGAAAATAAATTGAAGTGCTGATATCAGTGAGTAATGGCAACCAGGAAAACATACCTGACCTCACAGCTTCTGTTTAAAGTTTCTGTTTAAACTTCATGTGCTATGATGACATCAGCCATCAATGTTAACCAGCACCAATTAACTCAGAACAGAGTAGGTTGAGATTGCCAGTAAGCAGAGCAAACAGTGATGAGCTTGGTGTTATGGGCAGGATTCAGGTAACAAGGAGACACGTATGCATTTTTACAGCACTTGAGATGCATTGTGGCTGTACAGAGCAGGTCTCATGGGGCCCCATCTGCTGCTACATATCCCAGTAAAAATGTACTGAATATTCTCTAACTTGGCCAGGTAAGGATGCTCTTCTGTTCATGTGATACAAGGTGGTGTTACATTGAACTGTCGTGTCCTGCTCCTGATATTAAATTGCTGGAGTGGACAACAAAGGCAGTAAAACTGGATGAATGTGCACCTACAGAAAGTCAATAGTAATATATAACTGCAAAAATCCCATTACTTTGCTATCAGGAGGTTTATTTCACAGTGTTTTCTTGGCAAACACTGTATTAATCCAAGGCCGTCAGTGTATAATCAATCATTTGTCTCCTAGTGTTTTGTTGCAGTTATTTCATTTTTTGAAAATATTCTGCCTCACTAAATCTTGAAGAAAGCTACACAATGCAAAACCTGGGAAATGAAGATTAACTTCAAGATACATGCCTAATGGCAGTTGGTTAAATAGCAGGGAAAGTTTCTAAGGAAATGAATAGTTTCAGGAACAAGAGTGTATTTTGAGGATGGTTAAGTACTGCTAAAAATAATACCAGGCAGGAAAGAAGTAGGTTCTAGCCCAATTTTTATCTTAGCTCTTTAAGAGAGAAACCCAACCAAATGCATAGTGGTTTGACTCCACACTTTGTGTTATTAATCAGTTCCACCTTGTTGAGCTTATTTTTATTCTATTTCCTTTTACTCTAAACTGTTCCTGCCTAGCCATCTCCTCCCTGCTCTGTCTAAGCACAGAGCAGAGCATCACACTCAGGTAAAACCTGCAAAGCTCTCTTATCCTTTCCTGTCACTGGCCACATGAGCACTAAATTTTAATGTTCCCTCAGTTGGTCAGGTTTGCTCTGCTATGGCAAGGTGAGGACTCCTGTGGTCCCTGAGCAAGCAGTGGAGCTGGCTGCCTTTACTCACTGGCCAGAAGAGCCAACGGGACAGCTGGACATCCAGGGCATTGCCTGGAAAAGGCTTACTTCCCTTTGCCGCACAACTGGGAGCATCACAATAAGACCTTAGGTGTTCTGTGCTCTAGAGCCTGTGGAGTTGCACATCACCCCTTACATACAGCCTGGATGTTGTGAAGCTAATATTCAATCTGCTGTACAGACTCAAGAGTGTAAAGGCCAGGGCTTGGCTCACCTGGACAGATGAGGAATGGATGGAGAAGCATCTTACCCAGGTCGTTGTTTTTAGTGATAGCCGCTGCTACCCTGGTTCGTGGGCCTTGCTTTGTGAACTGGTATCCAAACTTGAGGATCTTGGAGTTCTCCTCCAGCATCTTGGCAATCTCCATCTCCACAGCTGTCCCCAGCTGCTGCCTCTGTTGGTGACATGGTGAAATGTCCCCAAAAGAAAAGAAACTATTTGTTCTCAAAACACAGAAAATAAGAGCTTATATTTCAGTACGGTGCTCAAACTACAAAGAGAATCCCTCCCCTGGAGACATAGCTCTGGGTTTTATATTTCCTTTTTCCTAGTTTTATTTGGACAGTTTCCATGGTGTGATTGCATGGGACATGAGCTGCAGAACAGCTCCAGAGGCTGCCTTGGCTTTGCCAGGGCCCTCTGGGAATCTGCACAGAAGGGAAACAGAAGGGGACTGCAGTTCAATGCTCTCTCTTTACCTGGTTGTCAATTTTAATCTCTGTCAGGGATTCGTTCTCCTTCAACGCATCAATCAGTGCCAAAATACCCGTCCCAGTAATGAAATTGGACTCTACATTCAGACTCTTCAGTGTTTTGTTCACTTTCAACATGTCTGCAAATGCCTGCGGGGTTAGAAAGAGGGAACAAATCAAGTTCTTGAAAGCTTCAGGAAATAACAGCCAATCTGTAAAACATGGCTTATTATCTACAAAGAAATAAAATACAGATAGGCTTAAAAGAGAATGGAGGTAAGTCAAAATAGATTATGCTTCTATTACGCATAGAATAGAATATGCTTCTATTACGCATAGTAGCATGGAAATTCTGCTAGGTAAAGTGAAAGCTCTATCCTAAAGCATACACAGACCTACTTTAACATTGTATTTTATTTTCCCAACAGTGTCATAACTTACAATAGCTACAGGGTCATTGCTTCGAGTAGCAGCAAGGCTGAATGTCTTCACATGTACGTTGCTTTCCAAGGCTTTCGCAAATTCTTTTAGTGTTGGAATAGGGATATTCTACATTAAGAAGATAAATCGAGTAGTTAGGAAAGCCAGTCACATCAGTAGACACTGGTTCTATTTATCATCAAACTGATGGATTAATAGCCACAGACTGTGTGCTTGAAACCATCCCAGTGCCCAAAAGAGCATCTCAGGAAGGACCACTTGTGCTTGGGGTGCTCAGCAGCCATGTGGAGCTCTGTGCGGGCACACTGTGTCAGCGCTGCCTGTATCTGGGTCAGGCCAAGGCCAGCACGTGACTGATCTGAGCTACTTTCCCATTTTGCTGCTGGTAGTTCAGAGTCTCTGCATCCCAGCTCCTCCCCATTTCCATAGTGGGCTAATTGAATTAGGGCAGTGATGATTATGTAGTGCCCAGGAGATGCATTGCTTTGCGAGCTGCTAAAGAAAGGCAGCCAGAGGGAGTCACCCTGTGGGCTTTCAATTGGCTTCTAATTCAATATCAGACATTGATGACCTGGGAGCCTTTAGAAACCTTCCCTTTGCTGCACTGTCCTGTGTGTGCTGCTTTCCCTGCCAAGTACAGAGAGTAAAAATATAAAGATAAAAGGGTGCTGGAAATATCTGAATAAACCCATCTGTGAGGATTTATACAGAACCATGGCATCTACCTTTATGTTGTTCAGATTAACTTCTATGAGAGTAGGATCATTTGCTTTTATCCTTTGTAAACTTGCTTCCACGTTGGTTGGATTAGGTGGCTCCTCAAAAATGGGCTTCACCTGTTCACCTTTGACCACATCTGCAAAAGAAGACCGCATCAAATGCTGACATCAGGACCAGGCACGGTGGGTGAGCCTGACTCTTCAGTTGTTGCTTAGGACAGGTGTGCTCAGGAAGAGGGTAGCATGAACCACAGAGCTCAGAGGCAGGAGCATTAGCTCCGTGTCCTTGCCGTGTCCCTGGCACCTTCCTGCACCAGAAGCACATCACTGGGGCCATAGCAGCCATAGCAGCTGGGAGGTATCATCACGGGCAACTTCCTTCCTTGTGTATGTACAATTAGTTTGAGCCAAAGCAGCTTTTAAGACTATTGCATAGGATGTGATATACAGCAAGGGCTGCTTTGTTCTTCATCTGACATCCATAAGAAAGGAGTGCTCAGAACCTACCCACTGCATTAGTGAGCAAACCTCCACATCTACAGATAGACTGTGCTAACAGAACAGCCTGGGATCAGGAGGCCCCTCACTTCCTTCTCTGCTCTGATGCTATCTGCCTTCCTAGAAATTCAATTAGCTCTTGTAAAATTGCAACATCTGCACTTTTTGAGTAATAAAACTATCAAAACATGAAAAGCAAGTCTGTCTGCTAGCACTAAGATTTATGGAGTCATTGAGTACTCATGCTCCAAAGAGATACAATTTTGACTATTGGCAGCTGTAAGCCCAAATATCCTTAGAAATGCATAAAAGTCATAGCTTAGAACACAATTAGTACTTCTAATTCCAAAACATACAGTTGTGAGGATTAATTTGTAAGCCCTGACCACCCAAGCCACTAGAAGAAACAAAGGAGTATGTTTTGGACCACATGTGTATTTAAACCCTTTCACTTTGTCACAGGGAGTTTAGAAAACTTGTGCTCAAGCCTCTGTGCACTATGCATTTCTGTTCAGTGCAAAGTTCGTCCCACATCATGGGCCAAAACAAAACCAAATACACTTTAGAACTTAACAGAGATGAATTCATTCACAAACCCGATTTTCATTCCATTCCCCTTTACATCATTTTTACTCTTCTACCAATTCCCTGAGAGACCACGCATGTGCTTGAAGAACACTCCAGCCTTCCTAAAGATCAGGAAGTTGAAAACTGCTGGTAGAGAATTTGCTGGACTATGGGTTCAAGGATGGAAAGCAAAGAAAAACCAGTAAAGTGAGTTTGCGCTTAGAGCAATGCCATGCCAGGCTGGGACCTGGGCAGGGACTCACCCCCCTCCTCAGTTGGGGTTACTCTGTTACTCAGCCTAGAGTTAGCAGTATTCTCCCTTTTCCCTTTCTTATAGTTTCTCATGAGTTTTATTTTGTTTCTTCAATCATGGTGCAGTTTCACCACACTGACAGGCAACTTCTGAGCTGTGTCTCTCTCGTATTGAACCATTTCAGCTGGCCAAGGAAAGGCATTGCTTTTGGACCAAAGAGTAAAGCGATGTGACAGGGCAATTTTCTGGCTGGTAAGTCTGTACTTGGAGCATAGTTTAGCTGACTCACATAGCTGACATTGTGACTCCGAGCGACAAAAATAATTTGAAATCTGTGGATTACTAATGTATGCAGTTGCCTGCTAGGAGATAGATGGCAGCTTGCACAGGGCCCCACTGAGGAGAGAGAGAGCCTTAATCCTGAGAAAAATGAAGTGACACAGCATTCTGCCTGCTTTCCCACCTCCTCTTCGGTAAAAAGGGATGGAAATGAAAGTCTCCTGGCCTTGCAAGAAGAAAGTGCTTTTTGAGTACCACTTCCATGGCAAAGGGCACTCCACAATTTGCCTCAAACAGCAAAGTTACCTTACTTGGCGTCCCAGCGCTCACTGAGCACTGGATAGAGGCACAGCAGCTCCTGAGCCTATGATGAGAAAAACCTGGGGTTCAAATGTGACCCTCACCTCTAAGATTTGATATACCACAAGTCTGCTTTAATTACTATAAATGCTTCTGGGTTTCTTGGATGACTGTGCTTCCCATGTACCTAAGGAGCCACATAACAGACATATAGCCCACAAAGAAATGTTTGCTTACTTCTCATGCTTCCTTTTCCATCTTTACTGCGGGCTCCTCCTTCATCAAATTTTGGGTTATTGACCATGTTGTGCACTCCAAGAACAGCTATAATGTGTAAACATCAGCAACAGGATACAATGTTAACGGCAGGAACAGAGGTTGCAGAAAAACATGTGCTACAAATTCTACTTTAGTTCCCCAAACAAAGAGTTTACAAAATTTTAGCTCTGAGTTGAGCTTGCTGCAGCATGCATGCAGGGAAGCGCCAGCTGGAAGGCACTGCCAGGAGTCACCTTGTCCAGCATCCCTCCCTTGCAGGAGTGCTGCCAGCATTAACCAGGTCAGCCGTGGCTTTGTCTAGCTGGGTTCTGAAAGCATCCAGGGATGGAAATCTCACAGTCTCTTTGGGTAGCTTGCTGCAATGCTACCCTCCTAATTATTTCATTTTTTTTTCCTGTAACATACAACCCAAACCCCTTACTGCTCCTTGTTGTATTGTTTGGCACATTGAAGATGGTTTTGACTTCGCATGTGGTTAGGTTAATAAATGGGTATTCATCCTGGGGTTGTTATAGAATAAGAATTTATTCAGCACTTTAAAATAAATAGTAAGGCTGTAAGTTACTGTGAGAAAAGAGAACTAAACTCCATCAAAGATACAAAGTTATGTTTTGTGCAAATGAACTTCCACAGTGTTGGAGAATAAATTATGCTTTTTCCTTCCCCCTTAGATTATCTACTCAGACTGTATGCTATTAATGTCAATTTTTACTTTTATCATCACGTTTTCCTTATGAGAGAAACTCTCTGTTCTGTAAGCAGTGATATTTGCTGTTACAGACTCCATTCAAAACTCTCAGCAGTAGGTGTGCTGCTGCTTTTTGTTAGACTTTGATACCTACAAACTCAGTCACGAATGGTTGGATGCTGACCAGAGCTGAGCAACACTTGGAACTCCATTCCATAAACTTCAGGCTCCGGGAGAAGTGCCAGCTGCACCACAGCCCTCCAATTCCTTGATACACCACATGTCAGTCAGAGCCAAGTCTAACGCATCCCCATACGTGTGGTGTAGCCAAGGATTACGGAAGATAAGGGTGAGATTGTGTCCTTTAATGGGACAACACAACAGTTATACGAAGTTTGGGCTTAATGTTGATCCAACATAGATTCAGATGAATGGAAAACGCTGACATATTTCATTTAGATTTTCTTAATTAAAAACAGAAATATGCCAATGGAGCTGAAACTCTCCCACCACAG
Source organism: Tetrao urogallus (assembly GCF_951394365.1). Taxonomy (NCBI): domain Eukaryota; kingdom Metazoa; phylum Chordata; class Aves; order Galliformes; family Phasianidae; genus Tetrao; species Tetrao urogallus. The sequence continues at coordinate 11,378,821 of NC_136824.1, forward strand.
TTTTTATACAGATTAGAGCCATGCATCTCAGCACACAGTAACATCAGTGATCTCTAACAAAGCACATGCCCCAGCCTGCAGTCTCCCACTTGTTGACCCTTCCCTTCCCCAGTTCTCATTAGCTGCTTCATCTCCTCTGCTTGCCTGCCCCACATCTATTAGAGATAGGTGAAAGGTCTGCAGCCGCTCTCAGGTCATGCTCAAAGTGCTCATGGGCACGGCGTGGCCCCAGGCTGGCCACCTGTCCCTGCAGTGAGACAGCAGCAGCTGGGGAGGATCCTGACCCCGGTGCCAGGTCCAGGCAGTGAGCGGGATGTGTTAAGGAACCATGCCCATGTACCATCTAACCTGCAAGGTCATAGAGCTCCGTGTCTGAAGCGCTGGCCAGGGCTTCTTCAAGCTCCGGATCCAGGGTCACTTTCTCCTCTGTACGAGTTTCTATGGGTTTTTCTTTAGGGATAAATATTTTTCCTAGGAGAAGAAAAAAGCCAGAGTGACTGATGGATTATTGTAACAACTCATCTGCCTCCTGGCGTTGGAGGGAGTAGGTCTGTGACAATGGAACTGCTTGGAAAAGTCTCAAGTGCAAGTTTTCCTGTTTCTTACTTGATGCTATCCTCAACACCAGGATCTTAATAAGAGTCTAAAAATAAACAGTGAAGACTTCTGCTCTGTGTTGGTGATTGTTACTATGGAAGCGAATTTCCTAAAATAAATCCCCAGCATGTCCCAGTGACAGCTGGGATTTTTCTGAAGTTTGTGTGGGCTTATATTAGGCAGAATCAGGTCTACACAAAAAGCTTGCAGAAATTTCATCCTCATATTTAAGCAAGGCACCAGAGGCAATTAAACCATCCTGTTGAAAGTAACTTTCGGTTTACAAATGCCGTACAAAAGCCTTAAAGCTCTGCAAACCTGATCACTTTCACACATTCAGTTCAGTTCCCAGCCTTTCCGTCAGTATTTTTCCTTCATCTCCTGATAATTGTTCGCTTAAACACCCTTTTCCTGATCACCTGTACAGACCTGAAAAGGCTGAACTAAACCTCGTGTTCCCCAAGGCTTGTTTGTTCCCTGCCTGTTTCCCATTCCCACCCCTCCCTGTGCCCAGCTGGTGTTGGTGTTAGCAGGTGGTTCCATGGGACATCGCCTGAAGATCATCAGCCCTTCTGCTGAAATGAAAAGACTGCAGGAGAAGTCCAGAAACAACACAGGCAGTCAAACTTACTCCCTTAGGCTGTTATTGTAGCCAATAGCAATAATGTGATGCTGGAGCAGAGCAAGATCCCTAAAATTAAAGTTCCAGTGAGATGAGTTTTGGATGTAGGAGGATTTGGCCCGCTGTCAACTTCAAGCTGCCTTATTTGTGCGGCACGGTCTCGGTGATATTATTTTGTTATCCTTAATAAATGCAGTTCTGCTATTTTGTGTTCAACTACAGACTTTCTGCCCCCTTTTTTTCAACACTGGCGTCCTCATGTTTTTTCTTTCCCATTATCATAGAATCATGGAATCACCACGGTTGGAAAAGACCTCCAAGATCATCTAGTTCAACCATCCACCCACCAACATTTCCCCACTAAACCACATCCCTCAGTACAACAGCTAAATGTTTCTTGAACACCTCCACAGTGACTCCATCACCTCCCTGGGCAGCCAGTTCCATCACCTGACCGCTCTTTCATAATGGTCCAAAGCATCATTTCTGTGTGGATAATACCCAACACATTTATACAAGCTTTTCTACTGCAATTTCTGTACTGTCAACTTCCATGAAAGAGGTCACCGAACAGGCTCAGAAAAAAATAAAAATAAAAACGGAATTTTCTGAAGCAGACAAGGTTTGCTGATGCTGAATTTGACTCATTTACTCTAGAGATATTTGCATCGAGGCTAAATAACTTCAGAGCACAGAACTGGACAGAAAATTATGCAGAAAGCTAAAGCAGTATCATATGATGATTCATTTTTTTCATGTGATATTTTGAGCAAGCCATTTTTTAACAAGAGGCTTCTAGAAGATAAAATCCTTTGTGGGCCAAGGGTAGGGATCGTTTTCACTTTCAGCCTCACTCAGTGGTGAATCACAGACAGCTGTCAGCAGCAACAATGAGAAGACAAGTGGCAAACTTGGGGTGAGGAACTCTCGTATGCTGAAGACAGATGAGTCACGCTCTGCAGAGTTCAGAACAGAGCAGATGCTGTGATTGCAGACTCACTCTGTACTGTCCCTTAGCCTGAAGTGTGGGATGGCATCTTCCAGATGCCATGGACCAGGAGTTAGCTAATGCTAGGAGCTGAGCAACTTGACCGGTTAGGATAATGCAACAGGAGAAATCCCCATGACTCCATTGAAAGCTACAAGACCCAAACGAGCCAAGATATCTGAGTAAACGATCAGCAGTGAGGAGCAGTGGCTGTGAAACATTTTCCTTTCAGATCAGTGGCAGTTCCTCGAGTTCTCAGTAATCAGTAGTTCATTTAAGACCTAGAGGGAATCCTGCTTATCTTTATTCTGACTGACAGCATTATCCCAGCCAGCCGTGCTCAGAGCTGTGGCTGGTTCCAGCCATCTCAGGAGGGCAGGCATTGCTGTGCTGGGTGCCCAGAGCCCAGCCTGACCACTTGCAAGCACCAACAGAAGGCTGTCTTCTGGTTGTCTTGCTCTGCAATTCAAAGGAGCCTGGCTTGATCCTCAGAGCTGCAGTGAATAGCTTTGGAAAGGCCTCTTGCCATGTCAGCACCAAGTGGTGGGGCGGAGTGATGCTTCCAGTTCAGAATCTCAGACTGGTACAAGTGGGGACAAAGTAATGCTGTTAGTGGACACAGGGCCTCAAGTCTTGGGTAAATGAGAGCTGGTATATATTTCCATTGGTCCTTCTCTCTGAATTTTGGAAGCGCGTAGGCCAAGAACCTTGTACAGAAAGAAAGGAGAAACCAGTACAGGTTCATACTTTCTTCATATGGTTCACATGTATAGGAATATAAGTTTTAAGCATTTGTTTCAGGCATATGTAATTCTTGGATGGCAGCCCAAAGCTTTCTAAATGTGTATATGACTCTCAATGAGAGTTTCATTTAAAGCATTCTTGGCAAATGTTTTAGAAAAAATATTCTATTACTGGCTGTATGAAATATTTAAAGGGGCAAGGTCATGTCAGAGATGAAAATATGTATCTTTAATGTATGTCAGCCTTTCTGGCATCCAATGGCTTTGTAAAATTGTTCTTCTTTCTGCTATCTAGACAAGGACATTCTTTTGCATTAGTCCGACGTGAGGAGATTTTGCAGCATAACAGCCTTTAGAAGAGCTTAAGCATTTAGCATGTTATTAAGAATTCATTACCTTTCCATCAGCAGCAAAACTGCATGCACATGTTTATAGACTGTTGTGTCCGTTTTCCTGCTTTACTTTAAGGACAGAGTTCAAATATGCAGGAGGTCCCTCCTGTCCCACGTTCCTACATTGTAAATTCATTTTATAGCGCAATTCATTCTATCTTGGAATCCACTGACAAAAAAATTAAGGATTATGGCTTCCTTGTCCCAAGGGACCAGCTTAAATTTAAAATGGATTATTTGTAAATACTTTGAAGCCTCGGAGGAATAGTTTAATTATTTTGAAGTTAGATTTCTGAAAAAAAAGCTGCCTTTTCTAGTCATGCTGTAATTTGGAATTTAGATATGATTATCGTTGACTGGGTTACCTTTGCCTCCAGAATATGTTCACGTTCCAAGCTATTTCTTAACAGTAATAGCTTATCTTTCTTTGAAAATAGTGACAAAAACATAGCAAGAAAAGCTATATTTCCATGTGTCGTACTTCAGCTACTTCAATGTCAACATTAAGTTAACACACAGTACCAAATTATATCTATATTTTTGTGTTTAACTGCAAAATGAATTTCTGTTTTGATGAAAGCAAACTTGAAAGCATTAAAATACCATTTTACTTTTACACACATATATATAAACTCAAAAGGTCTGGAAGCCAAAGTGAAATTCTACAGTCAGTCAATGGAATTCTCCCCTTCCTTCAGTCAAACCGGGATAACTGGCTGTGGTGACCTGGATGGCAACTGGGGTGGATGCTTATAGCCCAGGGGACTTTGTGACTGTGAGTGTGGTGACTGAAGACCTGTACTGCCTCAGCATTACAGCAGGCCTATTCTTTATTAAGCACTGCTAAACTTCTATTCAAATTGAAATAGGATATGGTGCACCCTTTACTCAAAAGGGGCTCGGGGCAAGAAAAGAGCCTATTGAAAGCCAGAGAGAAGGATTCTGTAAAAAGGACTGAATCAAATACACACAGATTTAGAAATGCAGAATGAGATGAAAGGAAAACAAATCCTCTGAAAAAAAATAATCCAGAAAGAAAAAGAAATCCTCCAGGTATTGTCTTAAACCCATGGATGTAGTTCTGCCACTTGGTTTCAGGATGCCTCCTTTATTCCTTTAAAGCAATGTCAAAGGAAAGCAAGGAAATGAGACACATCCCTGTCTCCATCTCCTTATGCAATAGCAATTAGCTACATAAGCATATATGCACATCTACAGGAAAATTGAGGAGGTGACTATGCCAAGTGTGTTGTGGTAAAATAAGTTTATTTGCTTATGTTATGTAAGGGGAAAACAGAAACTGAAACAGCACAGCTGATGGGATTGCATTAACAGGCACACTCATGGAACATTCTGAAGATTTCATCATCACTTGAAGTCCACAGCATTTGGAGCAGCCTTTGTGGTGTGTCTGCTCTTTGCCTTGCTTCTTAGCCTTCATCAGACTCTTGTGAATAAATGTAAGTTGCCACCATTTCTATTTGCCTAGCATTTAATATTTATTACCGCTTTGCACAAGTCAAAGGGACTCAACAAACTGCATAACAATGAGAAATAACTTCATTTTTACTGAAGTGCCTTTTCTAAAATGTCCTTTCTATCGGTTTTACGAAGGATAGTTACTTAATCTTATAATACAGAGGCATTTTCTGCCCTAATTGTAAAGTAATTACTTTCTTTTCCTATAAACTGTAACTCAGATTATTGTACTTCCAAGAAAATATCTGGTTACACTTATTGCTTCTTACTTTTCAGTGAATCACTGACTACAGTGAGTGTCTGTTTATTCTCCATTGCAGAATGTTGTAATGCTCAGGTCAGAGCACTGACCTTAGAAGTGAAATCCAATGATCTTGGAAATCTGCCTTGCATAAATCACAGACACTTGATTCACTTTTTCCATTTTGCACTATTCTTTTCTTTTGAGGCTTACTTAAGTTTCCCACTCCAGATACTCCGTGAAAATGGGGCTAAATTAATAATTTCTGAGAATAAATGTGTATTATGAAGAAGAAAGCAACCAAGTTCAAGTAAGTGTGAAACTGAAAGCTAGAAGTTATTAAAACACAGCATCGTAATTGCTGCTGTACTGCTACTCTTGGATTACTGACTGTATCATCTGTGCCTTAAATCAGGGTAATGCAAAAGGAAGGTTGCAAAGTTCAGCTTTCCAAAGTTGTTAAATCTATTGTGCATCTACACAGAGCAGAGATAAGTCGCAGCAGCATCCTTGGCTTCAGTCAGCATGCAGTGATCCTGACACCTTATTGCTGCTGTGTTGGCACATGTGCCCTCTGTGCATGTAGGCAGAGGCTCTGAGGACACAACTAGTATTCATGCAGGAGCACATGTGGAGAGCACTGGAACAAACCGGAGGTGCCAGAAGTAAAATATCACTAAGATTCCAAATGCAAGTGTGTTTCCCTGGGGATTGCAAAGGGCATACATTTCTGGTCACATCTTCAAAGCATGGAGGCACTGTAGCTCACAAAAAACAGCTGTAAAAATTTACTTGAGATGGCTAAAACAATGTGTTTTCTCCTAACCTTGTTCTTGGAAACAGCTGAGTCGTTTTTGCTGACACTTTCCAGAAATCCAGCCTGAAGCAGACTCTCAGCATGGGAAATTTCAGTGAAAACTGTGCGAGTTTGGCAAAGTCATGAGCAACTAAAACAGGGTCTTACAAAAGCAAGCAATGAAAGACACTGGCTGCAGGAATTACTGTCCGCAACAGCACGTTTTTCATGCTTTAAGACACAAACATCAATTTTAAATTTAAGACTTGGAGAATAGGAAGAAGGTGGCAAAAATTGAAACAAACATCTTAGCTTTGGGGGTGAAAAGACTGCTTTTGTCAGCCCAAAGAAGATACCGTGTCCCTAAACTAACGTTTCTATGCAGAGTCTGGTACAGAGGCTGGGAACTCATTAGCATCTGTTCTATTACTTTAACCTTCTAAAAATGACTTCATTATCACCAGGCTGAGTACTGATACTCTGCATGGCACAGCACGACTCTCAAGATAGCCGGTCTCTGCCAGAACAACTGAAAACAGGGGTTTCCCCAAAGTTCTCTGGTTAATCATCAATATTCTTCCTTTTTCCTTTAACCAGCTGACTGAAAATGTTAGTGTTTAATCACACACAAGCATTTTCCCCTTCCCTTTCCAGACACAAATAATAATAGCCCGATCCACTGGAGTTTTTCCATGAGGAGAACTGGATTGGATCCAGTGTGAAATGGTTTGGCTAAGAGCAGAAGACCTTGCAGAAGACAGAGACAGTGGTGAAGGACTGAAACAGCAATCCTAAACAGCCATCTAAAATGGCACGGCCAGCTTTTTGTAGCTGATTATCTTTCACAATAGAACTTATTTCCATTATGCTTCATTAGTATCATGTAGTAAGAGAAGCACTGCAAAAGCAGAAACAGAAATGTTGCTAATAGCATACGCCTGTATTAAAGCAGTACTTAACTAAGATCAGCTGCACACATTCAGTGAGAGAAAGCTGCCGGCCACTCAGCAAAGAAGGTAAGTGCAGATCAGAGGATTGTGTTCCTTTCCAGAAATGGATGGATAGGAAAAACTGGGGACAAGGCTGTGAGAACAGTGGGGCAGGCCTTAAGTGCCAGTCCAGATCCTAGGACACAAAATGCACCATTCCCACTTCTCAGACCTTCTCTCTACCTTAAACAGAGTCTCAATCCCGTCTCCTTTTATTATAATCACATAGCAAAAGCACTGCTAGTGCCTGAGAAATTAGAGGCACTAGCCCTTACCCTCTTCATCTCATCCTTTATTCCATAATAAAAAGGCTTCAGAGCAACCTTCCTGCGACCGCCGGCTGTCCCAGCTACACGCATGCAGGGCAGTGGGTCACAGAGCAACTTCACTGGCTTCCATGTAGGGATTTCCAGAGTGTCTGTCTTAAGCAGGAGCTAATCCAAACGTCCATAAAATAAACACTTAGAAGCTGCCAATCACTATGGCTACGCTAATCAGAACTAACTCCCTACACCTCTGCTGCTTATTAAAAATGAGCCCTGCTTGTGGGAACAGCTGACTGACAGCAGAGTTACACACCAGTTCCTGAAAGCTGCCTGATCTTCTGCATGCACCCATGGGAGTGAGCGCTTGGATGGGGACATTCTGACAGAGCACCCAGCCCTGACATGCATTAGAGAAGATGCGGGGCAAAGCGATCCGACAGAACTGCTCAGTGGTGGCCTGGGTGCACTGCCACCAGGCTGGGAACGTTCTGTCCCGGGCTCAGCACAAAACTTGGGGTTTCACTGAGATTTGAGAGCCGTTCCATGAAAACTTTCTGTACAGCAATGAATGCCGTAAGTTAACGGGCTGAAATCTGGCAGAGGGCCAAAGCTCTAATGCATGCCATATGTTTGATTGTTTTTGCCAAGCATTTCCAGTCCCTCAAAACCATGATTATAATCAAAACCAAGGCGATTCCCTGCACAACCACCCCCCACCTTGAGCTCGTATTTAACACTTCCTGTGCTCCAACCAATCTGAATATCCCCCTTAGCTTTGGAATTTGCTTGGCCTTGTTCTCTAGCACAATCAAAACCTTATGGTTGTGTTGAGCATCTAGAGACGCACATACAGGACTGAATTCCGTCCTTCAGCAGCATTTTGGTACTGCTTTTTTGGTCAAGAGCACTCCAATAAAACATTAACAACAGAGGAAGAAAGGCAGAGACACTGTGTAAAAAATAACGATGTATCACAGATTGTTCTGGAAGGAGGACATTTTAAATGCCACTTTCTTTCAGCTCATCACCAAATTTTCATGTCAGTATCAGATTTGCATGATAAAGATAGGAACTGGTAGAAACATCACTTAACACTTAGTAAGAGCATCCCACCTCCTAAATGTGGAAAAACAAATCATTTCCCAGTGTACAACAAATACCAAAATAGAAAAGAGTAATAAAAACTTAAGCAACACTTCACATCTTCTAATCCTACTGACAGGCAAACATCCTCAGGTGGTAAATAATGCCAAATGGCACACAGGCATTGACACCTCCTATTTCTTATACATAAGTAGAGGCACTTTGGAACTGTTCCAGAACTTAATTTTTAACTACCAGAATTGCTGTAAAATATATTTGTGGCTATTTACAATATGGCTACATTATAGTGCTGCTATAGTGTAAAAAGTGATTCAACAGGCATATATGTAACATAATTATATAAATATTTACCAGTCTGTAAATACACTTTAGAGCCCACCAACTTGCAGAAGATGAAGAACAAGCTTTTCCCCAACTATCTTCCTCAATTTCCTATGAGGATGTATTTTCAAAACAAGCTAATTACTGAGCTTTAGAAGAATACTATCAACACCTAAATCTAGTGTGTAATATCATGTATTGGACATCTGGATGCATAGAAAACATTCTGATAGGCAGACTGCTTATTTAGCCTCATCAGATGAAAACTCAAGTAGAATAAGCAGCACGTGGAGCTGCACTGCCACGGATGGCACTGGGATCAGCTTTACACAGCTGCTGCGCCAGTCCTGCAGGTGCATGTATCTCCATGCAGCACCATTTTGTGTATTTATGTGTGAGATTTCAAATGTGATTGCAGTGCAAAATGACAAAGTCTCAGCCCTAAGTCTGTGAAGTATCAGTAAGGTGTGACCTGATGGAAGGTGTTGGTACAAATATGCAGCGGCCTGCAAGTAGTAACTTAACCTGTTATGGGACAGTGGTGCATAGGAGACTGGAAAATTGAAGCATTTGGCAATAAAGCCACACACCAATAAACCATCCTCCTCTCTGCACAGAATGTGTTTGATCTGTTGCTACCTGCAGGATCCCTGCAGCATTCCTGTATTTCCACAGGGCTTAGAATCAGCCCAATTAGTAGCATGGAGCTCAAGGGACAGATGGAGGACAAAGGAGATAAATGAATATGTTGCAGGATAAAATAATGCAGTGATCAGATCTAGCTAGAAACTGTCTTCTTCATCTGAAACCATTCTTCCATAGAACAAAAATACAATGTAATGACAGTAACAGCCACTCTTGCCTGTCAAGGAACATTCGCATCTTCAGTAGTGACACATAAAGTGAAAAGTGTTGCACTTGACTGCCTTGAAATTCCCGCTTTTCTTTTGCTGGAACCAGGGGCTGATGGTCAGGAACAGCCCAGGCTGTCCCTGTAGGAATGCAGGGGTGGCTGCAGGCAGCTCTTTGTATCCACTGCATGGAGACGAGGTGCCATACAGCACTGCTCCCTTTAAAACACGACTGCTCCTGCCCTCAGGTTATCCTACCTGTTTAGGTGATTAGGTTTTCCTGTTTTTCTCTTTTTCTCTGTAGCTGTAGGGCAAGGGGAAACAATGAAGCTATCTGCACGAATAGTGTTACCAGATGTGCTAGTAAACAAGCGGAAAAATACTTATTTTTTGGGAGCATATTCCCTGAGTTATCACACACAGTAACTGCAGGCAGTACTGGCTTAGGAAGGCATCTCTTTCCCTGCCCAACAGCTCCCGCAGCACACAGCCTCACAAGGCCTGGGAGCAGTGTGCTGAGCGTGAGGCCAGCCATGCCTGCACTCGCCTCCAGCCAAGGCCCGGCCGGCAGCACGCCTAACCCTGAAGCTGGAGCCAAAGGGCAGTGAGGCAGACACCGTGATGGGCAAAGCCGCCGTGTCACCTCCTCCAGCAGCCCTGCGCCTGATTCACCAGCCTCGCCCTGCAGGGTGGCCTCCACCTTCCTGTCCTGACCAGCCTGATAGAAGGGCCAGCACCCAGGTGTAGGTCATGATTCAACCCTGACATGAAAGGTGGCCATACCTTTCTTCTCCCCTGTAAATGGAACAAAGTCTTCCCTGTCCTTGTGCTCGAGCGCTTGCTTCTCCAAGTATGAAAGCAGGCGTTCTCTGTCGAAGGGGCCCGTGGCAGGCTTGGTGGTCTGGTCCTTTTGCCGAAATCCAGCTGGAAGCAAGGCGTTCTGTGAAGGCATGTGGAAGGGAAGGTGGCACGTAAAGGAGGAGATGCAATTTCAAACAGTTTTCCAAGTTATTCAATCTATTTTTTTTTTAAGTGGAATTTATTTGCATGTTTCTTCATATAGTGCTCCCTGAGGACAGCAATAACACACGTTACCTAAATGTAACCAATAAAACCAGGGTGTCTTCCAGCTTCTTGTTCGTAACACCTCTTAATATCTTCATTAACTACATCTACAACCATAACACGAAAGAACAGAGCAAAATCAGAGCATTTTCTGTTACACATACACATACATAGAGTTTACAGCCCAGGTAAACATAGCAGATAAGCTTCCTCTGCATTTTCTTCCTCCTATTTACTTGTTTCTCCTCCCAATTTTTTCTTTCCCTCTCTTCATTTTTTCCAAAACTCTCTTCAAGCTAATGCAGATCTCTCTTGAACTTCAGAAATTAATGGAATGCACAGAAAGTAACTGGTGAATGATGTGGATGTCAGCTATTCAGAGCACGCAAGAAGCAAGTACAGAAAGCCCCACTTTAAACATGTAGCTGCGTGACCTTGTGATTGTCTGTGCCTCCTGTAACACAGAAGATGCACAAAGCTCTCACATTTCTGCCCAGAAAACCCCAGAAAGGAATACATGGACATGGTGGTGCATATGCAGCAAAGCCAATGTGTTGAAGATGCCCTTGGAGTAGCGCAGGAACATTTCACTGCTGGCCAGAACATGCACTGCAAAGCTGATCCGTGGCAAACAGCCATCAGATTCGGAGCATACCCACTGAACTCCAGACACTAGACATTTCATCTCTGCTTGCACAAACATGCCCAGATTGCTGCAAAATTACAGCACATGCAGCTTGGATCCAACTGCAGAGTGGGTTTAAGATCTTGTCTGTATTTGTCTAATGATTGTCTGTATCTGAGATGCCAGATATACTTGAAAATAACAGAAAATGCAATATATGTGTGGTAAGTGGCAGTACAGAGGGTCAGAACAGTAGAGCCCAGTCTTAAATTTCCAGGTAAATTTGTGTAATAAATCTACAGACTATCTGTTGTTTTCTTTCCAGTTATTTTTGTCTTCAGAGCGAGTGGGTTTTATCTGTCAGTTTACTGGCCAATTTCCAAATTCCTATACCACTTCGGAAGGTTTGGGGGTAGGAACAACCAGAATTCCCAGCAAGAAGGTTTGTGACTGTAGGTTTGTAGGACTGGTGGTACTCAGGCCAGAGATCTTTAAACTCGTGAGGCTGCCTTCAAGTATCCAAATTATCCTTATTCGCTGGAAAATGACAGCTCTGTTGCTGAATCTTACTCTCCTTAATCATGCCCAAATATACTCTCTTCTGCTAAATATATCTGTGATGAATGATACAGACAACAGATTTCTGAAGTTCAAAAGATGTGATCTTCACAAACACCCATTCTGTTTGTTTCATTTTTGCTCTGTGCTCAGAAATAGCAGCCATAAAGCACTTCTTGGTACGCAGCAGTGTGCAAATGTGATTAAAGATTTAGGTTGCAGACAAGCTTGTGTCTAACAGATAAAGAAAGAGCACAGTGACTCCTATAAAAGCAAGGAGCACATCACAGCGGGAATGAAACCAGCATGTCCTTAGCAGAGCTGCTCCTCCTTCCGAGTGCACTGCCCCTCCCATGACAGGCCACAGACACAGAATGCTGCAGTGTGCAGAATTTACAATGAACAGCTCCCAACTGTGAGCCCCTGGCCCCACTACTAACCTCAGGATCAAGGTCATCGAGAACATGCTCCAGCTGCTTCAGTTCATCCTCTGAGAGTTTGCTGAGTATCTCATCTTCATTGATATTCTTATATTTCTCCAGCTCTTTCCGGAAAGGCAGAGACATGGCTCCTGCTGCACTGCTCAGCTGCTTCCCTTCCAGTTTCCAACCATGCAGGACTACGGAGCTCCTTGCGGTTTCACTCCCTGTTAACAATGAAGCATTATGAGCATCTCGGTTTAGCTGCTGCAGCCCTGAAGAGCCCGCATGCTGAGAGCCACATTTACAGTTTATTAAGGAAAACAAAGCAGCACGATGCTCTGGCTCAGCTGTAGGAGTGGGATGTGCTGAGGCTGTGCAGCCCTACCCGAGGGATGGCAAGGGACCAGATGGCACTTGGGAGCCTCACAGGTGCAGTGGCAGAGACAAGCTATGAGACCTATGTAAGAAAAAACATTGGGAACTTATCCCTTCCACAGAGATTAACCTGTTTTCTTTCATGTGCTCAGAAACAGCAGTATCTGCTGTTCTTTTGGCCAGAGGAGTGAAAAGAATCAGAGGAAAGCCACAGCCATAGTAAGCAGCCCAGCTCTGACACAGAAGAAACAAAACGTTACACCTTGAGATATTTTATCTTACTTCAACGTTGCCGAAGGCTAAAGGCTTACCCGTATCATCTCAGCTGGCTTTCCAACTTTTTGATTACCTAAGCAGCTTTAGACTACTCTGGCTTGCAGTGCTATTTCAGAAACAGCTGTTTGGCTACAAACAGTAGCGCTTCTGATCAAAATAAGTTTTGCAGGGGGGATGTGTTACTTGGAGCTCAAGAGATCATTTGCCATTCACATGGGCACAACAATTAGTCATTGTCATGTACTTTGTCATATGACTAAGAACTCTTTTTTTATTCACTGTTTTTTTTCCTCCTCAGACGCAATTTGAGAGCTAGAATCTGCAGTGAGTGGATGGAGTGAAAGGGAATTAACGCACGATCAGACACAGCATCAGCTGCAGAGTTTAAATGGGATCCAGGCCTTCCCAAGCACGCCCTGTTCCCTACCTCCACACAAAGCTCTCTGGATTACCTACAGCCAGCGGTGGGGTTTGGCAGCTGAGTTTTGCATGCACAGATTTAAGTTAGGGTTGATGGGGCAAGCAGCCCGCTGGCACTACATGTGGCTGATCTTTCAACCAGAACGTCCTTCGGCCAGGTCCTCAGCTGTCCTAACCAACAAAATCCATGCAGGTTGCGTCACTCTTCACATGGGCTGGAAACTTGGGCTTTACTTTTCTTTTATTCAGCCTCTACATGAAAATGTTGCATTTACTCAGACTTTCTATTAAAATATTAAATATTAACAGACACCTCCTTTTGCTATTTATCTGAAAACAGCAGACTATAGAGAGGGAAGAGAATAATTAGTTAGAAAACTATTTCAAATTAGACAAATCTGGAATCACAAGCCTGCCCTTGAAGTGCTCAAACACATTCCAAGGAAAAGCGTTATTTTCCCCATAGAGCCTCATTCTGTTAAATTGTGAGTCTGCTTCTGGAAGCTACTCAGCAAGAGATGTTTCACAAAGTTAGAGGAGCTATGAAAAATTCTTGCATTATCCAAATTCTATTGTATGGGAGCTATGTTTGGGCAAAAAAGAACAACAAAGCAACAGCTAATGTTTTAAAAAAGCATTTTTTGTTAAAATGAGAAGTATATTTTTTAAACTGTGAAAACAAATTGAGGAGCAGTACAGCAGTGCTAAGGGATCAGGTGCCTTCTCAAAGTTCCTTTGGATAAACTCATTAAACACACAGCATTTCAGCTTGGCACTCATTAACAGGGCTGAAAACATTTCTTTGAGGGGATTAGAGCTTCTTAAAACTCTATTTAATGGTTTAAATGTTTCTTTCATTACAGTTAAATCGCAACCCTGGGAAAGACAGACACATAATCCCAAGGACAGGTTTGCCAGGTACCGTTGGAAAAGCAGCAGGTGAGAGCACAGCACGGCCTGCCCTGCCTGGCCCATCACTGCTTCCCAGGGAGAGCATCTCCCAGTGGCTTTACCACTATCAGCAGAACCATGGATGTAAGGGCTGCCCTGAAAAAGGTTGTGAAGTTGAAGCCAGGTGCCAATGGATAATTACTGCAGAGTCAGGTTTGTTTTGGAGATGTTTCTGATTTCCTTGTGAACTATTTAAGGGCTTAGTCATAAAGGGCAGCGTGCCATGAGGCAATTTTCAACATACCAGTCTCACTTCTGTCATGGCATGAAGCACTACTGGATAACCCACGTTAGTGTTAGTAGTGCATGGAAGAGCTTGAAATTATGTTTTTCTTGTGTGCATGTGTTTATGACAGAAATTCCCTTGATATTTTCCCTTTCTCAACTGCATCTTACTCTTTAGTGACTGAATAAAAAGCAAAGGAACTGCTAAGGAGGATTCTTTGCCCACAGTCCCTGCAGGCAGTAAAGCTCTCCTGCAGCTTGCCACTCACATGAGGAGCCCTGCTGAACTGCCAGCCTTCACGTTCAGCCTCTGGGCTCACTCTCAATCTTTCACCACAATCACGTTATCAGGAACCAAGGGAACGAGATGAATCTAACAATTCAGCATCGATCAGTCTGGAAAGGAAATGCTGAAGTCCTGAGTTCACACGCCCTGGAAATGGCGCTGTAATGTGACGACTGCTATCTGCACCTTCCTAATTGGATTCCATTCTCTTAATTTTGTGTATGTAAACAGGGCCAAATGCTGTCTGTGCTGCTTAGTGCGGTTTGACTTTGTGAGTGTACACATACTGTTTACTTTTTACAGATGATATCCACTTGGGTTGCTTTGTTATGGTTACTGTAGGAAATAAACATACCGAAAACTGAGGAAAAGCAAACATAACCAGCAGCAGCTCCTAGCTCCCTTATCTGGAGCATGCAAGGGCAGATCAGGTGTCAAAGGGAGGAGTTCCATCCAGCTGCAGCAGCACCGTGCTGCTCAGCATGGCCTTGCGTCAGGGACATGGAGGAAAGAAGAATGAGGGTTCGTAGCTAAGACTGTTCAAACTTACAGGGAAGAGTGAACACTGAGAATAAGGAATAGAAGAACATAAATTCTATTTGTTTTCCCACTTAGTTTCAGTACTGAGGAAGTACGTGAGCTCAAAGACCCATTGCTAAGCTGCAAGGCGTGCCATGCTTCTAGAAGCCCAGCAGTCCCATGGCACAACATCAGGACAGAGCAGAGCTGTATGGAGCAGTGCTTCTGCTAACTGTGCTACTTGTAGAGCTTTGTGGAGCACGGATGTTTCACAGTGAGCTTCAAAGTCTCCATGGCTGTCATTTTGCCTTTGATTTCTTCTAAGGAAAGAAATACTTATTTCTGTTTAATCTGGGGCAGCTTTTTCACCATTTGCTATCAATGTGAGGATTCAAAACATATTTTCAAAGACAAAAGAGGTGTCATTGCTCAGTCTGCATAAAATCACGACAGCTGTACGTGGCCAACGCTGTGGTAACTCCTATATTTTCTTGTGCTATGTAAGTAGTTTTTTATTACAACCTTTATGTGCTACTGAAAGGTTTTGTACAGTAGGTAGGCGATAGATTCTGCTGACACTGCAGTATTGCCAAAATTTTCCACTGCTGATACTGCTGCTTCATTCTGAGATGGAATCAGTCCTCTGCTAAGTTACTGTCTGATGTCAGTGGTCCACTGTCCTGGAGAAGTGTTGGAACAACTTGGCCTCCAGAACGAGCAGCTACAAACAGTAACAGGCTGTACACCTAGAAAACCATCACGCCTCCAAAGCACTAGAGAGATGAGAATATTGTGATCCAATTGTGAGCTCCTTGTTTGTGATAATGCATACAAGCTAAGAATGAAGTTGCATGGCAATCTGCACTTATTAACTAAACAGAGATGTACCAAATGGGAAATAATCTTAAAGAGTTCTTTGCATTTTTATAGGAAAAAAAATCTTTTTCTAAAAATCAAATTTAAGAAATTGTTCCAAAGTGATCAAGAATTGCAAATCACAGCAACTGTTATTTATAAAGGAAATCCTGATGTACAGTCTCTTCTGAAGTCTCTTTCTTCACATAGACAGTGATGGCTATTTACATTCCAAAAAACAGCCCAGGAACTGATCTGTAAATGTGGGAATGTTCTTCACTTTCTTTCATCTCAAGTAGCTAAGCACAAACGTGAGGAACGGGCGGAATAAATCCCGAGTTAAACTGATACTGGACCAAATAAATAGGATTGGGGCCATTATGATTAAGAGCAGTGTTTGTGCCACACAAGCAGATGCTGTGAGATTCAGGTGATTGTTTTGCACCAGCCCAGAAGCACTGCCTTGAATCCAGCTCCACGCTGATGACCTCTCTACTGTCCAGAAGCTGCTATGAAAAATAAGGCTAGGCTGTTGCAAGCTGACATTTTAACACATACATATTTTAAGGAATACTCTGCTGCTTGACATACAGCTAAAGTTCTTTTAATTTCTGTATGTAAACATATAAAGCAAGAGCAACATGTGCTTTCCAACCATGAGCAAAAGGAAGATGCATACTTGAAGCTCGTGTTTTGTGTTACATTTCCTTCTGGTTTAGAACAAGGAGGTTCTGGAATCTCTGAAGATGTAGAAAGGATGCATTAGGTGCAGCGCAGCACAGAAGTACGGTGGTATTACACCGTAGCATGCGTAGGAAAGCATTATAAGACTGACTTCTTTGTGTGTGCGATGAAAATAGTATCAGCTAGAGGTCCTGATGTAGGTAAGAAGCACCAGGCAGCACTGAGGTCAAGGCTGGCCTGGGCAGTGCTTAAGTTGCCAGACCTCTTCTAGCCCAGATTGGTTTGCCATCCTTTGTCATACTTCAGCAAAGAATCCCCAAAAGTACTTATTTAAAACAACTTTCAAATGAAGCAGGTATCTCTGTGCTGTTGTACAGTAATTGAGTTCTGTTTGTGACTACAGTTTATTAGAAATGCCCTCAGCTTCATTTGCTGCAGAAAAAAATCCTCACACGCCTGTCTTCACCACCTGGAAATACTTGGAGGTGAATGGCTGAGCTGGTCGGTTGAGGCATTGTGCCTTTCACCGACAGACACCAAGCTCTAAGCAGGCACTACAAATGTCCTAGATGCCTAACCAAGGGCTGCAAAAGGATTTGTTTGTTTCCATAAGGTACTGCTGCTGTCTACCAGCACAGCTTCTAGATTTGCACAGCCTGGTCTATAAAGCAGCGTTTTCCTTTCATCCTAATTTACTACAATACTAACAATCCAACAGATCAGATACCCGTCCGATTACTCAAGTTGCCACCAAACACACATTGCTAGCAATGTAGCAAGGATATATTTCATCTAAAAAATGATGTGTGGTTTCTGGTTTTATGTTTGGCAAATTATCTCATTACATTTCCATTTGTATGATTAAAACCTATTTGGCAGAAAATGTCACTTTATGTAAATGCTTTTTAACCCCAGGGCTAATCTAGAGTTAGTTCACATCATGTTCCTAGCAACTGCTCTAGTCACATAGAGAGACCAGTAAATAATTAACAATTATGATGTCCTAATATCAGTGTAGGTTTGAAGCTTTAGGAGGATCGGGCAGCAATCAGACACTCCATTTCATAACTGGATGAGCCTTTCTCACCACTGATCACTCTTATAGGTTAAGTTACAGTTAGCTCCTTTACTGAGAGACCGGCAACCAAACAAAATGCAAGACATCGATTCATTTCAATTGGAGTTCGGCCGTGCCCTTTATAAGTAAATAACCATCATGTAAATTGCAAAATTATCCATCTGACTGTACCATCATAATTGAAGATATAAAGAGAAGCAGTCCCTTTGATTCAGACAACATGCGAGTGTTTTCATTGCAATAAAAGGAAGACGAAACATTAATGCTTCTCCCCCTTAAATACAGAATAAAGTTACATGGTAAATAATTTCTGATTCTTTCCAAAATAACATTAACAGTACTACTCATAACTGCTCAAAACAGGAAAGCAAGTCCTGGGAAGGAACTAGTTTTCTTTATAATGGTTGATGAGTTTATAACCTATTTCTGGATGAAATTATATTTTAGATCATAACTACCAGAATTGTTTCCATACCAAAAAACAGAAGTAATTAGGCATTGACCATACGATAGTCCATAGCCCACCAACCATAACCAGCGAACCACAAATTGCTCATTTCCTACCTACAGAAAGAGAATGACCAAACAAACCTAACCATCCCTGCCAGCAGCGGGATTGCTGTTAGGGTGTTCAGGCACACCTGCAATGTGTCAGGTGTAAGAAATGGGAAAGAATACAGAGACCTGTCCCCCTGTCGTGTCTCCCGCAGGAAGATTCTCTGCCATGTTCTTAGAGATGTAAAGCTTTGGTTAAAAAATAACAAAGCAAACATCTATTTCTGCTCACTGCGACTGGTGACTCTGCAGAACTGGAATGTAGGCTTCTTGCATCTTTAGAACTGGAGAACTTATTTAGGAAATCCATGCAGGGTGGTAACTGAGGCTGCACCACTGCTTGGACTGAACGATGGCCGCAGCCAGCAGCAGCCAAATGGATGGCACAGAGCAGAACTCTGTGTGACTGGAACAAACCCACGGGAAAACGCTGTAACTTCACACCTTACTGTCCTCACATAACTCTTTTATAATATCATAATATTAGTGAGCTTTTCTACAATTATAAACACGAAATATTTACTGTCTGAAACCAAGGGTGGTGTAAAACACGAGCCTGAAGTCCTGCAGAGCAAAGTCTTCTCATACAGATGGACTATGAAACGGCAGCCCCACCCAAAGGCTCACAGCTCCTCTGTGAGCTCTGGCTGTGATGTGCACAGAAGCACCTCTCTGCTGAGCTGCACCTGGCTGCTGCCCAGCACCACTGGGCTAAGATTCAAGATGGAGGATGGAGGCTATCAGTGGTGATGCTGGTCGGTGGCCTGTGCAAATGGGTAAGAACCTACTGCAGAGCAACTGGAGGAAAGTGGCATCATGCTGATGATACTTTAACCTCGTTCGATAGCTACCAGACTCTGCAGGTTTGATTCTGCAAAGCACATGTTGGGGTTGAGAATTATCCCCAGAAAAAAAGCAAATTAAGAAGGATTTTAAAAGGAAGTTTACAGGTTCGTGTAGCATTACATACAGATGACCAAATTCCACTGTTAAACAGAAAGCAGGGCTACACTGGTGTGTTCCATTCCACAACCTGACGTGTGAGCAGCATGGCTAAAGGACACTGCCTGATCCCTCTTAATGCAAAACCCTGCAGAGCTGCCACAGCCTCAGCCCAAAGGATACCCAACCATGGAAAACAGCAGGCCAGGACATTCAGTAACTTAGGAATGTTACAGAAAACCCCAGAGCTGATCAGTAACAGCAGGAATGCATAAACACTGCTTGCCAGAAGTAGTAAAGCAGAGGAAATAAACAATAATAATTTGGGAAGGGGAGTTATGCAACAAGAGAGCAAAGTGCACCATTCTGAACAAAATGATCTAGATTGTGAAGATGAGGGATGCTACTGGCTGAGTTCAGGCAAACCCAACCAAACTAGATGAATGGGAGAAAGGGTAGGCAGGGAATGTGGGTCAGCAAATGGCTCACAGAACCTCATTCATCCTTCATCTAATGGTAAAAGTCTAAATATCTCTGTATTTTGTGGAAGTTCACCTAGGGGCCATACTGTATACAGCACCGCAGCAGAATCTATTAGTGAGCAAAGGAGCTCAGAATAATGCCACAAAGATGATAATGGCATTGGAATACATACACAGGAACTCCCTACAGCCCTGGATTTGAGTTCATGTCTCCCTCACAAGGATTGCAGGGGGTGATGCCTGCAATATTAGGCCAGTTGGTCCCAGGTGTTCTTTCCCATTACACGTTCTTAGCTCCGGGCAGAACAGAGGTTCAAGGGCAACTTCTGAGAATAATCAGCTAAAGAAAAGCTTTTGTATGATGAGATATTGGAAAGTCCGGATCTATTAACATCAAACACACAACACAACACCTTGCTGAAGCCTTCCTCTACCAAATGCTATTGGAAGATTTACAGATTTACAGTCTACTATTCAAGGCAGAAAAATAGGATCCATCCCAATTATTATTTGATGTTTTATACTGTTGCATTTCTGGGTTTGTTTCATCACTAATGATGTTGCAATGTTTTTTTCCTAAGTTTGTTGTTCCTAACAACACACAGTCACACAAGTCACCATTTTCATTCATTTTTCACTGCTGGACTCATCACTTATATCTCTCAATGGTCGACCATAGATTTTCCCCCGGCAACAGGGATTCCCTCAAAGCTTCCATCAAACTAAAAAACCCTAAACTAGCAGATCATTTTAACATCAGAAGATGATCAAGAAAAGTATTTGTGATACCTTGAGGACACATTTTGCTCACCGAGAGCTTGGCAGTGTTAGCAGATGAGCATCTTGCTCCTCAGCCCGGCGCTGGCACGTTTATTCCGGGCTGCTCTGCCGCACTGGAGCGTAACGCACCGCCTTTCTCCCGCTGCTTTTCTGCCATACAAATACATCGTGCTCCCCGCTCACTTTCCTTTACAAAAACACCTTCCTATCTTCACATTTCATCGCATCGATCCACCCCGGCTTCATCATTTAGCGCCCGGCATAAAGGATGTGAGCGCACCGAAATAAACACATATGCATCACCTCATAAAACGCTCTGCAATACATCCACGGCTCCAAACAGACTCAATCCGAGCGGACGGGGCTCGGCCCCGCACCAGGCTCTCCTCACCCCCCGCCGCCCCGGCACCGCCCGGGCCCCGCGCTGGGGCAGCCGCATCCCGACCGGTGATGCTCCGCCGGCCTCCCCGCTCCGTCCCGCACCGCACCGCACCCGCACCGCCCCACCCCGCACCGCGCCGAGCCGCCGCCCGCCGCCGCCTTACCCCGCCTTACCCCGCCGCGCCGCCGCCTGCGCCCCTCCGCGCCCCGAGCCCGGCGGCGGCAGGTGGGTGCCCGGCGCGGCGGCTGCGCAGCGCGGCTCCGGCCCTGCCGGGCACGCTGGGACTCGTAGTCCGGCCGCCCGCAGCCCGCAGCATCGCCGCCCGCAGCCCCCGGGTATCCGAATGCCTGCCCTGTCCGGTGAAGGCCGACGGAACCCACGTCCAGAGCGCGGTTATCGCCCCTCACCTTTGGCTCGTTGTCATGAGAGCGCAGGGGGAATAAGAAGAGATCATTTGGATGCTTTTCCGCTCTTCTTTTCATTCGTTTTGATAATTTAATTTGTCTGGGCTTCGATACCATGCCAGTGTTAACTAGGGGTTGAGTTTGTGCATAATCATACAATCATAGCATGGCTTGGGTTGGAGGGGGCCTTAAAGATCACTGAGCTCCAACCCCCTCTGTGTGCTGGGTGCCCCCCAGCTCTGCTGCCCAGAGCCCACCCAGCCTGGCCTCGAGCACCCCCAGGGATGGGGCACCCACAGCTCTGTGCCCAGGCCTCGCCGCCCTCTGAGTGAAGATTTCCCTCCTAACATCTAACCTACATCTCCCCTCTTTCAGTTTAAAGCCATTCCCCCTTGTCCTATCACTGTTAAACCATGTTAAAAGTCAGTCCTGCTGATAAGCTCCCTTCACGATATGTAACAGAGTTTGAATGCAGTCCCTGCAATCAGTCTATCCACAACCAAATTAACCACACTGCCTTCACAGGACAATGCGCTTCAGCCAAAGTGCTGAGCACCAAGCAATGAGTCACCAGCAGCAGAAAAACTGTTCCTGTGATTAAAACGTCTTTAAGTTCATGATGTGTTGGCAAGAAAATGAGACATTCCCTTGTGAGGGAGCTGAATTTTCCTATGAAAAGCCATTTGGTTTGGGTGGAAGCTCCACTGCAAACATGGTCCAGTCCAGGCATGAGACAAGGAGATGCGGACTCTGTTGTTAATGTGGATTAAAACACCTTTTGGGTTTTCTCCAGTCTGTAGGACCAGGGCTTGAATGAGTTACTCAACTTGTTATTCCACAAATACTGTAAAGCGAAACGTGTGATATCAACACAGAACAAAAGTTCACTTTGGGGTGTTTGTTTTTTTGATAAACTTCTGCAAGTTTTGTACTCAGATTTTCCTGTCACGCCTTAAAATGTATTTCAGTTGATACTCAGCTTCAGTGAATGGGAAGAGCCCCTCCCGTGCCTCCATTTCCTTTAGCGTTGTACCTGCTGACAAACTCACTTCCCATGGGTTTCTACAACCTGTAACAACACAGCACCTCCATGGTGTAGGCAGTGCTTGGCTGGAGCCAAAGTTCCACTCATTGCCTGTGCGTTCTTCTCTCTTTCTGCCTTTTATCTCATGCATAAAACTTGCGAGTGAAAATAAGACACACGACCAGTTTTTGTCTAAGAAAACCTACAGGTCCCTGCATGGCTGAGACGTACAGACAAAAATATAGGTTGCAAATACATACATCAAATGTGGATGTACACAGAAGCAGCACACCTACGAGTACAGGAACAATATTCTCCTTCAAACACAGCACACAAAGTAAAACACATCACACCTCAGTCTCATGTACACAGGATATGTTACAAATTATCATCCGTTCTTCCAAAACCATGAAATTAAAATACCCTTTTTACAATAAGGGCAGTGAGGCACTGACACAGGTTGCCCAGGGTTATGTATGCCCCATCTCTGGAGATACCTGAGGTCAGGCTGGAGGGGCTCCGAGCTCCTGACAGAGCTGTAGGTGTCCCTGTTCAGTGCAGGGGAGTTGGGATAGATGGTCTTTAGAGGTTCCCTCCGACTCAAACAATTCTATGATTCTATTCTATGACAAGATAAAATAATACCATAGTGCTCACATATCCGAGAGGTGTTATATCCCATAATGGTATCTGCTAAGATACATCTGTATCAAATGACTGTGAATATCCAGACAGACTGCAGGGTGTTTGTTGGAGGGTACAGCCCCAAAGCACTTCTTTTTCCCTGGTACAAATCTTCACACCACACTTTGCCTCAAGGCCCCAAGCAGCCCGGCTGCTGCCTCCCTGCCAAGCCATCACCCAGTGAGTGCAGTGCTGAGGTTTGATGCTTCTCCAGCACCGAGCTGAATGCCAGCACTTGCAGCCATGTAAATCTCTAACCGGAGCATCCAAAAGCAAGCCTTATCTCCCTGGACTATTTGTAGCCAAAATGCGGTCAGTTGTTCTAAATTGTTGTGTTTTGTTGTTTTTTCTTTTAATAAAAAAGCAGAGGGGCTCCTGTGATCTTTTCATCTGTTTTCCTTATAACATGGCTTGTAAGATTTTGCTTAATTAATTCCTGCTTGAACTGGGGTATGTCTTTTAGACAACATCTGCTCCTGATTACTGTGCTGTGCGTGTTCTGATCTTTTCCCTTAAGACCAGCTGTTGATCAAATGCAGTGACCTGTATTTAGAAGCTCTTGGTTCAGGGACTGATCAGCAAGCCTCACACCTTGGGCAAAAGCAGAATTGTACTTGTCTGCATGTAACATTGCTGAGTGATGGCGACACTTCCAGCTGGTGTGGTTCATAAGCCCTGGTGACAGGAGCCCGGTGCTGTGGGCCATGAAGTGCTTGCCAGCAGTACATCAAGTGGGGGTCTACAAGAAAACAGGGAACAGACTCTTTAGCAGAATTTGTTTTGATAGGACTAGGGGAAATGGTTTCAAACTAAAAGACAGGAGATGTAGATTGGATATAAGGAAAAAGTTTTCTACAATAGTAGAGTAGTGAGGCACTGGCACAGGTTGCTCAGAGAGATGGTGGGTGCCCCATCCCTGGGGACACCCAAGGTCAGGCTGGAAGGGCACTGACCACCTGATGGAGCTGTAGGTGTCCCTGTTCAGTGCAGGGAAGTTTGATCACACAGCCTTTCAGACTTCCCTCCACTCAAACCATTCTATAATTCTATGTAGTAGTCAGGCTGCACCCACACTCAGGCTGAGGTTTTCTAACTGCATTGGTTTGACAGACAGTAGGGCTTCCTTGAACTCTTTTACAAGGCAACATATGGCAACGTATCACAGAATCACCAAAAGACCTCCAAAATAACTGAATAACACTAACTTAAACTCAACAGTTGTTTCTCCCAAGCTTGATTCCTGTGAGTCCTTCTGTATCCATAGGATGCTAGGTACGTGTTTAGATGTGGGCGCTGCACTTGCTATGGCAGTAATGGTAATAATAAATCCCTGTACTTACTGATTTGTGGAACTGCATCTCAAATGGAGTCACTGCTTCCACTGGAAGGAATACCTGGAGGGAACATGATTTCCTCCCTCAGTTTGTTTCAGCCTGTGTTGGGCCATCACAAATTATAAAGGATCGAGGATGCAAGAGTTACAGGACTGAGGGTCCAGGTGCTGCGTTTGTTCATTACGCAGTTTGCTGACGGTATCCTTCCTCTCTACACCCTGCATCAGTTCCCAGGCAGGGAAATACTTCTGTGTCAGGCCAGACATGAGCTCGTGCTCTCCATTCGTACCACACAGGCAGTCAGTAAACACGGCACGATTTAATCAGTTCGGGATTAGGGCCGAGGCGCTGCGTGCCCGCTCCTGCCACGCGCAGCAGAGCCGGTGCTTGGCAGCAGGAAGGGCCGCGCTGGGACCGCACCGGGTCACCTCAGCTCTGCGGCGCTTCCGCCGCGGTCAGGGTCCGCTCGGCGCCGTATTGCATTGGCTGCACTTCCCTCACTCTCGGCTAACTGAAAGCATGCCTCAGCCTTTGCGGAAGCCATCCCTCTGAGCACGTTCCACCGCCTCGGACGCACGCGCACCGGGCCGCCAGCTCGGGAACCGCCGGCCTTCAGGGACCGAAGCGCTCCCGCCCCGCGCCGCTCTCAGGCCCGGCCCGCGGCCGCACTACAGCTCCCGTCCCGCCCGGGGGCGGCGCGCAGGCGCGGGGCGGGGCGGCGCCGAGCGTCGCGGCTGGGAGGCGGCTGTGGGAGCTCAGCGGCCGCCGCCCGCCCGGGTGAGTGGGGAGCGGCCGGGACCGGGACGGAGCGGGGGTCGGTTGGGCCGTGCGGGCAGCGCCGGCGAAAGGGACGCGGGGCGGGGCGGGGCGGGAGAGGGGCGAGCGGAGCGCTCCGCGCGCGGCCCAGGAACGGGAGCGGCCGGCGCGGCAGCAGCCCCGCTGCCCGCGGAGGGAGGGGGCCGGGCGGTCGGGGCGCGGGTCTGGCCCGCTGCCCTCTGCGGCCCCGAGCGCCGCTCCGTGCATCCCACCTCCGGCGTCGGCGGCCCGCGCCGCTCTCAGCCGCGCCCGCCCGCTCGCTCTCCTCGCGCCCCGGCCCGGCTGGGCGGCTCCCGCCGCTCCTCTCAGCCGGGCGGTCCCGGGGCGGCCGTTCGGAGGCCTGGGGGCGCCGCGCCGTGCGCCGCTCGGCCCGGTGCGCTGCGGGCTGCCCCGCTCGGCCGTGCCGTCCGCGAGCTGCGGGGCGGGAGCTCTGCCCGCGGGTCCGGTCAGCTCGCGTCTGTCAACTCGCCGCGCGTCTTCTGCGGCTTACGGAGCGCGTGTTAGCGGCACTCGGTGAGGAAGAACGCTTTTCCGGTGGCTGACGGAGGGGTGCTCGGCGTGGTGCTGACATGAGAGTCTTCCGGTAGCGAGCGCCGTGCTGCTGGGCTTTAAAGCGTTAAATTCCGTAGATGGGTGCAGAAAGCCAACCTCTGATGCTCGAGGTGAAAGGCAACAGGAAAACAAGCAATGTAACGTGCACGTGTAAAGACCCCTCTGTTAAGCTGTAGGCTTGTACGTCTTGAAACCTTTTTTTAGTAGATACAAACGTATGAATGTTCCTTCAGACAGCTTGTATAGTTGATTTGTTTCCCTTTAATTGAAGGGTCAGTAGAAGTTTCTCTGAGAGTGAATGTCATGTGTCACTGCCTCTGGTGAAGAGAGTCCAGGGGTTGCCGAAAAGCTGCAGTGAGAGGCTCCTGCAGTGGTGGTGCTGCGCTGTGAGTGGGGATCGCCTGGAGCTGAGATTTCTTCTGGAGGAATGTCCATGATAGGTGATAGGTTTGGCCAGCATGCGGCATGTAACAGGCCTCTCTGGAATGCTTCCGAGGTGCTTATCCCTCCATTCTCCTGTCCCTGCCCTCTGTTTGGTTCTTATCGCAACGCCTGCCCTGCAGCCAGTTGGATGAGCAGGTCTGGCGGTGTTCTGCAGGTGGGCATGCTGCCACGGCATCACCTCTGCTCTGTGGTGAGCTGCTGGGCAGGCACCCCTGGTTCCCAGCTGCCAGCGCTGGTATTGCATAGGCCAACAAGGACATGGATCTGCTGCCCTGTAGTGGGTGACAGGTTTTCCCAAGGTGTGCAGGAGTAGGCTGCATTGAGTAGGCCCCTGTTAGCGAGCTTACAGCCTTAATTCCACACAGCTGTGGAACCGGACAGGAGTGCAGGACATAACCACAGATCTCGTGTGCATCCCGAGTGCCCCCTGAGGTGGAGCAGGACTGAACAGGAATGCAGATGGTCTCCCGTCTCCTTTGCCGTGGAAATATCTATCCCTCATTGTGCTTTCAGTTATTCAACGCTGCTCTCTGCTCACCTCTGTCCCCATGTGGCTGTACTGACATGCGTGAACTTGAGAGGGCTCTTTGCTCCATATAGAACTGAGCAAATTGTGTGAGCAGAATGAAGCCTCAGGCTTGTTTATGTAGGAAAATAGCCCAGAACAGCTCTCCTTCACTTCCTGGAGGCACAGCTGCAGGCACAGGCGAGATGCCACCTGCTGGCTCCGTGTCACCCAGCCAGGGGATGTCAGCTGCAGTGCCAGGTCCACCTGCCCTGTGCTGGGTGTGCATGGAGGGCTCGGGGATGTCTGAGAGCCTTCTGGTGTGGTGCTGCCTGGCCACAGTGTTCTCAGGTGTTGCAAACTGTCCTAAAGAGCTTGCTGGAGTGAGTTTAGTTAAAGTCATTTGTCTTCTTGGCTTGGTGCATAAAGATAACTCAAGAGCAAAACGTGTTCATCAGTAGTTAATGTGTAGTTTTGCCACAGTGGAAATTCCCCTGGGAAATGCCACCTGTGGCCACGCTGCTTCAGCAGGGGCGTGACAGGAGGAGGATCTGAGGGAGCAAGTGGGATTTTAGGCAGTTCTGTAGACGTGTTGGCCAAAACCAGCTCTCTTCATTGTTCCTGAAGTCTCTTCTGTTTTAAAATCTAAATTACAGAAACCATTTACAGAGGACTTCAGCGGGGCTGGTGTCCTGTAAGTGAGATATTGCTACACTTACTCCTGCTGGGATCCTAAGAAATGATGTCCTTACATATAACAGAAGTTTGCAAAGAAAACTGGGGAGTGACTGTTTTTAAATTTGTTTGCTTTTAATATGCTTTTCGATAGAAGAGAACAAAAACATCTTAATTGTAGATTGAGTATATGGAAGTTGCTTGATAGCCTTTCAAGGGATGAGTCTGGTAGTTATAAAATGGCCTGAAATAAGGTAATTACTGTCTTCTCACTTCCTTAGTTGTTCATTGATTCATCAGAATATCTTCCCTTCTAATATATCTTCTCTAATAGGCAGCGAGTTAAAACTTGCTTGATTGGAAGTGATGGATGTTCCTTATACGGCTATCAGGTTGCTAGAATGAAGTGCTTACTCTACATGCTAGTTATATGCCCTGCAGACATTCTATGTATGTAATGTTTTTGTGGTAAAGCTGTAAGGGTACTTAGCAAAAAAACAGTGCTGCTTGTCAAAAAGTGCCAAGTATTTGCAAAGCCCAGATTGCTGGTTATTGCTGGTTATTTTGCAGCAAGATGTGCCATTAATATTCCCAGTCCAAATAACTGTCCCTTCTAACAATCTGTAATTTTTTTTTTACATGAGTGTCTTTCTCAACTGTGCTGTTACCATGAATAATGGAAGGCAAGTGAGAATACCAGATGTGTTTGGTGGGAGGTGGAGGGGATGGTTTGATCAGATGATGACTTTGGCTGGCTTTCATGTCCTTTTTAGGCAATGAGAATTCTGACACCATGCTTTAAAACCTGATTTTTAGCATTTTATATATACGTATTGCAAATACTTTGACAGATATTAGAAAATGTGTCCAAAACACCTTGAATTTGCTAGGTCACAGGGGGTTCTCTTCCTGCTAAAGAGAAGCCTCTGTTATAAATTAACGTGGTTTTTTGCTATAATGCTTTTTTTCCCTCTTTTTTTTTTTTGTGTGTGTGTGAACGTTCCAGGATTTGAAGTGGACACTTTGATTATATTGTAAAGACAATAAGAAGCTATGGGTTATGACCCGGGCATTAATGAATTACAAAGGATGAGTCATTTTCCAATGTGAAAGATGTAAATCCAGTAAATAGAAGGTAATTAATTCTGAGTGATGGCATTTTGCAGCTATTTATAGAGAGGAAACACAGCCTGCCTGGATGCAATGTATGGTTGTGCAGTGTTACTCTTGGTCAGAGTAAGGGGAGCATTACTGTGCAGCATGCTAATTAGTGTGCTCCTTGTAATTACCAGTTGAAATTACACCTTTTAATATTTGGATGCAAATGGCCATGCAGAAATGGCAGCACGTTGATTGAGGACTTGGGCTGTGCAGCCTGGTCACAAACAATGCTGTGTAAGTGGCTGCAGGAGATGTTTTTCCCTTATGATAGTGTTTAATGCTTTAAATTGTGCGGCAGAGGAAAGCAGTAAGGCTCTAGGAATGAGAAGTTTGCATGCAGATTGTGTGGCATGTGCTGCAGCAGCAATCTAGTTGTTCTTCAGCTGTCGTGCAGCTCCAGAAGCAAACACCGTAGGGCTGTCAGATGTGGTGCAACAGCCAGGAGAGGTGCTTCTCTGGTTACTTTTGAAAAGCATAGGTGTGCTGCTCTATACTTCTGTAGCTGTTAAATTCTGTATCTGATGCTCTCAGCTCTGTGGCCTCTTGTGAAAGGCCCAACCTCTCCCAGTGCCGTTGGCTTTAGTTCCAGGGAAGCCAGCCACCATTCTCTCGATGTAACAAGGTTGAGAATTCTTCCTGATTGCTGTTATTTTCAAGAGATCTTGTTCTGTGTTGGTAGCTCAGCCTTGGAGTTATCCTATCAATGTCAACACCATGGTTTATGAGCAAGTTATAGTGTGTATTAGCAATGTTTTTTGTTTTGTTTTGTTGAAAATAGCTGTAAATGTAAATATCTTGGGTTGGTGGGAGCTGGAAGTTTACCAGTCCTGTTAAAGCCAGATAGACTTTACAGGTAAAACAGCCCAACAGCCTGGGTGAACCTTCGTGTGCTCAGCTCTGTTCAGTGTCTCTGAATTAAAATATCCCAATGTCTGTGACACTGCCAGCATTCAGAGAGAGACCTTTCTGGGTGTAAACAAGTGAGGAGAAGGAATCCAGTAAGCCCGGTCCCTCGGTATAACATGGCTATATGGCCCTTTTACTTAAGAGGTAATAACTTTGTTCATCTGCTTTTGAAGTACAGAGTAAGTCCAGGTTTGAATTAACGTAGTTATTATATGTGATGTGATCATCTGAACTGGAGCTTGGGCTTCATAGAACAAACAGTGTTTACTGAATGCCTGATTTATTTGCTTTGTATTTCTATAGAGCTGAGAAAGGAGTCAGATGCTCATTAGCTAAAATGTATGGATTTTGCTTTAGCTCCCAAATGCATTAAGGATGCTGTTGTTCACAGGGAGTCATTCAAGTTTCCCTTTTTGTGTGTGTGCCTGCATGTTCAACTCGAAGCAAGAATTTTGCAGAGCAACAGCGGAATCCTGGAACTTCTTGGAGAAAATAAGAGAAAAATAGGTTGTCTGCTTAAAGATCACTGTGATTAACTGTACATTTTGTTCCTAGTCAAATGCTCAAGCGTTTAGATCAAAGGTTGCCTGTGTTTTCTTAGGATGTAAGAAGTACTGCAGAAGGACCCAGATTTCTTCCAGATGTAATATAGGGAGCAATTACACAGCCTGTTATGTCCTTTCGCTAGTGGGACTGAGTGGACTGTTACACAGACATTGTGTTCCCTAAGCTTTGCATCAAGGTGCTTTAATTTTCATCTGACGGAACAGAAGGGTACTTCAGTTCCAGTGATATAATTAATAAACATCCTCTGCTTCCCTTGTAAGTAATAGGCAAGGATGTGAGTCACTAATAACCAAATATCTTGTTTGTATTGACGTACTCCTTTACTGGCTTCAAACAGCAGCAGCAAGTATGAAACATCTTAGCTGCTCTCTTGACTGAGTACCTGTAAAAACTGGTGGCATTAAGCTGGGCTTATTAATCGGAGTATAACTGTTGTCTTCTTCCACCCCACGTCCTGCCCTGCTCTTTGGGAAATACAGCTTTGGAGTTCTCAAGAGAATTAGGTACGGATGTGGATCTTAAAATATGTTTAGCTTGCTTCTGTGTTGTTGTTTTAGCTGTTGATGTGATGGGAGAAGAAGGCATTGCAGAGTGGGATTCTGCTCAGGGAAGAAGCAAGACTTCCAAGCACTCTGTGTCTTTCATAGAGCAGCAGATCAATATGAATAAGGGATTAACAACTTCTCTTTCAGAAATGCATTTACAAGCTGAATATGCTTTTTAGTTGGGATATTTACCTTAATTATGGCTATTTATTTCAAAATCTTTTCTTCCTTTATAGATCTGGTTAAGAGTAAGACTCAGGTTCTGAAGCATTTGAGCAACTTGCTACTGCCCAAGTCATGACACTCCCATTTCGAAAAGACTTGGACAAGTACAAAGATCTTGATGAGGATGACATTCTCGGCAAGCTGTCAGAAGAAGAACTGAAACAGCTGGAAACAGTTTTGGATGATCTTGACCCTGAGGTAGGCATTAGCAGAGAGAAGTTATTTCTTTTCGTTAGTTCATAAATTAGTGTGCAGAAACTTGAGGCTTTCTTTTACTTGAACTCAGCTTGTAGTTAGTATTGTCTTGGATGGAATTTTTTCCTTATCTGTTAGCAGTCTTATTTACGGATACATATGTGTATATAATGTCCCAACAGGGTTGTTTCCTGTTTGCAATGTGAGTACAACCACAGTAGAGGAAAATAAAACAGGGGTTTGTTAGGAGAAGCTGTGTGGGATTTATTTATACAGGAAAAGTGGCTCTTAAGTGATCTTGAAAGAATTTATTAGAAAGGCCTGTTAAACTTTCCTGTTTCCGATGCTGGATGGTAAACAGCCCTTTGCATACATTTCTATTTTGTTACTTCTACTGTTGGATGGGAGAGGGAAAGCACTAAACTCTTCCAAAGATTCCTCATCTTGTGTCTAGCAGCATGACTGTTCCCATTCTTGTACCTTGCTGAGTTTGCAAAGAGGGGGCAAAAATTTTCTCAACACCTGGACAGTTGTCAGCATGGGATGTTAAAGAATATTTTAGCCTTCTATTATGAAGAGCTGAGTGATGTCCTGTACAGGTCCTGCAGATAGAGTCTCAATCCAAGACCAGAGTTTCCACGTCCTGATTCTCTCTGTTCTTGTTTTCGTTAGCATAAACTTTCAACTTGATATTCAGGGATTGCTTAAGAATTTTATGATTATTTGTTTTGTTGTACAGAAAAGTATTCCTGATATTCTAATTTAATTTGGCTTATTGACATTTAAATAGAGGAGAACTGGCAAAAGGGATTGACTGCCTTTTCATGAGTCTGAATTTCTGTTTGCATATCCTTTTTTTCTTTAGCCAAAGTATGTTGATATAGCAAGAAAAAAAAAAGCAAAACAGTGGAAAAAAAACCAGCAACTTGAATCAGGCCAAAAGTAGAAATACTTGGTGTTGTTAACAGAGAGCAGCATGGACAGTTGTCTTAAGCACAGGGAAATTAGTGGTGGAGGAAGAGGACTGCTTACTGATTGTCTAAAACTGAATAGCAGGAGTTTATTTGTTCTTCAGTTAAACAGTGCTCATTCCAGGGAAGAAATACTAAATAACTAGCAAGCTTTGTGCTAGGTGCTATTGTACATAAGGATGTTGGGCTTGAACGTTGAGCAAGAGGAGGAGAAAGAAGGAGAGGAATCTGAGCAGGTTCACGCAGACTTTTTAAGCTGTGTTTATTTGCTCCATTTTGTTTTGCAGAATGCGCTTCTGCCTGCAGGCTTCCGACAGAAGGACCAGACTGCTAAAAAGGCCTCGGGTCCTTTTGACAGGGAACGGCTCCTTGCATTTTTGGAGAAGGAAGCTCTTGAGCACAAAGACAGGGAAGACTATGTGCCTTTTACAAAAGAAAAGAAAGGTAAGGACACCATTGCCTGTGTGGGTGGTTAGGAAATTTGTGAAGTGGGCTGGCCTGAGCTATTCTGAACCAAAGTTTAGTGGCAGCTCGACTGCTTTGTAACCTGCAGACTGCCTTTGTGCAGAGGCAGGGTGCTTCCTGTTCCAGCCTCATGTGGCACTGGGCCTGATGTACCATTTGCACATTTGCAGGAAAAAAATCAAATTCAAAAGATTTTACCAACGGTTGTCAAGTTCTGATGGGGGTGGCACGTTCCAAATGAGAGCTACCCCCAGATTTGTGTCAATAGTAACAAATGCTGTTGTGCCTCTAGCGTATGCCCCGTGGTTCTGAGGACAGACAGTGATATTTCTAAGACTGAATTTGAAACAGAGCAGTACAATGATGTGTCGTGGAAGATGCCCAGTAATGTCTGGCATTATTGGCCTACAGCATTTTTGAGCTAGTGGTGTAAGCAATCATGTTGCATTTCTGGTATCGTTAGTGAAAGATTTTAATAAGATTGCATGGTTATTATTGGTTAATTATATACTTAACATTGCAAGAAGCCTTGAAATCTAGCTGTGGCTTATGATGTAAAAACTGTGGAAACACAGACCTGGTAGAATAGATGCATCATAAAAGCCTGGGATTCTAAATATTTTGGTTTCTAGGATTTTAGCTGTCACCAGTGTTTGTGTGCTGCTCCTGAGTCCTAGCTTGTCTGAAGGCTCCCCAGCACCATGGCAGGTCTGTTGCAGTAAGGATTTACAAAGCTGCCTTATAAAATGTGTTCTGACTGCTCAAGATGAACAGGCTCCTCTCTTAAGAACTGTTCCTCTTTTCTTAAGGGTTTGCTACCAAACCCTGTAGTTCTGTGGATTTCTGTTGTGAATCATTGCTTATTTGATAATTGAGTCTTCCTTCATTACTGAATTTGTATACATGATTGTACTTGCGCAGTAAATTCAGTGGTATTTTTTGTGGAGCTGTTTGCATTTTGTCTGTCTGTGCACATAGCTGTAGCTATTGTTCAACATCAGTCTCTTTCCTGAAGGATTACAGAGGTTGTTACTTTATAGCACAGGGTGGTGAGGCACTGGAACAGGTTGCCCAAGGAGGCTGTGGATGCCCCATCCCTGGAGGCATTCAAGGCCAGGCTGGATGTGGCTCTGGGCAGCCTGGTCTGCTGGTTGGTGATCCTGCATGTAGCAGGGGGTTGAAACTAGATGATCGTTGTGGTCCTTTTCAACCCAGGCCATTCTATGATTCTGCTGTATAGCTTAACACTTTTTTTGTTGTTGAAATAGAGCTGTGGCACTTGGTTGCTGATGGAGGAGTTTCCTGACTGCATCTGTGCAAGTACCCAAGTAAAGGATGATGCTGGGTAGCACTGGGTGGAGAGGGCAGAGGAAAGCACCTGTCATTTTGGTCCTCTCTGCGCTGCTGCCTCAGTGAGCAGTGCCTGTGCTCCTGTGTTTTCCTCCCCAGCCTGCTTCTTGCCTGGCAGATCTGCTGGTGTGTGCTGCAGACAGCGTAATTGTCTGATGGGAGAGTCCAAGTGTGACATTGCCTCTGGTGTTTGGCAATCCCTTGCAGCCCCTTCAGGACGAAGGGTGGCCAGAGAGGATTTCCTCTAATGAGCACTTTGTTGTTTTGCACATATGCTTCTTTTCCCATCAAGATGTACTAGTACTTCATTGCACTTGGTGGTTCTTTCATGCCTGCTTATGTATACATGCATGCAGCAGAACTACTTGTTTTGGTTGATAAAATCTGTGAGAACTGCGTAGGAAAATAGAAGGGTCCGGCTGTACACATCTTGGTTAAGAAAACTCAAATGTCACTTCCTTTATGTAATAAAGTATTACTAAACAGCAGTCTGAATGTTGCAATATGACATGCAAATTTAGTTAATAAAATTTCCCGTATCTTTTGAAGAGGATTTATTATAGTAACTTCCTACTCTTTTTTTTTTTTTTTTTTTTTTTTTTAATACCATGAAGGAAGAAAATGACATTGAAAATGAAATGTAGCTTGCTTTCATCCAAACTGAAAAAATGTGTTCAGTGTGGAAATTCATGCCCCTATTAAATGAGAGGCAAGAGGGAGGAAAGGGAAGAAGGCTGACTGCACTACAGAGTAGGTGAGGGATAATCTTTGCCGCTCTTGAAAATTCTGTAGTTCAGTTGTGACTTGCTGACTTGCTGCTGTGTTCATGTCAGGTTTGTGCAGAAACAGCAATCCTGTATCACTTAATCTGTTAAATATGGAGATCGTGATTTCTCATCAAGATGTGAAAACTGGAAAAGGAGTAGAGTGAAACTTGATTAGGACTCTCTATGGATTAAAAAAAAAAGAAAACAAAAAACAACCACCATGATTTAATTTTAAGAGGAGGGAAAAAAAAAGGGCTGGCTGATAACTATTCTGTATGACTAGATAAATGCAGCTAGCAAGTCATGGAATGGGGCGGATGGAGCATTTTGCTTGGTTATGCTGCTAATTCAGAAGAAGAAAATTAACAACTCTAATCTTGAGATCTAAAGGATCTCAGGGAGTTGTAGCTATTTTCTTGGTGCCATTTTTGTAAGTCAGGGTTCACTATCGTAATTGTGCATACCTGGATGTTCCCACTGGTCTCATTTAGTCTAATTACCCCTTCTATGGAGTAAGAAAGGAGGAATCTGTCCTCCTTTCTCTGTCAGTAGAACCAATGTCCATCATGGTGACTGCACTTGCAGGTTTATCAGAGCTGCTCACCCTGGGTGTTACCACCCTTGGTGACCTTGTTTCCCTACTGCTGTGCAAATGAAAATCTTCTCTTCCAGTTGTTCTAATTCATTTTGAGTTAACATATTGTTAAAGCAGTGTTGATCTTTTTCACTGCTAGGTGCTGTGAATTCTCCAGATTTTAACTATTCTTTTTTTTGCTGTGCTGTGAGATGTGGAAGATGCAAAATCACATAAAGTACCCTGATATAGTGAGGTGAACAGTGCTAAATGAATGTGACACTTAACAATCCCTAAATTGTTATATTTTATTTTTTTCAGTTCCTGGCTTGGTTTCTAGATGCATCCTTTAAAACATGCTTTGTTTTTAAACAAGATGTAATGACTTCAGTCACATTCCATTCCAATTAAGTGTTGAACCATACAGTGAACCATTGTTGCCTGACAAATAATTCAGGCAAGAGATTCATGAAACCAGTGGGGTAATAATTTAAACAGAACTGGCTTTGTCTCAGTATGTGTCCATGAACATGCCAGAAGGATTTCCCAAGGCATGCTGCAGTGAGCAGGATGCCCCATCCCAACAGAGGAGGGAGGCTTCAGCTCTGGGCACTGGTGCCCTGTCCATGCTTTCCTCTCTGCTCACCCGGGTTCCATGTTTCTATAAACAGTAAAATGTGAGAATTATTGCAATTGATATGAAGCAGAAGCGTATCTGACATTTGTAATGTACTTTCAGCTGTGCAGTGTAAGGCATTAGCAAAGTATTAAATAAATCAAGCTTTGTACTTCTAGGCTTTGCCCTCTTCTCATCTCATTTTTCTCTTCCAGCTTTCCCCCAGCGTTCCTGCCAGGCTGTATTTGTTCTGCATAGGTTTGCTTTTTGTGTGACTTCAGCTTTTTTTTCCCTCTGCTCTATTGCCCAGAAATCATTGTTAGGTTGACACTCTCACATGGTGAGAGCTATTTTGGCGCTGACCTGCCTGGCTGATTTGTGCTGCTCGGTCATATTTGAATTTGGGGTGCTGCTTCCCCCATTTGCCTTTCAATCACTAGTCTTTAAAGGAAATGTGTCACATGTTGTGAAATGAAGCTAATATCTTGTAGGAGCTTTGAAGAAACAACTTGTCGAATTGATGTTCACCATACGAGTGAACAAAATAGCATGTGATATACCAGCCTTAATGCATGACAGTGTTCTAATTCACAGCCACGTGTTCTGTAGGCAAATAATGGATAACAGTGCTGTTTCCTCAGTAAGGCACCAAGGAACACAGCTCTTCTAAGCTGAATTACAAAAAGATTAGTGTTTACTTAGACTTGTAAGCAAGTTGATGAACATGAGGCTATTGTGTGGTAAGAACTGGTGATTGAGTTGTGGATCGTAACAACCTCTGTACAAGTGAATGTTTAGTGAATGCAAAGTACGTAGGATACATAGTTAGATGTTGTGCACCCTTCATGAAGCCACTGATGACAGGAGGTTTCCTCAGGTGGCGCTTGGTTCCTTTTCCTCATCAGAGGGCTGCAAAACTGATGTGGGGCTTTGTTCTGGCCTGCTGCTCGTGGTCAATGGGTGCCTCCTGGGCTGTGGGATGTGGGGGAATTGTGCTGGCTATGGTGAATTCATGGCTGTGCTGAGCACTCCTGAACACTCTGCAAGGCCCTCCATCCCACCTTGGGTATGTGTGCAATGTCTCATGTGCTTCAACACACACCGTTCTGCTCTCCTGCCGTTGGTGGGATGTGCTGCTGTGTAATTGGAACTGCAAGTTCATTCTGTTGTAAAGAAAGGCTTGACTTAATCCCAATATGTGGATTGTTTAAGGTGTTAGCTAAAGCCATGAAACACCTGAATATTTAATAATTACAGAGATCATATGGACATGTCTGACATTTGCCTTTTTTGTGCTGTGTTGTTTAATCTTTGTGGTGTCCTTGTTGGCTGAAGAGCAAGGAGGACACCGTGTTTCTTTGTGCTATTTGGAAATGTTCCACCTGAAAACCAAGGAAGCTGCTCATCGTATACACTGTGCAGATGTGTATTATAAAACAAAGCAAAACAAAAAAAGGCAGGGGAGGGGATGGGGGAAGGAAATCTCCAGGCTGCCTTGGCAGCAGGCTTTGAGTTAGATCATCGTCCCCAGAGGTGCAGAGGTCTCTTTTTTTTTGAAGTATTTGCTGATTGCTAGAAGCTGGGAAGGACTTGCTCTCATGTACATGCTGTGAATCTCTGAACTCTGGGCTAGGGCGAGTGAATGAGAGATTGTATACACAAGGGTGTGACCTGGTTTATAACAAAAACTGTTCCTGACCCAGTTCGTGTGCCTGGAGTTGGCTGTAATTTGTACTTCTGGAAGGGAGCGGCTTTTAACATTTTGGCTTTAAGAGAAACTTTTTTTTTAAGGTTGTCCCAAGAGCCAGGAATGTATGGGTAAATTTAGTCTTATTTTTTCAGGATGCAAATGCTTAGAATCTGAAGGTCCTAACCTGTGAACTTAAGAATTAAGTTAATGTCAGAAGTAGTTCTCTTTTGTTGTGGGTGCTGTGTGATGAGCTAGACAGGGAAGTGAGCTAGGTTAAAGTGAAGTTGGTTTTAGAAACCACAGCATTTAGGAAGTCGCTTTTCATTGAGCTTCTCCCATCCCCTGCTTGCTGCACCACTGCTTGTGGTGGGGAATAAGAATCAGTAGCTGAATGGATTTCAGAAGGCAAAAAGGACTGTGAAACTTCTCTGGTTTGGACTGTTCAGTGGCAGGGCGGAGTGTCAGTGGAACTAAAACATAACTATGGATCTGCAGATAGAAGGCTGTGTTCCTTCCTGGGTGTCTTCCTGAAAGAAACAGCAGAAGGCTTTTTCAAGAGCTAATGTTAAGGCTGGGGGAGATCCCACAAGGCTGCCAAAGCACCTACTCTTCAGATGCTTACGCTGCGCTGCAAGGTGTGTGTTGAAAGCAGAAATTTTGAAAACTTGAGAATCTTCAATTTTAATGTACTTGAAATAATCACAAGAGGTATCTCCAGGAGCAGAAAATGTCATTCAGTGCTTTTTGCAAAGTCATAGGAAGTCTCGGGTTGGAAAAACGTTCTACAAAATGCTTTCTTAGAATGCTGTATGGACACTTGTTGCTACAAGTCTGTACCTGGTATTTTTGACAGGTCTTCTTAGGCACTGGAATGGGCTGCCCAGGGAGGTGGTGGAGTCACCGACCCTGGAGGTGTCCAGGGAACGCTTGGATGTTGTGTTGAGGGATGTGGTTTAGTGAGAGCTGTTGGTGAAGGGTGGATGGTTGGACTGGGTGATCCTGTGGGTCTTTTCCAACCTTGGTGATTCTATGATTCATGCATTTTCTCATCTGGAAAGCAAACGAGAAATTTTAACAGCAAAATTTGTAGCATTGGTCATCTCAGAATAGACAGAATTTCATTTTAATTCTTGTAAGATTTTTCTTTTTTTTTTAATTCTTTTTTTTACAAGCATAGGTTTTTATTTTTGTACAAAACTGGTTATTAAATTACACAACTGAGAGGGCCAAGAATTCTTCACATGCTCTGGAGGTTTTTGTATTTCTAAACAGAATTCACATGGAGTTCACAGAAGAAGCCAGCTTACTATGGAGAAAAGTATGAGATGCACTGATGCTGCAAGGCAGGTGGTGTGATGGAGGCTCAGGCGCTCAGTCTCACTATTTCCCTTTCTTCCTCCTCATGCTCTGCCAGCTTCACTTTTTTGCTATTCCGTGTTACTGAGGAAAAACAACACAAATGCAGATGATGAAAGGCTTTAGGCAGTGTGCATGCTGTTCAAAGTGCTTCAGAGGTTGATGGAAGCCTTGTCACATGTTCTCTTATCTCTTTTAAAAATTCCAGTTTAAGTTGAAGATTATTCCTGTCCTGGAAGGTGATACTGATATACTGAAATGGGAGTAGAAGATGTACTGTGTCAGGTGTATCAGAGTAGTCCAATGCACTTATTGCTCACACCTGCCATTTATGAAGGTTCTCTATTTATCTTGAATTGCCACAAGCTTCCTTTAGCGCTCTCCATCAAAACTGAGCTGTGGCAATGTATGTCAGCTGCTTTCAGCTCCTGTTTGTAGTCAGAACAGTTATATAAGGTGATTTATTTTTTGCTTCTAAACTTACAGCTTTCCAAAGTGATAGCAACCCAGGAACAACAATATTGTGTTGCTAGCAACAAGTCTTTGTCATCAGACTGTTGTGAAGAGTTCAAATTGTGTTCTATGCTAGTGGTGATGCTGAAGTTCCTTTAAAAAGAAAATGAACCACAAACAATTGTAATGTAGGGTGGGGATGTGGAGAGAGAGGAAAGGTGGATGGGTGATAAGGTGCCAGTGTTTGTCTCCAGAAATGATGAAACCAAAGCACTAATTTGTCAGAATTTCCCCAGAATGTAAATTGGAAGATTCCTTTACAGCATCTTGTCACTGGGAGGCATTTAGAAACGCTAAAGTTAGTTTTAGTCCAAACATGTAACAAGATACACTTGTGTATGTACAAGGAGCAAACTAGTCTGCTCCTGGCTCCTGCCCAGCTGGCCTGCTGCTGGGTGGGGGTGAGCTGGTGCGCTCCGTGGGAGGCGTGGAAAGGCCTTATTGTGGGTATGGAAGGGTGGGTTCCTGAGTCAACTGAGAAATCTTGGATTATGGACACCACCTTCCACCCCCAGGAGCAGTTAAGTGCTGCTGGAAGCTGTGACCCGCAGCTCTGGCTTCTGGTGGCCCAGGCAGGGAGGCTGAACACTAGTGAACATGTGCAGATGGTGACAGCCAAGGTGGATCATGCTTGTCTTTAATCAGATGCAGTTGTAGATCAAAGCTATTAGACCAGTATGCATCTGATAAATATACTGACTTTTCTTGGTCTTTAACAATACGCAAAAATTTTGAATAGCTATTAAGATTAAAGTTTTCTAGTTGTGGAAAGCACCCATTGAATGTGTCAGTTCCATTTACAGAATAGTTATTCTAATAACTTGGTTTTCTGATTTTTATTTTTTATTTTTTATTTTTTTGCCCTAGCTTTTTGACCAAAGATGTGTTGCAGGAATTATGCTAACTACTTACACCTCCATTTGTAATGCATTTACCCTAAAACCAGTTTTCCCTTTTCCTGTCTGTAGTGGCTAAAAGGTGGGTGTGACGCAGTTGTCACTGCTCCTTTTTCTCACTGAATCTTCAGTGACCTTCCTTGTTTCTAAGCATCATTTTTGAAAATTGTCTTTGGCAGTGTGTGCCAGAGATAAATTATCATGTTTTCTGCTGTTCTCAAACCATTCTTTTCTTAAGCATCTCAGGCGTTTCATTTTTTTTAAATTCAAGTTTAAGTTGACATCTGAAACCAGAAATACGGTATATGATATAAAACTGCAGTGAATATTCAGTTCTGGGATTTAAGATGATGCTGAGAGAACTTATTTCTCAGAAATACTCAAATTGCAGCTCTGCCTGGGTCCCTTTTTCATTTCATGCATTTCAGTGTATCTGTCCTTGTTTTCCAGTAATACTGAATTTTATTTGCAGGCACTTTATTTAAAAATACATTGTTTAAAATGTTTGATGCAGACTTATATTTTACCCCGATACTCAGAAGAAACAAGTAAGATTGGAGTCCTGATACAGGCTCCTGAAAAGCTGGAATCTTGGATAATGTTATGTTCCTGTTTTTGCCCTTTTCTCATCTCTGACTTTCAAGAGCAAATAGAAGAGATCTCATTCCTTTGTTGCCCATACTGTCTTAGGATTTCTGAAATGTTGTATGCATCCCTTATGAACAGAGAAGTTTAAAGATAAGCAGCTACGTGATGCAAAGTAATATAAAACTTTTCACTTCCTTTACTCTAGGGAAAATATTTATCCCGAAGCAGAAGCCTGCCCAGTCTTATGCAGAAGAAAAAATTGCTCTTGATCCAGAACTGGAGGAAGCCTTGACAAGTGCCACAGACACAGAGCTGTGTGACCTCGCAGGTTAGTGCTGTGGGTCCCTTTGTTCTGAAAGTACAGCTGGGCTGCATGTTTAGAAAATAGAGATGTACAATTAATGTTAGAGGGTATTTGTTGTCTGAAGTGTAGTAGAAACTACCACGTAGGTAAAATTAAATGCTAGTCTGTTTGCAGCATATCGTCTTTGTTGGTCTGTGCTAATATATAGGAATGTTTTGGCTTAAGATTCCCGATTTTAAAACTCAGAATCTTTCATTTCATTCTTCAAGCTGGCTGCTTTTTGTTTAGTGTTCATCACTGCTTTTCCATACATATGTGTTGGTATGTGCTTATATTCCTAAAGCTGCAGTCAAGAATGTTTGGCTGAACTGCACTTTTAACTATGATGCCTGAACCTGGTGAGGTTGAAACTTTCTAAGACATGAAAGCGAACTAAAAAGTCTTTTCTGTTACATTAAAAGTTCTTCTACTTTTCTTTAAATTAAGAGATTCAGTGGGTTATTGTACTGGTGATCTGGTGTTTGATGGACTTCAGTTATTATTATTTAAAGGAGCTCTGCCCCTAAGCTGAATTAGCCATGGACACTAAAATCGTTCTTCGCTTTTTTTTTTTCTTCCCCCTTTTAACAGCTATACTGGGAATGTCCAACCTGATAACAAACAATCAGTTCTGTGATATTGTAGGAAGCAGTAATGGGGTTGGCAAAGACAGCTTTTCAAGTAAGTATTTACACAAGTGCTAAATAAACGCGTTATTAGCATTTTTAATAGGACGTTACATTGTAAATTGATAAGGTACATGCTTGTAATGTTTCCAGTTGAGTTCTGGCGAGAGTGGAATTACCTATTTACACTTAATTCACTTCTTGGAGAGATAGAAGCGGGCGCAGAAATGCATTTGTGTGCCTTTGCTTTTAGGTTTAACGTGTGTGTTTGTTATTCAATCCTTTGTGCTTTCTGGAGAAAAGCTCATGCTCAAGAAAAGGAGAAAGGCTGCGAGAACATTGGAGGAGGGCTGAACTTTATAAAAATACAGTCAGAGATGATGGTATACTTCTTGGGTGA
Source organism: Tetrao urogallus (assembly GCF_951394365.1). Classification (NCBI taxonomy): domain Eukaryota; kingdom Metazoa; phylum Chordata; class Aves; order Galliformes; family Phasianidae; genus Tetrao; species Tetrao urogallus. The sequence goes on from NC_136824.1 coordinate 11,420,882, forward strand.
GGAAGAGATGTGAAGACTCAGGAAATGATCTTTAAATACAGCAAATATTTTGTATATTTATCACATGTACAGTGAATGTATGCAACTGTTGGATTACGATTGTATCCCTTGCTTTTCAGATATAGTAAAAGGTGAAAAAATGTTACCTGTTTTTGATGAACCACCAAATCCCACAAATGTGGAGGAGACTCTGCAAAGGATTAAAGATAACGATTCCCGTCTTGTTGAAGTTAATCTAAATAACATCAAGGTAATTATCTGAATTGTGCAGTAGATATGCTGCCTTTTTTTGGCAGAAGACACTTAAAGCTGTGCAGCACTATGAGTGGGCACAATGGCCTTATTTTAAGTATAGAAGCCTTCCCGCAAAATGTTGCAGTGTGCTTTAGCTCCAAGTTTCTGGCCTGAAATAAAGCAGTAAGCCATCTTGGTATCTTTTACGAAACACATTCTCTAAAAGTCTCAGATTTTCTTACTACCAAACCAGGTTTCAGTTGCTGCCAAGCTGGTGACAGTTCCAGCAGTTCAGCACCACGGAGTTAACTGCTTTGAATCCTTTGTGCTTTGTGAAGTAGTGTGCTCTCAATTACTGCTACTGCAAACAAAATGGTATTTGTACCTAATGTTCTTCTGATTCTTGTACAGAAGGGCTGTCAGCAATTATCAGCTCTTAAGAATTGTTCTTCAACGTGACTGAACGTTTTTGTATATATATATATATACACCCGTAAGAAAACAGAACTATAACACAACTGACTTGCTGCAACCAGCCGCCTGTCACTGCTTTCTGCACTGTCTCACTGGCAGCCTAGACTATTTGCTGTTCTTACTGCAGGCAGTAAAAGAAACGCATTATTTAAGAACATTGCACGACAATGAAGTACTGGCCAGAATATTTAAGAAGGTAACAGAACAAAACTGCTATTACAATAAGCCAAGAGACTTGTGACTGTAATCAATTATCGAAAATTATTGCTTTTACAGTTGCTTGGTACTACTTTGTGAAAATCATCAAACTGTGAATTGGTGACTTCTGAGATTATTTTTAACTTAACAAAGAGGATGGAATTCTGTTGCTTTAGAGCTCCTAAGTGGTTTCCTGTGTGTGAGAAATCAGTATGGTAGTGATAGGAAGAAGAGCATTGAATTCATGTAAGCTCAGTAACATTTTCACAACAGCTAAATGTCTTTAACCATTCTATTGTGGCATTGGTATTATTTAAATAAAGGTGAGTTTAATTTATAGAATTACCAACTCAGAACCACTGCACCTTGCACGTGGCTCTGCTGTACATCTAAGCCTGTACTGTGAGACTGCTGGAGATCAGCGATGGTTAATAGTATGGTGTGCTGTGCTGTGAAGAGAATAAGGCAATGGAAGAATTTGGGGGTGGAGAGTGGGGGTTAAACTTATGCATCTCAAGAGACTGAAATGCTATTTTTATTTCAAGAACATACCAATTCCAACGCTGAAAGAATTTGCAAAAGCTCTAGAAACCAACACACATGTGAAGAATTTTAGCCTTGCAGCCACCCGAAGTAATGATCCTGTTGCTGTTGTAAGTATTGTGCAAATGTGTTTTGGGGGATACAAGGAAAGTTTGGATGGAAAGATGGCAGTAAGGGATAGAGTAGAATTCTGTCTGTATGTGTGTGCATACATGTATAAGTTTTAATATGAAAATGATTAATTTCTTTTACCCTGTGTTGTATGCTTACTTTGGCAAACCTTTGCTGTATCAAAGTTGGTAAACAATTACTTGATGACTGTACAGCAATGTGTCAGATGACGAGATGAGTGGGAATTTCATTTTGCTAACCTCCTTCCTGTTTTTCTTTCTTTCCTAGTTGTTTAATTAATAATGTGCATGCTGTGAGTTAGGAGTATCCTCAAAATTAACTTCAAAGGAAATATGTTTGAGGCTGAAAGTGCTCATCGCGTTTTTCAACTAAGTTGAGTTTTGGTTGAACAGAATTGTAAAATACCCATTTCTCTGATCTTGCAACCAAAGATGGGCTCAACGCATTGGCAATGAAAGTATTTAGTCTGAGAAATTGAAACCAAAGTCTTTATCATTTGGCCCTGATTTTCTGTACTGAATCAAAAGTAGTTCCTTATTTATTTGCACATAAAGAAGTAAGAAAATAGCGCTGGGACAATCCTTTGCACTTGTTTTAGCTTCAATTGTTTAGAGCATTCAGTTAAGTGAATAAATAAACATTTGAAGGCTTTGTCCTGGGTGAATTAAAAAGTTCCTTTTCAGCAGAACAGAAACATTTGTATTAAGAAGGTAGAGGGTTGATTTTGGGGTCTGGTGCTTTTTTGTTTTATGTGTTTTTTGTTCTTGCTTCCTACCAAATCTGTAGACACAAGCATTTTGAAAGTCAGATCTCCTGTTTACAAATTAACCGTATCTAATTCTCCTTTCAGTTGGCTTCACCCCTTTTCTTTGAGCCTTTCTTACAGCTTGCACTACTCATTATGTGCTGTGAAAGTTTACAAAATGGAATTAGTCCAATATGCTAATTTCAGACAATTTATATTCTGCGTAGCTTTTTAGTTTGTAACAAGGGTAAAACAGGCCTTTTCTTGATTAAGTACTATTAAAAAGAGAATGTAGATGATTCCTGGTTGAAGACTCTCTTCAGTCTCAAGAGGTGAATACTTGCAAAGTTACACTATGCATCTGTGAACATGTTGCTCCTGTTGAGCTAGTTGGTGGAAGTGGTCATTGCTTTGTCCTGTGACGTACTGTAGCACAGTTCAAAAGTTTAATGGTACTTTCTTGCATTCAAAGGCTCTTGCAGATATGCTGAGAGTAAACACAAAATTAAAAAGTTTAAACATAGAATCAAACTTCATCACCGGAGTTGGAATTTTGGCACTGGTCGATGCACTGAAAGACAATGAAACACTGACAGAGATCAAAATTGATAATCAGGTAAGTGAGACTATGGTAGCATAATTAAAATCAGTGCTTACATGCTCTCTGTCCTTGTTGACTGAGTACTTCTAGGCTTCTTGTGATAACCTTTTAAAAATATTTTAAATATCTTATGCCACGTGTGTTTAAGATTTTCATAGGCATCCATTTCAAGAAGCACTTCTGTGCTTCTTTGTGCTTTAAAATGCACATACATATGATAATGAGCTTGTGCCTTTTCGATTAATTAAAAGAAAAAAGGTATTTATTGACTAATATGATGAAGGTATCCTGATCTCTCCTTTACGACTACACCTAAGCTCTGCTGTCTTTGTGTATTTTTCATTTAAATAGAGGCAGCAGCTGGGTACTCTTGCAGAAGTAGAAATTGCCAAGATGCTTGAAGAAAACACCAAGATCCTTAAATTTGGATACCATTTCACACAACAGGGACCTCGAGCCAGGGCAGCTGCTGCTATCACAAAAAACAATGACTTGGGTAAGACCTGTCAGTCGAGAGTAACTCTTAAAACTTGTGCTGCACACATTCGTTTAAAGTTGTTTGTTTTTCCAGGTTTTCCTTTGATATAACCAGGATGGGAAAAAAATTGTCAATCAGTTTCAGGTTTCTCCTTTGCTTTTACTCTTATTCTTCTGTTGCTTCTTGATGTTCCCTGTTTATGTTGTTGTAAGATGTCCAGATGCATGAGTTCAGGATTTTTAGCATAGTCCAGAAACAGGAAGAACATTCATATTCCAGATGTGTTGCGGCAAGGGAAGAAAAATAATAGCTTTGATTATGTGGTTTTATTCAGGTAAGACTAATGGCCTTTTTAAAGACTGTATTTGAATTTATTAGTGTGAGATGCCCTCCTCCGTGCTAGCACACCCAGTCTTATTTGGAATGCTTGAGCAGGGAGGGGTGAACGCACTGTCAGAAGTTGGCATAGTCACCTCTTCCCTTACAGCTCCATTAATGCCCTGGTGCCTTCCCTGCCTCTCTTAAATGTAGATGGTAGCAGTGGTGTCTTTATTTGCTGCATTTAGTTTTGTTGTTTGGAGCTCACATTAGAACTCTAACTAAACAAAACAACAGAAAATTGGTTGATAGTATAGCATGTGAATGGAAATCTCTTACTAACAGTGTCAAATATGGGGAGCTTTCAGCTATGACAAGTTAAAAGGAGGTCAATATGTTCAAATAGAATTGCATTTTAAAATTCCGTTTCATTAAACTTTGCTGGGTTGGATGCTTTGTGATGCAGTAAGGATCACACAGCCCTTTGGTGTGAAAATGAGCCAGGCTGTTCAGTAGCAGTAGTAGGAATTCAGGAAGAGATCTAATAACAGGGAACGCTTCTAGGAAGCCAGAGTTTGGTTTCTTGATCTGCTTCCCTTGTAGTAAAGTTTAAAGTGGAGGCTAACATCTCTGAAAGAAAGAGAGGAAGAGCAACAGGTAGAATAGAGACAGAAGAAAGGCATTTAAACACACGTAAGCGTTTCTCAAAATTAATTCCAAACCAATTTTTTTTCTTGTCACTCTGTATATCTCTGTCCTTTAAGGCTTCTCTGTCGGCTAGTTCTCATTTTAGTGTTTAACTGCTGGAAATCTATGTTTCTATTGATATCTTGCCTGTTTTTCCTTGCTTTCTTAGTCTGGAGTATCCGAGTAAAAATTTCTGCAAATACCTTTCCACCTCTCCAGCCATGAAGCTACAGAGACAGGTTACTCTAAATGCCCACTTGGGTGTCAAGCACTGAAAACCGAGATGCTCAGCCTTTCAGTTGTCTTTGTATGTGACTTCTTTATATTGAAAATAAAAGTCTGCACCTTTCTCCTTTGTCTACACTGTGCTGTCCTACTTCCCCTTCCTTCTTTGTCTGAAACCATGTGCATATTGCCTTTAACTGCATGACTGGAGAATTTGAAGGCATTCAGTGAATCCTGCGTGAAGCCAGAGCAGCATGTGAGCGTTGGTGGTTTTATGCATGGATCTTTGTTGCTTTTGCATTTTACGGCAACTGAATATTTTTATTAATGAATGGAATGCTGTAGGCTATTGAGCATAACATCTCAAAGGGTTTTTTAATTTAGTTTTGTTTGAGTGTGTACAAATTTGAATGCGTGTAAATCTTATTGGGTATTCTTGAAAGTTTTACATTGTTTCTTTCAAAGCCAAGCAAACTGTGGCAATAAAAACAAAGACTAACTTGTTAAATCTGCTTACTTAAAGTAAAAAGATTGTTTCCTATATGATTCTCATAGGAAATATTTGAATCTGTTCCTGTGTAATGGTGGCTAATATTAAATGTTGATTACTTTAGATTGCTGCGTGAGCCTTTGTACAGCAAAGTAGGGAGCCATACTACATACCAATGGTGCAGAAATATGTAGGACAGTAACAATAATATTTTAAAATACATCTTCTATTTTGTTACAGTTCGCAAGAGAAGGGTTGAAGGAGACAGCCAGTAGATCTTGCTAGAACTGTGTGAAGATTTCAAGGGTCTTCAAAGCACGCTCCTCACGGTGGGCTTTGGCAATCTTGGACTGCATTTACCTGGGTTAGAAGGGAAAAGACTGGAAACCCCATTCCTTTTAAAGCAAAGCTATATTAATAATCTGCTGGTATGCGTCACATTTTTCATAACCGCACCAATCCATGTACAGATCCAGTTTTTGATTGTTTTTGTTTGTTTTTTTTACAGAACTTTTTTGTATTTTAAGATCTTGGCTGTGCTTTCTACTAAAAATGTAATCGCAAATCAATTGTATAATTGTCTGTAGTCAAAGAATGGGACATTGAGGATCACTGGGCATATAATGACCCAACTGAAATGTTAGAAAATCTAGGGGTGCTCATTTACATGAAGGGTATGTATGTTCTTCAGAACAATGCTTTAGTGATGGATTCTTCACACAATAGTTGGACTCATTGTTTAGAGCTGTTCATCCTTGTTCATATGCACTGAAGGGAAATCTTTCACAATTGTCTTACTGTATTTTTTTTTGTTTTGATTTGTTCTTGATACTGTGATTAAGTGTAGACATCCCTTAAAAACAGGCAAAAATAAATTGATTTGTCTTCCAAGAGATCTGAGGGACTAATGAAAAAAAAAAAAAAAAAAAAAAAGTGGGAGCCTTGCAAAAAAAAGAAAAAGTAAAAGCCATGCAAAGTGGGTTTTTTCTTACTATGCTTAAGTCCTAAAAGTCTTTTAAAATGTCCCAGAATTATAACTTGCTCTGTGTCCAAACTGGACACTTTAAGACTATCATGTGCTCATCAGCATTTAGTTTATAGCTTTTGTTTAAAAATTCTTATCTACATGCATAACCAGTATGAATTTCTCTAGAAGTAGTGGACAAGCTTTTGTTAAATTTGCCTAATTTTGTTCAGGAGAAACAACCTTAATTATAAAAATCAGTGTCCTAAGTTTCTGGCAAACAGAAAATCCTTTTTTACAAGCTACTGAATTAAATTGTTAGTGCTTCATATAAATGTATAAGTTTTCATGAAACAACGAAGTAACGCTTTCTCGAAAGGCTTGATGTTTGAAACACTACGACTTCCAGAAATTAACTAATGTGTAGTGTCAAATTTGCATAGTACAGTACTTATTCCAAGCTGTGTATCTATGCCAACTAATAAGGACACAAGAATCACTTAAATTTCTGTACATAATCAAAGTATACATCTTGGAACTAATGAAAATCTAGGGGCTTTTTGCTGTGGGCCTGTTTGGACTGTACCATACCGAGCTTACTTAATGTTGTCATGAGACCATAAATTAACAAAATACTCTGAAGGACAGCTCAAATATATTTATGAGAGCTCAACTGACAACCATTTTCATCAGAAGATCATCATATGGTGAGCTTTTTATATAGAGGAAATGTATGGGACTGAAACTTTTTTTGCATCACGTTGTAAGTACTATAAAAATTAATAGAGCAATCCTCTGACACTGTGCCTGTGTTGTAATTTCCTGCAAATGATGTCTTGGATTTCAGACAGACTTTATTCTGCAGGTGGCTTCTAATTTTACTGCAACTGTACAGCACATTCAAAACTATGGTGCCTTCAATGAAGATATATTTAACTGGTTTATAACTATGGAAGAACATATTTTTCCTGTTTCAAAATTGGCCTTTTATTGACTAATTACAAATAAATGTGTGCTCTGAAAAGCTGTTGGAATCAATTCCATTAAAACCAAAGACTTTACAGAGTGTAAGTTTGAAGCAACCAGCAGTAATCTGACTAGCAATAAAAAAAGGCTACTTTTGGTTTTGGCTTTTATGAATTTTCAGGAGCTTCCCAGATGTTAAATTTGAAGTGCTTACATAGTATGGAGAAACTCACAAGTTAAGTGGTTTTCGTGTTGTTTTTTTCCACAGATAGGAGCGATGTATAAACATGGTCAAAGCCTGTAATGTGCTCAGTTGCCTAAAACTTCTCATTTGCCAAGCACCATAATAATTTTGTGTCAAAAAATAGTCTGTAATGTTTTCCTTCTTTTCTTGAAGGGCTGCATGTTCATGAATTCTGTTCTCGTGTTGTGATTCTGTGACAATTTATTTTGTACTATCAAACAGGACTATGCACTTATGTCCTACTTGAAGATGAAGGAGAAAAATGAATGGCTGGATTATGGAAATTATAGCTGAAATCTCTTCTTTATTACTTTATAGAATCAAGTTTAGCTGCTTCATGGTTAATATTCCAATCAAAGGTAGAGGCTTCTAAATTGTAATTCTTAGGTGTCCTGTCATAGGCAATAGTAGAGGACCTTTCTTAACTGGTTGACTGCTAAGAATGTTTGTTGGCCCTCTCAGGGTAGGTATCTGACAGTGAGCATAGAAAACTTCCCCTCAACTGTTGAAAGACGTTTGGCATGGACCATGGAACAGTTAAGACAGTTACAACACTTTTGTACCTACAGTATATGTAACCATTTTGGAATAAATTAAAGAATTCAGTCTGTAGCTAAGAATCATAAACAGTCTTTAGTGAAGTTGGATGTTGGGATTTAATGGTTTCAAGTGTAGTATATGACTTTGAGCATGAAAGTGGTATTATTTTGATAACTAGCTACCATAAACGCAAGGTCTTTTTCCAAAAGAGGTGGCACTGTTCTTCTACATTCTTTTCCACATTTAATGCAGAAGCCAAATAACCACACATTTTTTATTCTATTGGCTCCAATATAAGCATGGAAATGTAGACTATATTCCAAAACAATTATCTATATACTGTTGTATTTTTAAAAAATAGCCTCATTATCTCTACAGCTTGTAGGCTATAAATGAGCATGTATTCAATTTAAATTTCCATTGAGGAAATATGAATGGAGTGTTTTAGCTTATCAGCACTATATGCTGTCAGACTGTAAAGCAGTAAAATTTTTGATTGATTAACTATTGTATAATTTTGCTTGTTTTTAAATAGCACATAATAGTACACTACTAAGCTGTCTGTGGATCTCTGCTTGTTCTCTACGTGAGCTCTGCTATATGGTTCACATATCTGTAGCTGGCCTTGTTTGACAGAAGATGCCAGAGATGCTCATCATCTCTACACCTTCATGATCTTCACTGCCAGTCAGGCTTCCATCCCTCTTGTATCCCTGAACCTCTAGTCAGGAGATGGGGGAGTGAAATCCCACCCCTCTAAGAGCAGAGCAAGTTCCAGAGTGCTTCATGAGACTGAATGTGTATAAGTCTAGGGGGCCCAGTGGCATGCATCCCAGGGTTTGAAGGAATAACCTGATGTGGGTGCTAAGCCACTCTCCGTCCTATTTGAAAAGTTGTGTCTGTCAGGCAAAGTCCCAGATGAATGGAAAAAGGAAAACATCCTTTTAAGAAAGGAGGACCTGGGGAACTACAGGTTGGTGAGCCTCATGTCTGTTCCTGGGAAGACGATGGAGCAGATCTGCCTGAAAAAGATATTAAGGCATGCACAAGGTGAAACGATCTGAGAGCACGGCTCTACCAAGGTCAGATTGTGCCTGACCAATCCGACAGACTTCTAGGATGGAGTGACAGCACTGGTGGACATAGGGAAGGTGACTGCTGTCATCTATGTGGGCTTGTGCAAGGGCTTTGACATGGTCCTGTGCCATGCTTTTATTTCTAGATTGGACAAACATGGATTTGAAAGCTGGACTAGTTGGTGGATAAAGAATCGTCTGGATGGTTGCTGGCAGAGGGTTGTGGTCAGCAGCTCCGAGTCCAGGTGGAGGCTGGTGAGGAGCGGTGCCCCCCAGGCGTCTGTCCTGGGACCAGCACTCTTCAACATCTTTGTCAGTAACACAGACGATGGCATTGAGTGCACCCTCAGCAAATTTGCAGATGATGCCGAGCTGAGCCGTGCAGTTGATGTGACACGAGGCGGCCAGGCAGCTGGCAAAGGGAGCTGGTGCATCCCCGTACTGACTTTGTGCGGTGTTGCTGCTGAGCGTACTGACACCGCTGTGCTGATTTACTTCTGTATTCCCAGCTAACTCTGCTGCTCAGGCCTTAGATCAAATATTTCGCACAAGTGTTGTACGAAAACTATTAAAATGCGCTTTTTGGGGGGAGGGTCGTGGTGTGCAGGTTACTTCTCCCTTAGCTGCGAGCTCCCGCCTCGCAAGATGGCAGCGCGCCGCGCAACGGGCGCGCATCCCTCGCTCCGCGCTGCAGCTGAGGGCGGCGCTGAGGAGGCGGAAGAGGGCGGCGGGAGCTCAGAGGAGCCCTTCCTCCCTCTCCTCCTCCCCCTCCCGGATGCAGCCCCCGGCGCTCCGTATCGCGTCACTGCGCGGCGCCGGCGCGTGCAGCCGCCATGGCCGACATGGAGGAGCTGTTCGGCAGCGACGCCGACTCGGAGGCCGAGCAGAAAGGTGCGGCCGTTAGCTGCCGTGTACCGGGCCTCCCGCCCGCGGGCCCCCCCGCAAAGCAGGGCGGAACGCCGGGCTTCGGTCGGGTTACCGCCCGGGGGTGGGGGTGGGGGTGGGGGTGTGCAGCCCGCTGGCTCCATGCTCTTCACAGGTGAAAAGTGGTTACAGGCGTCTTAAGGAACGGCGATGCAGCGCCTGGCAACGGGCACTGCCTCCGAGTTCTTTGCTTTGTGTAACGGCTTATTCCTCCCAGAGCTTTAGAACCTTAGGTAATAGCGGGCATATTGAGTGGTACCTGTGGTCGTTCTTTGTATCGTCGTCGGTAGATGTGTTATTGTAGGTAACTTCTGTGCCTCGTGTAGTTCTGCTGTTGGGTAACGCGTGCCCGTGTCCTGTTTGACCCCTGTAGGGATGGCTTAACTTTGAGAGGCGGTGTTTGTTTTGCAGATACTGATTCTGGCTCAGATTCCGACTCCGACCAGGAGAACGTGGGCTCTGGCAGCAACGCCTCGGGCAGCGACAGCGAGCAGGATGATGAGCGGGAGGCAGCAAAGCCCAGCAACAAGGAGCTGTTCGGAGACGACAGCGAGGATGAAGGAGCCTCCCATCACACGGGCAGCGACAACCACTCCGAGAGGTCGTACAATCGCTCCGAAGCTTCGGGGCACTCTGAGCATGAAGACAACGATCAGTCGGATGTGGACCAGCACAGCGCTTCAGAAGCTGCTCATGATGATGAGGAGGACGAGCGGGGACACGGCTCTGATGAGGGCAGTCACCATTCTGAGGGAGATGGTTCAGAAAAGGCCCATTCGGAGGATGAGAAGTGGGGCAAGGAGGACAAAAGCGATCAGTCAGACGATGAGGAGCGACAGCAGAACTCTGATGATGAGGAGAGACAGCAGAACTCAGACGATGAGGAGAAAGCACAGAACTCTGATGAAGATGAGAGGCCTCAGATGTCTGATGATGAGGAGAGGCTCCAGAACTCGGATGAGGAGAAGATGCAGAACTCTGATGATGAGGAGAGGCCGCAGGTGTCAGACGAAGAGAAGATGCAAAACTCAGATGATGATGAAAGAGCCCAGCACTCCGATGAGGAGAAGATGCAGAACTCTGATGATGACGAAAGGGCCCAGCATTCCGATGAGGAGGAGCAGGAGCATAAATCTGGTAGGATCCAGTGCAGTTGTAACGGTTTGCTTCTTACAGCCTGGTTTGTTCTCCATTGTTTCATTTACATTGGCTTGAAAAATTCTGTCTTAAATGTTAATCACATAACTTTCAAACATGGGCATCTTTTTAATACTGTGTTTTTGGTTTTTTTTTTTTTACACAGTGTGTTTAAATTACTTCTAATCTGAAACAACTTGATTAATAAAAGGAATTTTAAAATGTGTAAAACAGAATTCTTAGTCTGCTGAGAATAATTATGCTTCTTAGGAGAGTCTGCAAGAGGCAGCGATAGTGAAGATGAAGTCTTGCGAATGAAGCGAAAGAAACCGATTGCATCAGATTCAGAGGTGGACAGTGATACAGAAGGCCAGAAAGGTAAAGGTGGGATTGGTTTCTTGGCTTTTGGTTCATTTGTCTTTTAATCCATGGTTTATCTGCTGTGCTACTTCATACAGTCAATAGCACTCACATTGTGATGTAGCTGCAGTGCCATGGGCGCGGCAGAGCGGCACAGAAAAGGTGCTGTGTGAGGAAGCACACGCCGTATTTGTCCTGGTGATTTCGCTTTAGTTTTGTCATCTCTCAGTTTTCTCCACGAGAGACAGAGCTTTTCTCTTGTGTTGGTTCACACCCCATTGTCAAAGCTCATGATGCATCTTATCACAGGAGCCTGAGAAACACTGATATTTTGCTGATCAAGAGAAGATGTTGCTTCTAATGAGAAGTAAAACTTCCAAAGTTTGCAGTGAGGTTGCTTGTCATGTATATTTAAACTGTTTACTTGAGTAAAAGATGAACTTTGACTCCTGATTTGTCTGTTGCCACTTTTCACCTGGATTCTCCATAATAGAGCCTTTCCAGGGAAGCACTGACTCTCCAGCTTCAAAATAAGGGGGACCTCCTATTTTTTACGGAATAAGAGAATAATCTGTGCTTCATAACAATTAGAGATTCTTAAACTTTGTAGGTGATTTTAAGTGGTGATAAAAGTGAAGGATTATTTTTTCTGTGTTTTGTTTGATGAAGGGGCATGTATGTTTGCATATATGTGTATTTTATAACAGTAATTTTTCTCCTCCAGAACACGCAGATGTCATGGACCTGTTTGGAGGAGCAGATGACATTTCTTCAGGGAGCGACGGGGAAGACAAGCCACCAACTCCAGGGCAGCCCATTGTAAGTAGACTGACTTTTGAAGTAATGAAACCACTATTCCACTTTGAGATCTGGAACGTCAATGGGGTTTGATAATATTTTAATGGAAAAAGTTTTAACAGCGTTAAGTAAGAATCTACAGATCATTTTGCCCTAGCTAAAATAATGATTGGAGCTTTAGGCACAGCAATATTAGATATGTCGACATGCCTTCCCCCAGCCCTGCTCCACTTCTTCCATTTGGAAAAAGGAATACACTGATTACATTTTGATTGTCATCAAGAGAAATACAAATTCGCAGGTCTTCTTGGTACCCTACTTACAGCTGTTTGACAAATATTTTCATTTTGAGCCTTGAAGATACTAAAGAATTTAATCTTATCCCATGCTTATTTTCTCATTCCTTGCTGAAAACTGTGTGTCAGCTCTCTTGCTATTTCCTTTCTGTCTTTGTTTTCTCGAGTTCCCACTGGTATTTGAAATGGCTTTTGGTTTTGAAATGGATTGGTTTTACTGGAAAGGTTCAAGTGCGTTTATGAGAAGCTTCTTGATCTCTCTCTACATACCAGCAGAATTTTTCTCAGTCAGAATGGAAGCACTTATTCCAGGAACAGTCAGACTGATATTTTTGCTCCTATTGTGCTTCTTTGCCATTAGGATGAGAATGGGCTGAGCCAAGAACAGCAGGAGGAAGAGCCTATTCCAGAGACAAGAATAGAGGTAGAAATACCAAAAGTAAACACAGATTTGGGTAACGATTTGTATTTTGTGAAGCTGCCCAACTTTCTCAGTGTGGAGCCCAGGTAATTCTATATTAAATATGCAGATGATAAGTTGTTGGGTTTTTTAGTTTCAATATTTTGCTTTTGTTTTAGTGGTACAATTAATTATATTGGTTGTATTTAAAATGGTTAACATTAAGGTGCACACTTTAGTGAGGATAGGTCAGTAGGGTGTAGGCTAATGAGTGGGCCTCCTTATAAAATTACCTGCATTTATTTCCAGCCTTAACCCTGACCTCTTTATCCTGATACTGAGAAGACATTTTGTTCTGAAGCAGACTTGCTTTCTTTAGCTGGAGCCATTGAGAGGGTGTGAATGTTAACGTGGCAGTAATTGATGGTGGTGAAGATGCTTGGGTTGGCCTCCTGCAGTGCAGAATCAATGCTGTAAATTACATTTCTGCAGAAATGGCTGCCTCACAGCTGCAGTGCCTCCTGTTGTGTGCAGCGTATAATTTAAACCTTTCAAGCACCTGTTACTGTGCACAAGACTAATCTGGATTAAATTCTGGAAGAATGAATACTGTATTGTATAATTTATTACAGACCATTTGATCCCCAGTATTATGAGGATGAGTTTGAAGATGAGGAGATGCTTGATGAAGAAGGGAGAACGAGATTAAAACTTAAGGTATAAGTCTATATCCTCTATGCTCACCTAACCACCTGACATTTCATCATAGTCTATTTCAGGTGTTTTGTAATGGTGTTATGAGTTGTGATTTAAGTTCCAAAGGTACGGATGGCTTCATTGCTGAGGATTATTGCTGAGTTTTAGTAATGCTAAAAAAAGAACAAATTTAAAAAAAACTTAACAACTGCCTTTCTCCTGTGAGAGCCACCCCTTTCACCTTCATCTCTTTGTATCACACAGCAGATTATATAACCCTTCTAGCTGTAATTCTTGACCAGCACTGGGTGTATTTTACCACAGCATTCCACTGTGAGTTTAACAGCTGTGCTGTTCTGACAGGTAGAAAACACGATACGATGGCGGATGCGGCGAGATGAGGAAGGGAATGAGATCAGAGAAAGCAATGCCCGCATCGTCAAGTGGTCGGATGGAAGGTTGGTTTGAACTTTTTGCATCCTGTTTTCACAGTGGAATCCTGTAGCATGCAAAACTGATGGACTGTTCTGTGCAACAAAAATCAGTGTAGTCTCAGCGCACTGAAAATGTTCTGCTCTGCTTTGTTTGCGGTGAAATATAGTTATTGGCTGTTTGTTAAAGGGAAACGCAAAGGCTTTCCTGTTTACACATGAGGCAAAAAATGGACTGTAGTGGCTTTATCAAGTAACTGATACATTAATCTCCTTTAAGCATGTCTCTCCACTTGGGAAATGAGGTCTTTGATGTGTACAAGGCACCGCTGCAGGGAGATCACAACCATCTGTTTATCAGACAAGGGACCGGTCTGCAAGGACAGGCTGTTTTCAAGACCAAGTTAACCTTCAGGTAAACGTGATGTTCACTATCAAGTGGTGCAATGAAGTATTGTAACTAGTGCGTAGAGATAGCGATTAGTAAGCCTTCAGAGCTCAACAGTTTGCTAAGAATGTGCTATTTTTGGAGGGTTTGGGAAAAGTTTTTCCTAAGCTGGATGTCCCAGTTTGAAAGGCTGATGTGTTTGTTATTCACTGCAGTATCAAGGCTACGTGTATTCATTTACTTTTTTAATGTATTTTAGTTTGTATTTATATGAAGAGTCTCCATCTGAATCAGAATGGTGGCTATCAGGGTGATGATTATGACTTGGGATATTGAAGTGAAATGTGAGAATGACTTTTTAGGCTGATAATGGACTGCAGACAGGGTGCTGAGAGAGAAAGTGATGTCTCCAGTAGCTGTGACAGTGCACAGTAGTAGTAATGCTTTTACTTTTGTGTAGATTAATCTTTCAAGTCTGAAGTATACCTGCTGTGTGATTGGCACTTGAAAACGGGTAAATTCTTTCTATAAGTATTTAACCCAAAGCAATTCTCCAACAGGCCACACTCTACAGACAGTGCCACGCACAGGAAGATGACTCTGTCTCTGGCAGATAGGTGTTCAAAGACCCAGAAAATTCGTATTTTGCCAATGGCAGGTCGTGATCCAGAGTCTCAGCGCACAGAAATGATTAAGGTATTCTGATGTGGAACTTTCTTATCTGCTGATTTAATCTAAAGTCATTAAAAAAAGAGAAAAAATGTAGTTGAACATTTCTAAACGTTTGATGTATTTTTGGAAAACAGTGTATTTTGGAGTAACAAGCAGTAATTGCTAGCTGTGTGTGCTGCTTGTACATGCAGCTTTTTTGTTTGAAATTGCTTAATCTTACAGACTACCACAAAAAAAAAACAGAATTATATGCACTCTTTCCACTGCTGTGAGAGGATTTCAAAAGCTACAGCAGAGTACTGAGATTTTTATTATGTTTGACTCATCCTTTGCTGCTTTCTTTGGACAGAAAGAAGAGGAGAGATTAAGAGCTTCCATTCGCAGAGAATCTCAGCAGCGAAGAATGAGGGAGAAGCAGCATCAGCGCGGTCTGAGTGCAAATTACTTAGAACCCGATCGCT
Organism: Tetrao urogallus; assembly: GCF_951394365.1. Taxonomy (NCBI): domain Eukaryota; kingdom Metazoa; phylum Chordata; class Aves; order Galliformes; family Phasianidae; genus Tetrao; species Tetrao urogallus. The sequence goes on from NC_136824.1 coordinate 11,436,360, forward strand.
ATGAAGAAGAGGATGAGGGAGATGATGCCATCAGTCTAGCAGCTATCAAAAACAGATACAAAGGTGGCATCAGAGGTAATAATAAACCTTACCAGTAGTTAAGGTAGGGCCTTTGTAATTCAGGTGGATTTGTATCACGGGAGAATCCTGATAAGATCATATTTTGCCACTTAATTTGATACATGAGGAGATGAGAGTTCAGTTCGTGCAAGTTTATTTCATTTAATAATATTTAGATTAGATTCTGTCTGATTATTGTGGGACTAAATGTACAAGGAGTATTTTTCATACTGTCTTTTTCTCAGCAATTTCAGATAAATATTTATCTTTTCATTTTTCTCTGTAGAGGAACGAGCTAGAATCTACTCTTCAGACAGTGATGAAGGCTCAGATGAAGATAAAACACAAAGACTACTCAAGGCGAAGAAACTTACTAGTGATGAGGTAAAAGATGACTTTGTTCTTTAATAGCTACTCATTTTCAGCCAGGAACATGCACTTAGTACAGTTTGTAAAGCTGACGTTTTTGTAGTTTCTGTTTTGCTGTGATTAGCATAACATTTGTGTTGGCAAGCTGATTAATTAATCGTGCCTATTTCTTATTTACTGCATTAGTTCACAGATTTGAGTGATACCTAAAGGAGATCCTTATTGTTACTGGTGATTGCACAGAAGAGCAGATGCTGTGCAGAGTAAAGTGACTTCAACAAAATCACATAGAGAGGAAAAATAATACCAGGTCCCTACTGCAGTGTCGTCTCCTAAGCTTAGATTCTTACTGCCTACTACCTTGTAGGTTACAAGAGGTGTTTTTGTGCTGGCATGCAGGTTTGATTCATCTTCCAGTCCTGTTTCACTGTAAATTATATTTTATTTAATTAAATGTTTATGTGTAGAATAACATACAGAAGTTTAAAAACAGAAGTTTGGGTAGGTCAGTATTAATTCATGGAATGCTTTTCAATGCTTTGTTCAACTTTGGTTTTATATCACCATTTCCCTTAAGAGATTACTTTAACTGTTGAAATTATCTCAGCTCTTGTCCTAGATTTTTCAGTCGCTTTCCTTTAGTGACGTGTAGCATGCTAGACCAAACTGTAATTTTGAGAGCTCTGTTGGTGCTATGGACAAGACACTGCTAGCTGTTAGTTTGCAGTATAGCAACGTTGGGATTTTGCAATTCTAGTCTCTCAGAAGAAAGGCTTTGTTAACTGTGTTTCTCTGCTGGTTGAGAATGGTAGCCTCCATTTTACAGTTGCCCGCTGTAAAGGCAGTATTCCTGTCAGAACCACAGAGGGGTGCTGCAGCTCTACTTTATGAAGCCCAGCCAGTAGTGCACAACTTACTTCCTGTATGCTCACTGAAAGCACAGTATCTGTATATAGGAAGCACTGGACTTGCTTTTGTGTGCTGTCAGTCAACAGCACAGCCCAGATCTTTGTCCTGCTAACAGTGGGTTGGCAATGCTGAAAACGTCAGTCTATTATTGATACCTTTATCACCATGTGGCAAGTTACTGTAATTAATGAGGATATTCTGCACGTAGGAAGGAGAGTCCTTAACAGTAGCCCAGCTAAATTATAAGAGAATAAATGTTCTGAGGAAGTAGCTGTGATTGAGATTCCCACCCATACTAAGTTGTTTTCCATGCTTAAATTTCCTTCCTAGTTCAGACTCTCACCATTCTAATTCAACATTAATATAAAACAAAATGTTTTGAATAATAAGTAATTAGAAAGGCTGTGTTGTCTCTTGCTGCTTCTTAAAATCCAATTAATGTGTGCATTGCTCTTAATAAACAAAATTAACTAATGGAAGAGGAGATTAGGTTACTTATGCCTGAGGGTGTTAGCAAAGTTACTCTTCTTTTTAAACCGTAATTGAGTTGCCACTCATCCTTTGTGTCCAAACTGATGAGCTTTGCATTAGCAATTAATGATCTGTAGTGTGACCAAGTATCTTCAGAACACTTTGGATTGAAGTGGTGCCTAAAGGCTGATTTAAACTGAACTGGTGTAAATGTGTTTAGATTAACAATCAAACTGTTGGCTCTGTATTTAAGTGCTAGGAATTGGTCATCCAGCCTGCAAAAAGTCACTGCAGTATTGTTACAAACAGGAGATAATCTAGAAATAGTGTGACAGGAAAAAAAAGAAGTTGAACTCTACATATTGATAAGGTAACCTGAAGCAACTTGGGACTGTGCTGTAGGCCACTTGGTTAATCAGAATCTGGGTTTTTGCCTGTTCTTTAGTTCCCAGATAGTTTTCTACATAATTTCAGTATTTCTTCTAGATCTCTGCGTTGTGAACCACTCACCTGTTTTTGCTATTAGGGTTGTTTTTACAACAAAGACAAGACCTGTGTCACCAGGTTAGACATTTTTCTTCGAGTTTTAAATGTAATAAAAGAGATTGACAAGTATTCTATTTTATCTGGTCTAGCAGTTGGCAACCCTGCCCACAGCAAGGGGGTGAAACTAGATGATCCTTAAGGTCCTTTTCAACCCAGGCCATTCTATGATCTGTAGGAAAACACAAGATTTTGGTTTGCTTCATGCATTAGAGTCTATATTTTAGCATTTGAATTGAATGGTGTGAGGTGCTTTAACAGCAGAAAACCCAACAAAACAGGCTGTAAGTTATCTCAGGTGATCAGCTCATGTCAAGTTCTTTGTGAATTCCTCCGAGTAAGTGAAGTTGCACTGATTGGAGTTCCCATGACCAGCCCTTTGAAGCCTCCTACGCTATATTTCTAGGACACTAAGCTGTGGGATTGTTTCTTAGTGCTGGTGGTTCCTTATCAGTCTTTTTTCCTTTATGCCAGAATGTGGTAGACAAAAACACCTGCCAATTCATGGTTTTTTGTGTTGTTTTTCTCTCAGTAGCTCTAGCTTAAGGTTTGCAAGTATCAGTAGTCTGACAACTGAGCAAAGCTGTCCAGATTGTCTGAACAGAAAGCTTCTCCATGTTGAAAATTTCCCTACGAATTCTAGGAATTATCCATACCATAAGAGCTGTAGGGTTTTGTCACTGTATAAATAGCACTTCCTTTCGAAGAGCATATGAACCCCATGTAGAACCCCAGTGTTAGGAATCTGAGGGAAATGTTAAGCTTATCTCCTTAATTCATAACTGCTGATAGTGATATTACACACTCCATAAACCCAGACTGGGAGATAAATTACTCTTACACAGTAGTTAATTTTGAAGCAGGTGTTGATGCATTCCCACTGAGTTAAATGGAGGTGCAGCTGTATTGTGGACCCTCTTGGTTTGGGGTCTGAGACTGGAACCAATGCTGACCAATGAAGTGCAGCACTACAGAGGCATGAGGTGGAAAGACTAGAACAAATAATTTTGCTTTTCCTTCAAAAAAATCCTTTTTGTTGTTGTTCTGAGTCTGTTTTTTATTTTAGCTTGAATATTTTTTAAATTTTTGTCCTTTCTTGCCTTAAGGAAGGGGAGCCTTCTGGAAAGAGAAAAGCAGAGGATGATGACAAAGCAAGTAAGAAGCATAAGAAATATGTCATCAGTGATGAAGAGGAAGATGATGATGATTAACATTGAGGGAGCACTAAAGTTGATTTTATATATACATATTTATATATAAATTGTACAGTTCTCTTACAACAAAGATGTAAGTAGCCATACTGAGGTTATTTTGATAAAGGAAAATTCCATTGAAATTTGTGTTTCTGGTGTGAATAAAAGTTGGTTTCTTTCTTTTTTACTTTCTCATATTTTTACATCTTATCTTACTGCAGCAGCTGCTGCAATGGGGATCATCACAGCACCAGGTTTTAAATCTTGTACAGTGCATTTCAGTTTTGAAAACTGTAGTACAAACTGGTTGTACAACTGAATAAAAGTGAATAAATTAGTGGTCTTACTGAGTTTATTAGAAGAAATCATAACCTTCATATAGAATGCTTAAATTGTAAGTTTTCCTAGAGAGGTTATGGAGGTGAAGGTTACCATTTGTACAGAAGATTTGGAGTAACACATGAGTGCTACAGCACCATACTGTTTTTTCCTCGCTTTCCTTTACTGCTGGCTGTGGACATACTACATGCATTACTATGCTGTTATATTTTGATATTTTTGACTGAATGTATTTCTTATCATGTCTACTCTGAGTAAACTGTGAAGTTTCTGTAGTTGGAATAGTAAACCAACCACATAAGATGTTTATTTTTCCACAAATTGAACAAAATCCATGTCTCTGAGTGTTAGCATTAATAACAATCACATTAGTGATGTAAATGTCAGAATAGAAGCACTTGTTTATACAAAACTAATGAATTTCTGCAAGGTCATGAAAGACTTCTTTAACAACTGCACTCATACATATCCTAGTAATACCATTTTGTAACCTCGTACAAGCCTTATGATGCATTTTCCTGTTGTTACTGGTTGGCTGAAAAGATGATGGAGGAGAATATTGTGGACAGAATCATTGCTGCTTTTATGCTATTTTTAAACACCTTATTTGATTATGCAAATAGCATTGCAAAATGAGAGGCTACAAGAAATGTCTCATCTTTTCCACTCTAAGATTATGTTTCCCACGTGTAGTTTCCCTTGTTGGTGAGATAGCATTTCCATGTTATCTGTGTTGTTTTTTAACTGGCTTTTGACAGTCCTAGAAAGCTTGCAACTTCATAGAGACAGCAGGAAGCAAGCAGAAAGCATAGCTTAATGCCTCTTTAAATGCATTGAGTGGTGCTATGGAAAGTTTGCTGTGTGGATTGATGTTTCGTAAGATAAAGTAGCTAACAGTTATGTAAGAATGAATGTTACTCATCTTTCTCCTGCCCAGATGAATTATGGTTTTCTATAAAAACTGTTGAGTTACAGCTTTTAACCTGGCTGTCTTGCCTTTCAAATGTGTAATTAGGCAAACAGTTTACTGAAGTAAACTACCTCCATTTTTCCTGCCTGGAAGGTGTGGGAAGCATTCTAGCTGCAGAGCACAGAGCTCTGCACACGTTAATATATTCTGCTCAGCAGCTGACTGCGGTGCAGACACTTGCAAATATGAAAACAAAGTGAAAAATGTCTACTCTGAAGTCTGAGTGCCTGAGAAACTGTTCTTGTTTTTCTTTTGTCATTGTTTCTAAGAGTTTCTGCCTCTCTTCCCTGTGCAGATAAAACCTTTCTCCATCTGCTCAGATTTTGACCCTGAAATCCTCTTAGGTTAGACCTCTGCTGGGAGTCTGGCTCCTCACACGTGGTTACCTGCTTTTCTGTTGTAACCTGCTCAGGAAGAAGCCAGCTGTAGAAAAAGGGAGTTGTTTCTTGTGCTGTGTGGATGCTAGACTTTCATGTCAGAGTCTCCCAGGTACCTCCTAAGCAACAATGCAGTGTATGGAAGCACACCACCATTTCACTGCTGCTGTATTGCTTAATGTCAGTTTAATTGAAGCATTATTTTTTCTATATTCCAAAGAGTGAAAATGTTTTAATCGCTCTTACAGGTTCGATGCTGACTAAGCCTTTGCTTAGTAAGTGGGCTACTTTAGCTTCCAAAAATGAGGCTTTTGTGGATTTAAAAGATTAAAAGAAGTGGGTTTTTTTCTGCTGTCTTCCTTTGTAAATTGCTCTTTTAAAGTCTTATTAAAACATGGAGTTTTAGAAAGTGTTTTCTCAGCCTAAATTGGTTTAACAATCACCTTTTAATTAAAGTCGCTTGAATGAACTTTGTCTTATCCACAGTATTTGTTGCTTGGGAGTGTGATGTACAGCTTTGTTTCACTCAGACAGTTTTTTTGTTCTCCCTTTTCCCAGCCTCCAAGTATGTGAGAATTACTTGGAATTGTTTTTTCTTACCCAAATCAGAAATCTCAAGCTGAAACTAAAATGTGTAAGGAGAAGAACAAGTAGATGAACTGTATTTACTTTTGTACAGACTTGCAGAGTACTTCTTCCAGAAAGGTTATGATTTGAACAATTTCCAAAAATAAAAATCTGAAGAGCTGACAATGAGCTGAGCGTTAGAGTGTAGGGTAAGTTGTCTTGAAACCATCATTGAAAGTTGTTCCTAGCTATATAGTTTTGTTGTTTCAGGTCTGTTGTTCAACCGTATACTTGCCAATTGCTGAACTGGAGTTTTCCTTTTAGCACTGAGTAGCATTTTCTTCCATCTTAGCCATGCAAGTTGACGCAGTATTCATGCTACAGCAAGCCTGATGGATCATGGGCTGCCCTCAGAAGGGTGCAGCTGCCCATGCAGTCCTTCTCTCTTCCCGGCAGCAGGTTTGGCAATACGTGAATTTGCTAAACGCCCAGGAAACTAATTTTCTGCTGTGCTGGAGTGTTGTGCCAGATGGGCCGACAGAACTGCCTCATCGGCCATGTGAGCATGGCAGCCAGCGCAGTCAGTTGGCGTGGTCATGAGGACATCAGGGGACGTGGCGGAAGGAAGGATGCTCTCTTTAGCAGAGGTGTGAGCGCTTACTTGACTGTTTTTTGAGAACTTAACGTGACCTGGTAGAAGGGAGTTGATAGTTTTCTACTGGTGTAGGTGCCTCAGCTGGCACATTGTGTGGGTTGTGACTGGAGGTGGGGCAAGGGGTAGGACAGGACAGTTCTGTGTGTGGCAGCAAGTTTTAACTCGGCTCAGATGTGAAGCTGCAGCCACAGGAATGTGTTAAACATGAGATGGTGACTTTCCAATGAAGTCATAGGTATTTATTTCTCAGCCAGTGGGCATAGGAGCCCATGGTGTCAGCCCATTCTAGTGGAGAGCTTTTCTCCAACAGCTTCATGCTGGTGGTCGAGCTGAGTGTTACTGAATGCATAGAGATCGTTACATGGAAAGGAGGAGAAGATTCTGTTTCTGATAAATGTTCTTTTAGTGTGAGTTATAAGAAGTTTTACATATTAGATCTGTGAAATTTAGCTGCGCTGTTGTAACACTGAGACACTTGCCTGTGGCTTGACTTGGAAGTGCTTGTGGAGAGCAATGTGACTAACACCTCGTGTTGCCTAGTGATGCCCTTTCACTTGAGCTGGGGTTTTTTTAGTGCTTGTCTGGACATGAAAGACTTACAGAAAAGCTGAAACAAGTGTTGACTGCTAGCTTGTATCTTTAATTGCTTTAAAACTCTTGGGCATTCTGATGAATTATATAAGCTTAAGTAGTTGAGAAAATGACATAAAATTAAGTAAATCCCTGCTGAAATCATTCTCAGACAGAATTTGGCAAAAAAAAAAAAAAATCTTTTCACAAGACTTTCTTAACATTTTTTTTTTCTAAAGGAGTTTTTATGGTTTCAGAACTGTAATGGACTGATACTTGAGGGGAAAAAAAAACCAGAGTTTTTAAAGTGGAAACTTAACTAGAAAGTTTTTATTTGTTGCTTTGTTTTCTCCATTATTTTGTGAAGAAATGAGAGACTGGAGGGCCAGCTTACGAACAAAAGTAACCTCATGTCTTTTGAGTTATGAGGAAATTTTCTGGGAAAGAGCAGCATTCCTGCAGTTACTGATAGCCATGGAATCATACATACACTGTATTCTTCACACATTGTAAATGAAACATAAATAAAATCCTAAAAAACAGTGAAAGTATCAACTATCACGCCCTCTTTTTTCCATCCTGTGACTGAATTAACTTTTTGTGTTTTCATGCTATTCTGTTCTCGTAACCCTTCATAATGTAACTGGAAAAGACACGCTAATCCTAGTGTGATGATTTGTCAGTTATCTGGTGGGTTTTTTCCTTCTTTGTCAGTGTAAAGGTATATGATACAAATTCTGTACAGAACGGGCTCTTAGAATAGGATTTGTTGTTGAGCTCTACAGTAAATCTTTTTTTTTTTTTAATTTTGCATGGACGCTCAAGGACCACTCTCATTCTCATATGTAAAGCACATAAAAAGTTTTTGGCAACGGCAGTAATCAGCATCTTTCGTTTGGGTGTTCCGTACACTTGTACACAGTGCTCAGGTTTGGGAAGTTGTCCTGCTTGGTTGGCTGAGGGCTGTATTGTGAGATGTGCATCCTACTATTGCTGTAAGTCCAGTGCTGGTGCTGGTTGTATGTAATGCCAGCAGCATCAAGTTTTGTTTACAAGTATGGAATAAGGTAACTGTATTTAAACTATGTGAGCTTGTCATCTTCCAGTCTTGTTTTTCAGCTTAAAATAAACTGCTACTCAGACTGTACTGTTTGTGAAGGGAGGAGTGCATCCCACAGCAGATAAGGAAGGATCAAGCCAAAGTGTCGTTTGTAAAACATGGTGGGTTGTTTTTTCTTTCTTTTTTTTCCCTCACAGAAGTAACTGGAAAAAACTCAACCACCAGCAGTTTACAATGTTAGAGGTTTTCTTCTTTCTTGCAAGCATGTTAATAGATGTTGGTTTGAGGGAAACACGTAATCCAGAGTCTGACATGTATCTGTCTGTAGATAGATAAATATTTCACGTTAACATCAACACAACTTGAGTTGTTATCCTTTCTCCATACCCTCATTTCTACTTGTTATGTGTCAGATTGGATTGAATTTCCTGTCTTGGCACTCCATATTTTTTTTTTCTGTCTGTTGCTTGGGGAAGGAAATGAGAACATTTTTCCCTTGGAGAAAACATGCAGAATACCCACAATCATTTTGAAAAGTATTGGCGATAAGTTACAGCTTCACAACTGATGATGAAAGAAGAGGCTTAAATAGCAAGGACAGAAATAGCAGAGTGTTAGCTTACTGACTAAAAATGTTTGTCTGTTTTTCTACCCAACAGTTCTGTGAATTTTCTTGTGATGTAGCTAATGTTCCTTTTTTCTTCTTGGAAGTCTTAAGCCATTTTACTGAACCTTCCTTATGATTTACAAGCAGGATAGACACTTTCAAAAATGTTTGGGCTTATGGTGAGGATCGTCAGTCTAAGGTAAAGTATTGCAGAGATGAAATAGCTTCCAGAATAAACACATGGGATCCTTAGCCCAGTGAACTCTAAGAACTCAGTCAAGGATATGAAGGATGTTGTAAGGAACAAAATCTGTCTATTCATCTGATGAGGGTGACATCAAGCGTGTTATAGACACTGGTGAGTATTTATGGATGTTTGTAAAAGGCTAGAAGAGATGTGTTGTCTAGTAGAATGCTAACTGAAGCCTTGACCTGTCACTTTGTGATCAGGCATTGCTATAGAAACAGGAGATTTATTTGTTTCAGATAAGAAGGGGGATCAGATTCCCTGAGAAAATGAGGTTTTAAGTGGGATGTGCAAATAAAGCACGCTTGGAAGGAAAAGACAGACAAGTGTATTCAATAGAAAATAGGGGAATTTATTATTGTCCTCTGAAGTTATCACGACAAACTGGTCCTAATTTCAGCACCCAGCAAAGTGTGCGGTTCCATGACATGCCTGCTCACAGGCAGTGTTAATTTCAGCTCCACACTGAAACTTTTCTGAGAACGTACAGAATGAGCCAGCAACCTGCAATATAGATACTGCATCAGCAGCTTCTGAGTGCTGTACGTTGCGCTCCAGAGTGAGGAATGCAGTTTTATAAAAAGTGTTTTATGTCTCCCTGTCTGTTTCTCCCAGCTTATTTAACCTCCAGTTTAGGAAGGGGAAATTCAGTTGACCACAGTACTCTTAAGACATTGCTACTCACTGAGTCAAAGTATCCCAAGATGGGGTTATATCTTCATCAAAACACAAGAGTACTTTTTTTCTCTTACAGTCATGCTTAGTCATGGGTAGTGGGATAAACACTGAATAGATTTTTATGTTGACAACCAGCTGTCTCGATCTGGCTGCTCTTACTCTGTGTACGTGTTAGATGGGGTACTGCTATAAATACAGATGTTTGTTTGGATATTAAACTATTTGTGTCTGTGTTTAAGTGTACTCAATTATACCGGATAGGGGAATGTTCAGGGATAGCAGGAGCTGCCTGATGTTGGCTGAGTGAATTTTCTGCAGCTCTGCCTGCCTGTGTTCTTATCACATAAGTAGCATCTGTACATCTATTTTGGTTACTTACGATGCTTCTCTGGTTGATCACAAGGAATGTGTGTGCTGTAACCATTTAATGTTTCCCCAGATCTCCACTGGCAGTGATTTCATGCTTCTGGAGTAGGCAGTGGTGGAAGGCTCATTCCTATCCTTCAGCAGGGCTCCTTCTTGCCCTTTGGTGATGTGGGTAGGTGCTGCAAGCAGACAGCTCAGTCCTGTGGTTGGACAGCTTTTTCTTTTGGGAGCCACTCATCAAAAACAAACTCATAGTTGCCTTGAGTGAAGGCTTCTCTGCTGTGACCTGAATCATACTGCTGTTTCCAAGGCAGTGGCAGAGCACAAGGGACTAAGAGGAAAGACTTGGTAGTTTTATGTCTCAGCTATTTGTTAACAGCAAATTCTGGGAAGTTCCTTAGAACTGTCAACAGCTTTAATTGTGTGTTCAGTGAGGCAGGCAGCTATCCGTTGAGCTGTGAGACACTTGGATCAGTGCATCATCTCACATTCTCTAAGAATTAATCGTAGATAATACCAGGATGGGCTTGTTTGCTTAAACAATTGGCATTTTATAATATCTTTAACCATTTTGTTCCTTCTGATCTTGTTTGGAAAAAATGGAGGATATTAATGAGAGTTTGACTGCTAAGGAAAATGGTGTGTTCCCTCTGTTTATATAGCATATGGCTGTGGGAGAGCCAGCTTCCCGTATCAATAGGCCAGTCAATTTGTATGAGGGATAGATAGAAGGGAATGGTGTTTTATGAGTACCATTTCCAGGTTTTAAATGTGACATTCAGAACTTCATATAATTCTGATCTGTCTGGGATATGGTCAAAAACTGTATATCTCTAAATGAAAGTGCTTTCTGAACATGATCTCAAAGTGACCATGATAAAATTGAGAACATTTCACTAATCTGTGGATATGTTACCCTCTTACCAACCCCGTTTGATCTCTCAGAACTAAATAGGATTATACTGGCTCTCATACTTTTCCCAAACGCTGACTCTGGAGTAGCTGCTAGCATTTAGCAGGCAGCACCATATGTGTGTTCGCCTGCCTTAGGATCTAATCTTTCCATAGCATGACATTGCTAGAGGCTGGGGAAAGCTGAATCTATGAATGCAGCACTGCTAGTTTGAAGGCTTGAGCCATTTTGTCATTTGATGATTGTGGACCTCGGGACCACAATTTTTCTTAGTTATTTACTACCTTTGCTCCTGTATTTTTAAACCTCAGATTTATGTAACGGTGGTTTTAAACCTGATTTTCTCTTTGAACTTCTTTGCGAGTGACCCATGCAGCATAACTAAGAAAAGCTGGCCTGTTGTGAAAGACTGAGGTGTGCGGGAGACCTGTTCAGAACTGACATTGGAAAAGGTTAAGAGCTGCTGAGCCAGGAGCAAGGGATAGTTCATGTTTCTGTGTGTAGTACTGTGTGAAAGTAGCCTGCAGCCGAAACACGTCCATCGGCTGTGAAAGACAGAATTCCCAGGTAACTTTAAGTCAACAAATGAGGCATGTTTTGCAAACTTCTGAGCCTTCCTGTATCCCTCCTCTCCTCCTCTTTTTTGACAGTGGGGGCATTTCTTCCACAGTGTCCTATTAAATCTCTTCAGACTTTCCTACCCAAATGTGTTTTGTTGTTACAGAACATCGTTCAGGGTGTGCAGGTGGGTTGGCTTGCGTTGCAAGGAACCTAGAGATGAGTGTTCAGACTTTTCAGAACAGTTAGCAAACCAAGATGTCATGTTTGGATTGGAGATCTTGGGGAGAAGTTTAAACGCATTCCATGCTCAGAGCTCAACTATGGAAATATCAAAACCTGAAATATTCTCACCGCTGGATGCAAATAGACAGGGAATCACAATCTCTCTCACAGTACCTCTCTGGGATTCCTGAATTTGAGAAGCAAAGAGACATTATTTTTTAAGCCTGTGATTGTAAGATTTCAAAAGGAAATATGGATTTCAGATGTTATTAGGGACTCTAGGTAAATTGGCACTCGGACAACTTTTGATTCACAAGGGGTCTGGCTTTTAGATGGATCTTTCAGCAGCTTACATATGTGTTTGAAGAAGTGGGAGAGTTTTAAATTTCAAGGAGATCTGAGAAATGCTGAAGCTCTGCAGTAATTAGTTGAATTCTGTGTACACGTACATTAACTTTGGATATTTCTCCTGATATCTTCTCAGTACTAGATGCCATCATGTCTTGGCAGTATGTGGCTCTAAGTTCACATGTCCACCCTGTGGCATGGACTTGGGTGCTCTGAAAACAAGATCTTGGCTGTATGGGAATAGATGACAAAAATGTGTTGTTTTGAAAGCTGAGAAATGGCAGAGCTCTTTGCAGATGTTTAATCTAGCCAGAGGGGCTTCCCTGAGAGCTGCAGTGCTTCCAACCGCTGCCCATCTGCAGGAAGCTTCCTCCCTTAGGGCAGACCTAGGGCATAACTGCACAAAGGCAAAGGCACAGGAGGCATCTGTAGCATGTGTTCTGTGTTGGCCTTGCGCATGGGGGGGTTTGATGCAGCTGAGTTTGAGAGATGCATTTTGCTCTTTGGAAATGTAATTAATGGAGAGTGGGCTCACATTTTAAATAAAAAGCAAACAAACAAACAAAAATGAAACAAACAAATAAAAAATAACCCACCAACAGATGTGCTGTCTTTCTGAAACTCATCCTCATTCAGCAGTACACAGGTAGTCTACCAGGACAATGTTACTTGGGACGCAATTCCAGATGGTGCTTTTAAGACCATATAAATACATGTATGTTGTGACTAGTAACAAAGACGACTTTAAAATAAACAGAAAATCTGAAACTTGCATAATATTTAGAACACACAAAGTGCAATTTAGACTGAAAAGTTATTTGAATTCAACAAATAAAATACGTGATCCTTCTCATGTATTTGCACACAAAGAGGTTCTGTGCCCCTGTACCCCAGCAATTCAGCCAAGCTGTGCATCAGGGGAGATTTAGATTGCATATATGGAAAAAGGGTTTTTTCATGATAAGGGCAGTGAGGCACTGGCACAGGTTGCCCAGAGGTGTGGATGCCCCATTCCTGGGGGTCAGGCTGAATGGGGCTCTGAGCACCTGAGGGAGCTGTATGGGTCCCTGTTCACCGCAGGGAATTTGGCCTAGATGACCTTTAAAGGCCCCTTCCAACTCAATTCTGTGATCTCTGCGCTCACTGGGATGTGGGGTGATCTGGTGCAGCACTCTGCTCCTGCATGGGGCTGCCTGGTGCAGGGCTGCCATGTGTACATCGTCATTCATCGGTTGCTCCATCTGAATGGCTCAGTGTTGGTGGTGCACTTCTGATCCTGCAATGCTACATTCTGCTCTACACACAAAAAATGTTTGGATGTTACCAAAGTTACAGTCTCTCAGGTGTTTTATATAGAGTCAAAGAATCACAGAATGGCTTGTGTTGGAAAGGATATTAAAAACATCCAGTTCCAGCGCCCTGCCATGGACGAGATTCCCATCCACCAGATCAGGCTGGACAGGGCCCCATCCATCCTGGCCTTGAACACCTCCAGGGATGGAGCAGGATGCAATTTTATTCTGTGGCTGAGTGGAGTCCGTTGATAGCAATGGGGTTTGCCTTGTGTGGCAGGGAAAACTCAGAGGTTCCTGTGGTGTAATGTGACAAAGGAAGACCAGCTGGAGGGCCTCAATGGGAGCATAGCTTACAAACCCTATAAAGAATTTGCTTGAGTGTTTAAAAAGCAGGAAAACATTTGTTAAGGTAACAAAACTGTGCAGTACACAGTTCTGAGTGCTCTGGTTCTTGGTGCTCATCACAAAATACCAGTGACTTTAGGTTCACAGAAAAAAAGGAACTGTTGAGTCACGGCCTGACCCACTGATTGAGCACCTGTGGAAAGGAGCTGGAAGCCCTGGGAGCACAGGTGAAGGCAATTCAGCTGTGTGACCAGCAGGGGTGGAGTCTGGCTGCTCCTCTCTTAGACCTCATTTAAGGGCTGACTGCCCCAGGGAAGGATCTTTTTGTTGGACATCCTTCCTTGGTGAAGCTTCCCCCTGCGAACCTGGAATCTTCTGATACAGGTGAGCAGTCTTCTTCCTTTGCTTTGTAGCACCTTTCTCTCGTGCTGGTCCTTCTGTCATCACATCTCTGTTGAAATGCCTTTCCCATCGTATTGGTTTGTCCAGTTGCTACAGCTGTGAAGTCTTAAGAGGTTCTCTTGTCCTCCTCCATGCTCTGAAATAGAATTAACTTGATGTTGGCTTTCCTGGCAGATTTTAATCTGTGATGATTGTGCTGCTTTGCTGTCCAATTTTCTGAAGGTTTTGAGTCTCAGTTTACCTTTTGTTGTGTATTGTCTGTGTATTTTTTTTGCTCTTAGGAGTTAAGGACAAGCTGCAAGTTTATGGCTGTTTTTTGAGAGTTTTTCTAATATTGTGGTGCCTTTCTCATTCTGTTGCCTATTTGCTTGGAGCAAGGTGGTTTATTACTGCTCCTGGGAAAAAAAAACCAAACCTGTCCTAAGGCTTTACAGCTTAACTGCTCTGTTGTTTTCCTGTTCATGGGGAACTTGTTTGGTGAGGATGGAGCAATTGGCATTTAATGAGGTCATTTGGAGGTGGCAGGGGAAACACCTCTGTGCTTTGGTGTGACCCCTGATAATACGTATTAGTAGAGTGCTAATGTAGAAAGCTGAGATTGCTGCTTTGGGCTGGTTGCAACTGGTCCGTGTCGTCATTCATCAATTTTAGGGCTTCAGAAGGGAACAGGGCAGATTAGGAGAGAGTAGCGCATGAAATTCCTGCTTTGGACAGCTTTTTGGTTCTTATGACTGGTTTCCATAGCAGGAAAATACAAAGCTTTGGTTAAACCTGTTACGTGTAACCTTGTTGTAGTGCTTTCAAATGGCTCCTGTATTTAATAGCAGTGCTGAGCAGTGTAAAACATAATGTTGCCAGATAGGGGCTGCTCCTGCAGCTTTCCTGCTGTGAAATTAGTGAATGACGACACGGGGGCAGCTGGCAGCTTTCCTGTGTGCTGGCACCAGCTCTGACAGCCTGATGGGCTGATTCACCGTGCCAAAAACGGGCTGTGCTGCTGTCAGCCCCGCTGGCATCACAGCATGACCGAGGGCATGAAGTGAGATTGCTTTCTCCTGGCTACCAGCTGCACCCAGCTTGTGCATCATTAGCCCCAAATGTGAAGGGAATTCAAGTTTTGAGCTGCAGAGCCCAGTGTGTGCTGGAACGCAAACTATTTGAGCAGTGATCTCTCTGCCTGGCCTACCAAGGGGATCCAGCAGGTGGTTTTCCCAGGAGGATGGCATAACTGTGGGACCTTGTGGGCCATGGGTGCTCATCTGCTAGCAGAAGGAGTCTGGTCATCACAGTATTGATCAAATTGCCTTCTCTTCAGCAACAACTCCTCTTGGCAGGCTTTCTTTCTATTTCTGAAAACCCACCACGCCTGTAAAATGGCAGTTGCCATTTGGAACAATGTGGCAGGGAGGAAGGATTTAAGTTTTTGCAGTGGTGAGTGATGTCTGTGGGGAATATTTGTAGTGAAAACCTGATAATTTCCTCACAACGCATCTCAGGAACTACTTAGTGAAGTGCAGGAATCGTTCACATTAATCCCTTTCCTGTGTTGGTTTGGGCAGCCTTGTGTGTCACATCAGCTCTTTGGATGGCCCCCGGAGGTTATCGTGCACCTGTGAGGGCCTTCCTCCTGCCAGGAGGCTTTGGTCACTGCTGCACTGCACTGCCAGGCGTCGTGTCCTCTGCCACTGCAAAGGAAGTCGATGCTATTGTCTCCTCGTTTCTGCTTGCTGTAAATTCTGCATATCATTGTGAATTCAGCAATGGTTTTAATCTTTTTTTTTTTTTTTTTTTTTTCTGTCATGTTTCTGTTTTCAGGACCGGGTGAAAGCATTGTTTTCCCCTAACCTGTTTAGCCCTCTGCTGTGGGCCACTAAGGTTCTGAATCACCATGTCTGCTCTTTTAACTGATAACAGCTACTCACCACCTTTTGCAAAACATTCTATAATGTAATTTCTTTCCCTTTTACTTTCTGCTGGCCTGCAGTGTTCTCTTTCATTTTGATTTATAGCTTTACACATGGGTATGTTAATGGAAAAACCTTGAAAGGGGCAGATTGTGTATGCACAGACAGCTACTTCAGAGAGAGATGCGTTTAGCTGTGTGGGTTTCCATGTATGCACTGTATTATGGCTCAGAGGAGCAAGTGGGCCATGCCTTTAATTTAGCAAATGTCTCTCCTAACCTGTCACAGTGCTGCTTGTTTTCTCTTGAGCATATGCTTTGCTGGGGGCTGTTGATTCAGCAAAAGCAAGGATAGCCAGTAGAGCTGATGAAACGCTTCAGAAATAGTTTATCCCATACATTATTCAGTGGCTGTTGCAGTTTCTTATCACCTAATGTGTTTGACCATTCCTGGCTGTTGTGTACCACTTAGCCCCAGGTCCTCCCAGCAGGACAGCTCTCCCAGCTGCCTCATACCTCCCTAGGCTGCGGAGGGGCACAGCAGCTGCTGAGGCCTTGCTGCTGGGCTCAGCATTGGCTCTCTGGATATGGAGAGAGGGCTTTGCTTCACTGCCTGCCTGGTGAGACCTTTCTGGCTTGCTCAGCAGAGAACCTGAACCTCAGCCCAGTCAGTACCGCCACTGCCTCCGTGACTGTTCTGTGGGAAGCTGTGGGGTGAAGGACAGAACCAGTGTGGGTGTACTTCCATGATTTCGCTCTAACAAAATGTGACTTAAGGTAATTCAATGCCATGTTTTCTTTAATAGCAAAACTTTCAGACAAAAATTATTCCCTTTCCAGTGTCCTAGGCTTTCCCTCGTGCCGCTTTATCAATAGATCTTCCTGTGAGGCCACAGCATATAAATGGGATTATTGAAATAATCAGAGATTTAAAAAAAGAAAAAAAAAAAATCCTCTTAAAAGGAGAAAGACTTGTTCTTGTACTAAACTCCTTCATCTGTGAAATCTATCATTCCTGGCATCTCATAGTCTTGAAAAGCATTAGAGATTATCGCTGGTCTTGCAAGTGTGTTTGAGGAATCTGTCTCCACCCTGAAGCCAGGGAGAGGAGAGGACAGGGGGAGAGGCAGTGTGTGTTTGGCAAAGGTTCCATCACATATTTACATATTCTGCTAAGGCAAATTGCCTGCAGTGGCCAAATCCAAGTGATATAGTTCCATTTTTTTCCCCCAGAGCCTTGTTGAAGCTCTGTAGTACTGAATGGGGAGACAGATATGAGACTGTTTAAATATTGCTTTGTTTAGTAGCTGATCAAGATCCTTCCTGATCTTTCCTCCTGCCACTGAAGCAGTATTTAAATATCTGTCCCAGAGCAAGCATTCAATTTAATTGTTAGGGTTGGTTTGTTGTTAGGAAACCACATCTTCAGGTCAGCGGTGCTGGTCCTACTGTTTTTGGGAAAACTGCTGTAAAAGCCCAGCTCTGATAGCAGTCTATTCTTGAGGCTGGTGAATGGCAGGTAACAACCTTAAAAAGGCACCACAAAATCTCATCGGGGCTGGAGATGAAGTTTTGCCCCCTCAGGTAAATATTTTGGAGCCGCTGTTGAACTTTTTGCATTTGCATCGCAGTTCTGTCTCACCATGCAGTGCTACTTCTCCCTGTCTGAACACAGCAGCTAGGGGAGCAATCATAGCAGCAGTTCTCATCCAGCTCTGCTGGCTTCTTCCACAGCGTTTATGTGCAGCTCAGTCAATACCGAAGGCGGCCCAAAATCAAATGCTTGGAAAAAGGCATCTGATGAATGAAATGGAGAGGCGTGCTGTGCCAACAACTGATGTGCAGTGATGGGTTAAAATAGCATCTGTCCCTGGGGCTGTTTGAGGAAGGACAGTTCCAGGAGGAACAGTGCTGGAAACCTGGGCTGTGTTCCCACAAATCTCAGTGCTGTTCTAGGCAGAGGTTCCAAGCACAGTAGTGTGGATATCTGTTGGGAGAGTGTGCCTGAAAAGACAGCTGTTTGCAAGACTCAAGCTTAAAGGATGAGGTGTGAAGCACGGAGGCACACATCATTGTAGACAGCTGAAATCAGTATTCATGATCCAGAAGGTATGTTGTTATCCACAGTTGCAGTTTACTTCCAAGATCATAGAATCACCAAAGCTGGAAAAGACCTCCAAGATCATCCAGTCCAACCACGAGATGAAGATTTTCACCATCTTTTTTAGTAAATGAACATCTCTCTCACATGAGAATGGACTCTATCTGTATTAGAGATAAAGGAGTTACCTCTCTGGAATGATGTCAATTTGGACAGTGCCAGGCATTTCATTGTCACAGCAAATGGTCTTGCATGGCATAAAAATAAGGTGAAATGTAATACATTCTCCACCATCGCTTCTGCAGAAAATGCAGCATCTAGCAAGGACTGTGAGTACTGACATTCATTCTGCAGAAAGCAATGACACTAAAATGCCATACCAAGTAGGTTAATCGCTGGTAATTTAACCCAGCAATAGTAAGGGGAAACTGGCTTGAAAATGAGAAGGTCATGTTGAGTTGCTTCTCTGGTTTCCCAGGCTAAGGCCCACTGTGTGTCCCTGAAAGACCTAGGTAAAGCTAAAATTAACTCACTCCGATGATTATCATTTTTTTTAATATTAGATATGTTTGGATATAATCCTCGAGGGATCCACTTGCTTTCTCTGTGCACTGCAATGTACTACCGGGGGAAATAATAGCGCTATAAATACAGCCTTGTTTAGCTAGGTCATTACCTTAGGGGTATTACTGATAGTTCTCTAGGGACCAGAGTTACAGCAATTAAAAAGCTAGCAGGGAAAGGAAAAAGCAGTACAGGGTGATTCCTTTGGAAATGATGCTTTGGTTATGCAGTGGCCACTCATTACAGCAGCAATTGGGTTTAAAGAGCTTCTATGTGCAGGCCATGGCAGTAATTAGTGCAGCATTCATACAGGCTGATCAAATGCTTTGTTGCAGATCTCTTTTGACCAGCTTTTGCCATCAGTTCTTTGTTTGCTTCCCTGTATTTATTTTTCATTATGTTAGAAAATAGAGTAGTGCACAAGGCTTTGAGGATTTGGACAAAAAAACATGATTTTGTTATATTTCAACCTATGGATTTCCATGCCAATTTACTTCAACATCTTCCAAAGCATTTAATGTATTTGGTACTCTGTATTCAGACAAAAATGTCACTCTTTGTAGAAAATTAATCTCTTTGATTTGAATTTCTCTTGCCCTTTGTGGGAGCAAAGCTCGGTGAGCTGCTGACTCTGTTTCCCCTGGGAGATGCTGCTCCAATGTCAGTAATAAAGTGGGCAGGGTTTGCAAGAATTGAGAAAGGTCCTTTGGCTTTCTGTATAAATCAAAGTATCACAAATCCCTGATCCCCAGTTTCTGTGGGAAAAACTTCAAGCTTAACATGCTGCTCCTTTGACCAAGAAGTTCTTGGTATGTGAAAGCCTTAAAAAGGATTTTGAGCTTTGTGTTGGATGTGATCACCTCTCCAGGAGGTTAGGAATGGAGATATGTTCTGCCCTGGGCTGTGCGGGCCTTTCTACTTGCGTGTTGGGAAGCTCTGCATACAAAGCAGTCAGGAGGGAGTTGTGCAAAAGGATGTGTGTTGTATTTTCCGAGGGGGAAGCCAGCGTATGCGCAGGGACTCTTTATCCATCCTCTTTCCTGTCTGGTAATTTGAGCCTGTGTTATCTCCTTGGTGTCACTTAGTCTGTGTTGGTTAGACAGGAGCAGCTTTGCCTCTTGAATTCTGCTTTCTTCGTAGTTAGCTCTGAAATGCAGTTTCTGTGGCACAGCAGCCAGTTGAACAAGCAGGTATTGTTTATCCTCCACATAGCCAGTGCTGATACAAACCTACCGAGGTTGTCCACGTGTAGTTGTGCTCTGTGCAGGCAGCACGTGGGGTGCATTTAGGGTCAGTTCTATCCTTAGCACGAGGTTCTGAAACATCTGACAGCCAACAGGTCTGGGCTGCGGTGCTTTTGACTTCTGATTATTTACAGCAATTGAAGCTGCGCTGCTGAAACTTCCTGTGTAGTCAGTGTCTGGGCCCCACAAACAGCCAGGAATTGATTCTCTGCGAATTTGTCATTGTCCTGCTGTTGCTTCTCAGCTGTTACTGTTAAAGGACAATAGGAACTCAAGGAATGAAAATAGCTTTCCGTTGCTGCAATGTAGTAATGCTGATGTGGAAGAAGTGGACAGTGTGCTGTGAACAGTGTCTGAATATGCATAAGCTCTCACCCACGAAGACAAGTACTCTAGCAGTGACAAGTCTACTTGCTCTGGTTCCCCAGAAGAGACCTTGCATTGCATTTTTTTCTGAATATCCCTCCTTTCTTTCCCAGGTGTCAGTACCTTTTGATTCTCAGGCTGTTGCCTGGTTGCTAGCAATAGGTTGACTGGCCCCAGTATGTAACTTCAGACAGCTGCAGGCTTTGTCCCCACTTGTGTAATGCACGGGATTCAGGACTTGCCAAGTTTGCTATTGTTGTCCTCAGCCTGTTGAGTGCTTCTTTCGAAGCTCTACATTCGAGGAACTAACTGGGACAAAGAAGAGCAGAAATCGTTTCACCACTGTGTAAATATGAACCCAGCCTCAATGAGCAATGTGTTTAGAGGATCTTTACCATCCCAGTGCACACAGAGTCATTTATCTATAGTAAATCATATTTGGCACAAGCATTGCCTAACTTCATGGCTCACATCTGACCACCTACATTTTTTTTCCTTTGGCCTCTGTTTCAGACCCCTCTCCCTGCTGTTCCAAATGGGTGGCTGCACTCACTCCTCAAACACTTGCTGATCTCTGAACTGTTATCATGGATCAGTCAGCATCATGTGGTGGGACTGGATTATACCCAAACAAAACCCTCTCCATTTCTTTTTCCAGGTGGATTGTTGAAAAAGCCTTCCTCAAATAGGCCTCCCACAGCCATCTGTAAGAATCTAGTAAAAAAAACAGAGATTGAGTAAGTTCTTTACGCTTTGGTTTTAACTTAATAGTTTACATAAACCCTAACCACAGCAACAGAAAAAAACACTGCTCCTCTTCATTGAAGAGCTTTCTGCTCTATGCCCAAAGACTCCATTTATCTGATCATGAGCAATTAGGCTGACTTTCACGCACTTTCCTTCTTGTGTCAAGACATAAGACAGCCCAGAGTCTGATACCAGCAGGCCTCACCCAGAACTGTCTGCCAGCTGCAGGAGACTGTGATTTCTTGCAAATAATTAAATCCCTGGGGAGAATCAATAGCTGTCTGCCTAATACTGCATTTAGATAAGAAAGAGGAACTGTAACGTGAAGCAGGAGAATTTCTTTGAAGAATGAATGCTCTCTAAAGCATTTTCTACTGAGGGCAGATGACTATCAAATCTGCCTCTCACCGATTAAATTCTGGGCTGAAGTTGCTGCTACTGTAGAGCTTCAAGAGGTCCAGCCCTCCATAAATCACTCCAGTTTGCTGCCTCAGTCTTCTGCTTGGTTGTTCAGGCTGAGGCTGTGAGCAGACACATCCCAAAATGCCACAGGCTTCCTGTGCTCATCTCCCTGGCAGCCCTTCTTACCTGCACAGGGACAAGAGATAAAGGCAAAACTTTCTTGGCAGGGTTCACCCGTTGCTACCTCTGTATGCAGAAGGTCCACTGGCACAGTGTGTAACCATCTCCTCTCGGCACATATTCACACTTTGCCCTCACATCAGGCGAAGACGCTTAATTGATGCACCCTGAGACTGCAGTAGAGCTGGGGTGTTTAATTCCTCTCTGTACATCAAACTGCTCTATCTTGGGGGAGACGAGCGCTTGCAGCTTCTGGCACAGTTAATGGGATCTGTGATAAGAGCTTAGTAATCATGGAAATCAAGCCTTGAGTTGTACTCTTGGGAAAGAAAGGGATGTCTTACCCTGCTGTGAACCTTTAAAAGCCTCAGTGGAAGTGGTCTGTAATAGCAGGAATTCATTTGTTAATAAATTTCTCCTTGCTTGTCCTGTCACTTAATTCAGTGTGATGCCAGTGCTCAAGCTGGGGAAAAGCAGCTCAGTGTCTCAGGGAATTGGGTAGTATCACAGGTCTTAAAAAAGCTTGCTAGCCCATTTCAGTAAATATATGATAACAGATGTACCTGTTTATTAGCTTGACGAGCAGCTTGCTTCCTTTGGAGTATGTGCTATACATAAAGAATAGCAGCCGAGACATTTTTAGGAGAGGAAGTTGAAATAAAACATATAGAAAAGAGGGCTTAGCTATATAAAACACCAATAAGCAACAGTTTTGCACTGGCAGGGAGAAGAAAAATGTTTTAATGGGTTTCCCAGGTTACCGAGGAAATGCAAAACTATGTCTTGCTATTCCATATATTCGGAAGGCAGAGGGCTCTGCTGTTCTTCAGCCTCACTTGGCTCCTGGTGGCAGCTCTGGTAGCTCTGGTGCACAATGGCAGTGTCCAATACATGTCCCTCTGCCTGCAGAAGCTGGCTTTCCCATTGAAATTCTCAGCGCATGACTGACCAGCCATTACTGGCCAATAATTAAGCCTTAAGACAAGACAGGCCATGTGTTGCAGGTGTTGGTGGCTGAGGCAAAATGGTAAGAGACTGTGGTGAAACCGTCACCTGCCCTGTAGCCCATTGGTATGACTGCCCATGGTATGATTGTCAATGGCACTTCTCTTCAAAGCACCTCACAAGCATTAACTGCCTCATCAGTGTGACTCCCACTGGGGCAGATGAGATCAGTTTCAGAAGCAGAGTGGGTCCTCAGGGAGAGTGAAGTGGTAAGAGAGGAGATGTTTTCTCACACTGACATTCTAGCACAATGTCAGAGCCCAAATGAAGTGTGTGAGTTGGATGAATGCATCCTCTGCACACTACCCTACCAGGCAAGGCGGGATGCCAGAGCACACCAAGCTTGGCCAAGGCCTGGGTCCATCTGCAGCAGGACCCTTTGGGGAGGAAATGTGCCTGTTGTCTTGAGAGTAGGACGGTTTTGCAGAAGTTCCCTCTGGTTAGAGAATGAGGAGAGATGTATGAGGGAGAGAGCTTGAAGTTGTGCAGCTCTTGGTTGGTTTTGGTGCTGGTAAGTTCCTGTTTCTGCACTAGTATTATTGAGTACGTGTCATTAAACATTGAAGGGATGACTTCTACAGTCAGGTCAGATTGATTTATGTGAAGGCCCCTACTGTGCCCAACGCTCAGCTGGCTGAGTTGGTGACCTTAACCTAAGCCCTTTAAGAAGAGGAATTACTGCAGCCACCCAAGTCCCCTGCGGTCACTGCTACGGTTTGAAGGAAATGCCAGTGTGATTTGCTATCCTGTCATAGAAAGTTCAGAGCTCCTAACCCTGGAGGAGATCCAAGACCGCCTGTGCTTTGTGCACAAGCCCATCCTCAGAAGGGCTTGCTGTTTCCTGGTGCTCCTGGGAAGTTGTTCCCCTGCACTGATATAACCAGCAGTCATTAGCTCTTGCTAGCCTTCATCCGGACTTCAATTTTACTCTCAATTCTCATGTGTGAGTTCTGGGAACAGATGAGGCTGTTGATGTGGCAAATTCTTCCATGGATCTTTTCAAACCAGAATTGGGTTGACATTCTCTGCTTAGCCAACGTTATTTGAGGGTGGGAGAGGAAGAATGGGGAGGCAGAATGCAGCAGTCTGCCTCATCTTTCTTTCCTTTGCATGTGTTTTCTGGACAAATGTTCCTACTCTGACTCAACATTAGTAAACTCCTGTCTCCATGTGTGTAATTGTTCTCTGCTGATAGAGAAGGAAGAAGGCTGTCGTCATAGGCAGTTGGTGAAACAGCCTCTGACATTTCTGTTAACTTGTTTAAACAAATACATCTTGAAACCAGTCCTGTTCAAGAGGGCAGTGCACAGAGGTTAACTCTGTGAGTGCTAGTAAGCAGTTGTGTATTATGCTCTACTTACGTGAGGAAGTCTGGATATGTTTTCAGAGAGCTCAAGCTCCAGGCAGCAGCTAATCTTTGGTTAGCAGGGTGTATCTCCATTGCAGTAAGTTAATGTGCAGACATTGTGTGCTGCTCTTTAGCTGAATATAATGCAAACATTCATTTGCCAGTCCACATTTTCCAGTATTTTCATGAGTGTGGTCTCCTTTGTGAAACTGCTAAGATCGTTCCCCTGTGTTCTTTTTTGTTTGAGAGGGCCACGATTCAGAACTAAGATGAGTATACAAAAATGAGCAAGGAAACTTGTGACAGTGTTTAATACCAGTATCCTCACGTCCTTTGTTACTGCAGGCATGCTCTGCTTTCTCCCAACAAATTCATGGCATCCTGTGGTTAATCCCTTGGACTATGCACATTCTAGTCTCATCTTCATGCATGTCTCAGAGGGTGAAAGAGCTGTCATTTGTGAAGAAGCAGCTGAAAGTCAGGAGGGATTTTATCAGTTGTTTTCTGCCACTTCTGTTTCACTGATCTGTTCTAGCTTACCCAAGAGATCTGCTGCCAGTTCTCCAAGACTGCATAAAGGTGTGATATGAGGAGCAGCATCCTCCATTTGAAGTCCTCTTTTCCATGCTTCTGGAACAATGTGATGAGTTTCCAGATGACTGGCAGAAGATTTCAAAGTGAAACAATGCCTAGGCTTGTTCTGCTCCTGACATCCAGCACACCAGTTCTCACTGACATCTCAGGCATTCTGTGAAATTTGGAGGCCCGTACTGTACTCTGTTTGCTGAGGGCTTTTGGAAAGTCCCTGACAAAGACCTTCCTTGGTGTATTGAGGTACAGCAGTCTTTTAAGGATCGGGGTCAGCTAAGTTGTGATAAGCCACCGGAAAAGATTTTTTGGGTTCTGTTGAGTTCAAGGGGAAAAAAAAACTTTAATCCACAGATCATATCCCACTGAAGGAGTTTTTTGTTCTGCTTAATTGGAGAAATGGCAGTTTGTCTGTGTTTTAATTTCTGTTCAGTGCTTGGGAACCTGAACCCTGGGAAGGGCTGTGGAGGGGCTGATTAAAGGAAAGACCTCCTCCCTTAGCAGGAGGAGCTGCCAAGATCCTGTTTGTGAACGCAGGATGGCGACTGCTCTGCAGCGTGTTGAGTAGGTCTTGGGTGGGTTGTAGACAGCCTTTGGGCCTTCCAGAGCCCTAACTTGCATTTTTGCAAATGCTTTGCATTCGGTAGCTCTGTTTGTGCCCACAGGATCAATTTACATGAGATACTCAACAGTTGGTTTGCTTTGCTCCTGTAGGAATCTGTCTCTGTGATTCCTTTCCAATGCCCATTGGCATAACTGGAGAATCTCTCCAAGAATCTCTCCAAGAATTTCCTTGTTGCATTACCACTACTTTTAGTGCTAAACTGGGCTTTCTTCTCTACCAGTTCAGAAGTCTCTCCCTGAATGCATTCTCATTCTTTTTGCTACAATTTAATTTTTGTTTTTATTTCTATTTCATGCAAACACGGCCAGCAAGCTTTTTAGTTAACTGATGTAACTCCTGTAGCTTCAGAAGGTCTTCACGTCAGAAATAAGTTCTTGTATTGCTGATGGTTTTACACAGAAATGCTTTATGCAGTTTGGTATTTTGAAGCTTGAGATTAAAGGAATTGTGATAGCAGAGCCTTCGTAAAGTCATTTTGGATTGTTTTGCTTTGGATGAATTGCCATGGGGGAGCACAGGGTTACTGTTTGTGATCCAGGCAAATACAGCTAAGTAGCCACTGAAGTGCCCCCCACTTTTAAGCTAGCAGAAAACACAGCTTTCTTAAAGTGCTTCCAAGGTCCAAAGCTTAGCTGGTGTGAACTGGCCTCAGCTCCTCTCACATGGCTTTCCATTCCCAACGTGACCTCTGTGCTTGGATGTGAGAGCCGCCCTCAGAAAGCTGGCTGTCAGCTGACAGCCCAGTCTGCACACTGCAGGCAAGGATCAGCCCCTCTCAACCAATATAAGCCCCAGGAGATCGAGGTGAGGAACAGCTGGCCATCTGGAGCTGGTAAGTCTGCTCCTTGCAAACAGGTGATGCACTCCTGTCCAGGCTGTTCCTGCGCTCGTTGGGAACAGGAGCTGTGATGGGCTACAGGAGCTCAAGAAG
This sequence comes from Tetrao urogallus, assembly GCF_951394365.1. Lineage (NCBI taxonomy): Eukaryota > Metazoa > Chordata > Aves > Galliformes > Phasianidae > Tetrao > Tetrao urogallus. Next base: position 11,462,431 of record NC_136824.1, read on the forward strand.
ACCTGGTTGCAGCTGGAAAGCTGTGGAAGTGTTCTGTATTCAAACTGAGTTTTGAAATCTGTGCTCATTTCCTGTCACTGCACTGAGGTTTTGCACTTAGTAGAAACAATCATGGCTTGTATTTTATCTATGCTTCAAAGCAAGCATTGTGCTCCCACAAAGAAAAGTCTCTTTTCTGCAGCAGGGCCTGTCCAGGCCTGGTACCCAGTGGGGGCAAACACTGGCATTGACCTGGGTTGCTCTGCTTGGTGCAAGCAACATCTGCAGGGCAGGGGCAGGCTTTGGGGCAAAATGGAGGAGAGGGAGGGTGGTCCAGAACTGGTAGGTCTTGGCTGCCAAATGAGCTCAAATCCCACCCGTAGTCCCTAAAAAGTCAGTAGCTAACACATTCTCCCCACCAAAGCGGGCACTGGTTTCAGTAGATGGCCTTGGGGAAAAGGCCTGGTGACTGTCTTGGTTTCCCTTTTGGTAAAGATGCACTAGCTGTGCCGCCCTCACTGTCACACTGAATCTGCTCTGTAGATGATGACAAAATCTGAGGTGGTGGTTTGTAAGTACAGAGACTGTCACTGTGGGATGAACTCACATGAGGCTCCTTAGAAAAGAGAAGAAATGGAAATCATAGTTAATCTCTGATTTCACCATTGTGAGGAATCTTTTTGGATAATATGTCAAATCAGGAGAGTCGCACTGAGCCGAGAGCAGTCTTTACCAGACATTACGAAAGCTCCTTTCTTTGCTGTTACAGCCTCATCTGAAGCTGCATGAAATACAGCAAGTCACTTCCAACATGTCTGAGCAGGCAAAAGATGAAAAAGACCAGTGTTCTTATAAGTCAGCAGTCATCAACCTGGCAGCTATAAGTGCAGGCATAGCTCAGCTGCTCTGTGCTGCCTGTGCAGGTAGGATAGACTCTAGTTCATATGGACAGCCTGGTGTTCAGCACAGGTGATGGGAATTGGCCTCAATAGCTGAGTAATTATTTACGCACTTAGTAAGATCGTATGTTGCTGCAGTAAGTTTCTACTGTAACCCCAGCAGCTGTGCTTGTGTGAGAGGTGCCTGCAGTGTAAGTGAGCCCTAGTGCACCATGCCCTGTAAAACAGTGCTATTTTGAGTTTACTGCTCCTGTAGTTGCCTTTGCATCCAGTTATGTTTGTGCTTGTGAATATTCTTTAGCCCTCTGATCGCTGCCTTGTTCTGGAAGGTGTTTTGGCTCTTTGGAATTTAACTCTTTTTAAGAAGAAGGCTGAAATGAGTTGACATATTATTTGGAGGTAATTTTGAGAGGTAAAAGCACCAGATAGGGCAATTTACTGTTCCTGTCCTAACTAGCCAAGCATTATTCTACTCAGACATCCTTCACAGCCGCCGCTGGATCCAGCCCAGCACTCCCACCCAGCCGCAGTTACTGTACAAACCCATTGTTCCCAGCTAATTGCTTCTGCCTGTAACAAAGTCAACTTTCACTGAATGGCAATACAACGTGACACCTAGCATCACGTTGCCTTCTGCCTCGTTCTTCCGTGGCATGTAGCAACCTGATATGGCTACAAGCAAGATAAATGCACGTGGCTTCTAAAGGCAGCACAACTTTCCATTAAACGGAAAAATGCTAACCTGATGTCGTCTTTCCTGAGCCTTCGCTGCTGTTTGAATTAACAAGGCCAAGCTTGGTGCACCTGGTCTTCTTCTCTGTCTTCAGACAAGCTGAGCAGTATTAATTGCTTTATAAAGAACCAGTACAATGCAGTGGGGTAGGCTTTCTACAGGGTTGGAAGCACAGCAGAAAAAGCAGTTTAAATGGATATCCTGGGAAACCTTTGTCTTAGTTTAAACTAGGCTGGCTGAGCTCTGTTGCAGACAGCTTTTTTTTTTTTTTTTTTTTTTGCTTTCTACCTTGCCCTTGTAGCTAGTAATTCCCAGGCTTTGTTGGTTTCTCCTCTGCTTCCCCATGCCAGCAACTGCTCAGCAGTGAGGTTCCCTTTAGACTTGCAAGTCTTAAAACATCGAGTCATCCTTGAGCAACTTTTCCCTCTGGTTGCTTTCACTGTCCTCCTAGGCTCTTGCTTGACAGCTACAGCATGTCAGGATGTAGATTAATGTCTCATTGTCCAGCGCTTTCCTTAGGTTCTGGCACTGTATTTGCAATGTGAATGCAGCTGGAGCATTAAGAAGACCTCCTGGCACACTTGTTCCCCCAGCACAGCACTGCCCTGTCTGTCCCAGCCTGCTCCAGCATGTGCAGGTGAAATTAAAGCATTTTCACTGGAATTCCCAGGTTGTTGGCTTTTGTGTGTTTTGTTTTGAAGGATTACTACACAGAATCAAGACATGATTGCAGCGTGATTTGTTCTCCACAGCAGAACTACTGCTGCTGTAAGTCACTTCCCTTGCAGGGAAAATAACTTGCAGATGGGCCCGCAGCCTTTTGAGGGCCGTTTGCATCTCACAGCTCATATGACATCCATCAGCAGTGGGTATTTGTCAGAGTGAAAGAGGGAGTGTCCCTTTTGTATGCCTTTATGCAAATGTCTAATAAAAGAAATGCTGGGGAGTCCCTGGCACGTGACTCATTGTGACTCACAGCATATTTGTGATTTTGGTATTGTTTCCTTTTAGGCTGAGGCTGTAGATTTTTTTTTTTCCACTTCATTTTTAAAAGCAGAAAATAATTTTCTCCATTTCTGTGAAATGACGGTGTGTGCAGTGGCAGTGGGAGTTTCTTACACAAGAAACTTGTTCCAATTTCTTTGTAATTAGAGTGAAATTTGGATGCACAGAAGAATGATTCATCAGGTGGGTAGGAAGCGATTGGACAAGGTTTATAATATTCTCACACTGAATGTGAGTAACAAAATATCCTTAACTTTGTGAGCTAAGAACAAGAAGAAGCAAACTTGTGTGCCTGCTGTGCTACCAGCTCCCCATAAGCAGCCATCTGCAGCATTTTTCTTTCCAGCCTCTACAACACAACTCGTGTTCAAGCCTTCAGCTCTCAGCTACACTGAGTCTGCTTTTGGTCAGGCTGCTTGCTGTCTGCCCAGCTGGCAGTGTCTGATTTGATGTGCTGAGCTGGGGCTTGGTGCTGCTGGTGCCTACAAATACTAGGAGGTTAATGTTAGCTTCTTCACTCCATGTTCTGAACATGTGTTACTACTCAGGGTTTGGCCTGTAGTAGATTAATTTCATTGTGAATTATTCCCAAGTGCTTCAAAATTTCCCATGAACGTTGATTTCAAAAATGAATTCGGACTGTTAGCACAAGTAACTTGTTAAAGTATTTACAAAGGAGCAAAGATAGGAGGGTGGTAATCCTGTTTGACGTCAGTTTGTTGTGTCATTTTATGTAAACTGAATTTATGAAATCTCTATTTCCTCCTGTTAAAACTGGAGCTGCTGCTACTGTCTCAAGAGAAATACTGTCATTGCCCATTGAGAAGATTTGGGGAATAGTTCAGCTCTTGTGTGGCGCAGTAGTTGATCCCCTTCCATCAGTTGTATCACCATGCAAAAGTCAGAACAGGTCTGTGGAAAGGATTTGTTGGGTGCTATGTGTGCATTCTGTATTCTTGAAGGAGAGAAACTTAGAGAAGTGGCAGAGGAAAATGAAGTGGAAAAGTAACCACAGCTGGTGTAGAAGTTCAGAGTTATTCTGGAAGGACTGAAACTATTGCTGATTATTTTGTCTTACTGACATTCTCTAGGTTGAGTAGCTTTTGTTTCTGATTTCTCCTAGAGCTCATCTTCTAGGACAAGAGGGAATGGCTTTAAGTTATGCCAGAGTAGGTTCAGGTTGAATGTCAGGATCAATTTCTTCCCAGATAGAGTGGTGCTGCATTGGCACAGGCTGCCCAGGGAGTGGTGGAGTCACTGGAAGTGTACAAGGAAAGGGTAAGTGTGGCACTGAGTGATGTGGTAGGGATGGGTTGATGGCTGGACTGAGTGATTTTAGGGATCTTTCCAACCTTAATAATCTCATGTGTTTCCAAAGGTGTTTTCCCTCTAGAACAGCAATCTCTTTACCATTAGTGAGAAATAACAATTTCACTTTACAACTCTAGTATTCCTGAATTTCAGTCACCTTTCCCAAAGAAAGAAAAAGAATTTCTTGGCTTAACTAGTAACTTTCAGCAAGCATATTGGAGCAAATAATCTGGCTGCTGCTGCCGATTTCCTTTTACATGCAAGGAAACAAGACTTTTCCATGTTTCTGATAAACAATTTTAGGAAGAAACAAGCTGCAATTCTTTTTCTCTGTGCTGTGCTCTGCTTATTCTGGAAGTTGTAGTATCTCCAGATTGGTTATGTTATGGCTGCTGACAGCTGCAGAGGATCCTTTTTCTGTGTCCCTCCAGGGATGATCTTTAGACAGCGTTGAAAATAATCCACTGACGATGCTGATCTGTGTGACCTGAAACAAACAAAGGAGAACACAAATACAAAGCAGGCAGAAGTCCTGTTTCTTACAGAAATGCACTTGATGTTTGAACACCCAGTGCCTTTTCTCTCCACTGAAGGATTGCCGAATAGGTGATTAAGAAGTTATTTTCTAAAGATGGATGTCTATGCTTTGGTGAGAAAACATCAATCCTACCCTATTACGTTTGCTAGATTGACTTGATAGTTACCATATTTTTTTAAAATTCTGTTTGCGTAAGATTTTTTAAATAGCCCTTTGAAGAGCTGTTGGCTGGAGCTGTGTATCAAGCTGCCAGCTCAGCTTTGGTCTTTAATTGTGGATGGTCAGGGTTGATGCTGGGAATAAACTGGAGAGATTTTGTCTTCCCTCTCTGCTAGTTCTCATGTGCTGCAGAGAGTAACTCCCACAAATAGAATTATCTGGGGGCGAATCAGTAGCTACAGGGGCATCGTGTTCCCCTCAGCAAAGCATTGGCCGCCGGACAGCACAAGTTGCAACGTGCAATATCATGCATGCAAAGTCTACAAATAGTCTGAACAATGATTTCCTATTTCTTCCCCCATCTGGATGCATGATATCTGAAATCAATGCATTACTACCTCTGCTGCAGAGCTTATGTGTTTTATGGAGATGTGTCCCTTGCAGTGTGCTGTGTGAGGCGTGCGTGGTGAAGAGCTGCAGTACAAGAGATGTGGCAATTGCTGGTGAGTGCTGTAGTTGGATGAGGCCCTTGGCTTTCCCTGCTGCTGCTTCTAGAGGTATGTAGGCTAAAATAGGAAAGAGTGTGACTTTCGTGTAGTGTAGCTGTTCTATCTGAGGCAAGGGAAGGCTATTTCAGTTTGGGCATTAAATGTTGATGGGTGGGGTGTGGGACAATGGCTGGCAGCAAAGGGGCTTCATGTGCTTTGTGGGTGTGTGGGAGGACAGTGGAGCAGCATCAAATTTAAAGCTGCTTTTGATGTGTTGTAATGAATTGTTAGATTAGTAGTGGTCTTCTTTTTTTAAACTCTTCTTTTTGTTTTTACTTTGAAATGTCATAGTGTTTTAATATTGTGGTGTGTACCTCAGTATATAGAACAGTGATTTGTTTGAGAATTTCTTCAGATCTTTAGGGATGCCACAGTTTTTTCCTTGACAACATAATAATACATAAGGATCCATGTTGGATGCAGACTGTAGTAATTAGCTCATGTGGGTATAAAGGTTTCCTTGAAGTTCTTTGAACTTATGCCAGCTGACAGGGCCCTTAACTCAGAGAGGGCAGTGCGAGATGCAGAGAGCTGCAGGTTGCTTTTGTGGATGTTAGTCTGTAAAACTACGTGTGGCAAACGTTGCAGGCAACAGAGATCCAGCTGGATTCTGTGGGTTCAAAGACGATGTCAAGAGGCCCTGTGTAAACACTGCAGTTTTGTCGAAGTATTCCTGAGGGCAATGCAGCGTGGATAAGCTGGGCAGCCATGATCTAAACAAAAGCAGTGATAAAACTTACTCTGTAGTGGATGTGAGGATGATTAATTTTCACCTAAATCAGAAATCAGTAGGCTCAGTATTTTCTTTTGAGTGTGTTGCTGCTCTTGTGGTGATCACCACTGGATTATTTCCAAAAGCACACATCTTTCAGAGCCTTGTGATGTTTACTTTAGGTTTATTTTTACACAAGTCTACAATCAGCTTTCTCACTTATTGGGTTGCATTTGTGAGTGCGTTTCTAAGAATCTTTCAGAAAATGCTTCAAGATTTAGATTCTTTTTCTTGTAGCTGTGCAAGTCTTTTCTAACACTTCAGATATATTTCCTTTATTTATTGCATATGCCTGTCCTTACTATGCATGCTTTCTCCCTGTGAGTAATACCTCATAAGAGTTCAAGATTAGATCTTTAAACGAAAATATAATATTCCATGTTTGTCCTAAAAAACAAATGGCTACAGCACAACATGTTATTTACCTCTCTGTTTGAGACAACAAAGCTGGAAAAGAGCTTTGATGTTCAGCAGTAACTACAACAGAATGAAAGTAGTTTTTAGAACTACTGCTTTCTTGACTTTTTATTATCTGTTTATCTTTATTTGCATCATGTTTCTTAAGACAATTCTGCCTTTTATAGTCATCATTCATCTGCCTAAAAAGTTGCAGAACTACCTACCAGCTCCTTTTCACACTAATGTCTTTAAAATCTGTTTAAGTTTTTAGCATTGCCACCAGCCACTAGCTGAGCTGGTATGGAGATCTTCACTCAAATGCCAGTAAGATTACACTGGGAGGTTGCTGTAGCTGTTCTTCATTATGTTTGACCACATCACAACCCCAGCGAGGCTACAGCTTGGATGAAATCAGCTGATGGAGGAAGAAAAGCTGCAAAGGCAGACCAGCAGTGTTATCCTGGACAGAAGAAAGTGTTCTGCAGACAAGGTGTGGTGTCTCTTGCTTTACACTGCAAAGCCATAATTGTTAAATTCTGTCTGTAATTTAGGAGTACTGTCAGATGTCTGGGTGCTGCTAAACTTTCTTATAATAGTATCCACTTGTCACTCTTCCTCATATCTCAGTTTGGCTCAAAGCCTTAACCCATTTCACAAGTTTTGTCCAAATGCTCCCACAAACACCAAGGGCTCTGACACCGTACTGTTTGATGTCTGCTGGGCATTTGTTGTCAGACCTAATAGCACCTGTTGGAGACAGGCAGGGTGAAAATGGAGGATGTGACTAGCTTTGTGGATAGCGTACCTTCTCTGTGGACCTTATTCTATAGTCCAGTCTTTCTGCATCATCTCCAAGAGAATAACAAAACCCTTCACTGAATTTCTCATGATTTCAGTACTGGTGTGCTCATCCTCCTCTCCTGCTCTTTCCTTGGCGTCCTTGTACCATCAAGTGTCAGAAAAGGGTCACACTAGATTGACTGTCACTCCAACTCAGCTGGACCCACTGTGGCTGAGCGCTGTTAAGGTCATATGCTTTCTTCTGGCGCTGGCAATCCTCCCACACTAGCAGCGTCATTCCTGAAGCTGCAAAGGATTTGACTTTTTTCCTTGATGTCAAGCTAACCCAGGAGAAGATTAGGCATGCACATGGCCCACAGTCTAAGCAGAGCTTGTGAGGACTTTGGGGAACGTGGAGCAGCAGGAATGAGTTTGCCTGATGTATCAGCACCTGGGATGGCTTGGTTCTGCTTTCGGGTCTCAGAGCCTGCTGCTGTATGAAGAACTGTGCAGTATCCCAGCCCAGCCCTGCTCCTCCACTTGGGTTCTGCGCTGCTCTGCAGAATGCCTTGCTGGCTCCTGACCCACCTCACAATGGAAAATTCTTCCATGAGCATTAGTTACAGGAAGCAAACGAACATCTCCTTTAAACGGCACAGCGTCACAGGGAGGAAACAGCTCATTTTGTGAAGTACACTGTTTACCGGAAAGCGGATGGATCATCTCCAAAATACACTTCACCAAAAGGAAGAAAAATACTTGAGGTGTTTCAGTTTTTATACCAGTGTCCAAATGTTATGTAGTTTGTAGCTAACAAAATGTGCATTTTACGTGGACTAAAGGTGTCCTATCCTGCACCAGGAAATTGGTAAAACTGAGTTTCAAGTTTAAGTAAAAATATCCTGAGTGTGGAGAGCTTGCCAAGATTCATTTTACTGTGATACTCCATAGCCTCACTGAGCCCCCTGCAAGCTCTGTGCTTTGTGGTGAGGATGTGAAACAAACACAACATCTCCTTGTGACGCTGATAAATGTTGCACTCATTTTCCTCAATCATTACAATGCAGCAACTGCTTAAAGCTGGAGATGGTTCTTACACAGGGTTGGTTTCTTGATGGCTTCGTCTGTAATTACAGTTTCTGCCAGCATCTCTTTGGTGTGTCAGTCTTTTCGGTCAGACCTCAGACTGAAGGGAAAGTGCCTCATTCCTTAACTCGGGAGATGTGAGTAGGAGTGTTTACATGGATTCAGTGCAAGATTAGCACTGCTTTTGATTTAGATTATCTACATCAGATGGTGTCCTGTAACGTGACGCTCGTTCATTCAAATTCAAAGCATTCTAATTTGGCATAAAAAAATAAATGCAGCCACACACAGTATTGAAAGAGGAGCTCAGGCCACAGCAAGGAAGCTACGCAGCAAGGACAAGTGAACGTGTGCAAATAAGTGCTCTGTGTGGCCATCAGCACTGCTTTTGGGGAAGTTCTGCCTGGCCGTGGGTGCAGCAAGCAGTACAGAAATGATTGTAACATTCATTACGTGGGCGCTCCTTGCTATATACTGTTAACTATCTTCTTTTGATGTGTTAAACGTAATAGAAAACAGAAAAAAAGGCAACAGAAACCTCTGGGGACTGAGTCTGAGCACCGTGAGAGCAAGCAGGAAAGTGTGCGCATCTTGAAAGGTTGGTGAAACACCTGAGGGACATCCAGAGCTTCATGGCCATCATTTCACGCTGTGCCAGAACACAGAGGATCCTGCATGTATCTATGTCTGAATCAGCTCTTTAATCTCTATCAGATTTGGCAGTTATCTGACTCTAACATTTCCAACGGGTAGTTGTTTGCATAGTGGATAAAAGCCTTCATTGTGAATCCAAAGACATTCATCTGTCTACTCCAGAGGTCAAATCCTCAAATGGTTTGGTAATCCTAGCACCATCATCTTCATGTGATTCCAGTGCAACGTGGTTAGCAGTTTCAGCTCATGACTTTCACTTGAAAGGGCATCCAGGGCTATGGCCAACTCCTCTGGACTGTTTTGTTAAGCAAACTCTCATATCACTCGACTGCTTGACAATTGCAAAATGTTCAGCCAGTTAATATTTATCCTATTGTTACTAAAACTCACAATTCAGTGTGTCTTACTTCAGACAGCAGTATATATGTCAGTAGTAATTGCTGGCTATTTCCTGGAGCTAAATTAAAAGCAGCTGTGGCTTGATCTAAATGACTAACGGACACATTTCCAAAAGCAGCCCATCACTTAAAGATGCAGCTAAATTCAGCTCATATCACCTATCTGTTTGGATGGCAATTTAAATCTTAATTTACTATGAGACTTTTGTCAGTCCCTGGGGACATCCACCCACTTTAAATAAATGCATTATTTTGGGAAGGCCTCCTTGCAGTTTCTCAGCAGTGAATTTCCAGAGAGAAACAGCTGTAGAGGCGTTCTACTAGCTGTAGGCTTTCCTAAGCTTTGAGAATGTTTTTGGTGCTCTGCATTAAGGTCAAGGTTTTTTTGGGGGGGGTTTGTGTCAAGCTGTCTGCAAGAGAGTGTGAGTAAGCCCAGGCCACAGTGCAAAGGATGGAGAGATGGCTTTCATTCGTCTCCCTCTGGCTCTGGAGCATAACGCAAAAGAAGACCTGCAGCTGATGTCAGCCTCCTGAATGCTTCTAGCCCCTCAGTCTCCATCTCCTTGCTCAGACCTTCATCAGGTCAGGAGTCACAGACACATCCATGCCCGGATGCCCATCTCCAGAGCTCACACGTGTTCCCCCAAGACACCCCTTGGCACGGCCCCTTGGGAGGAGGAGGCAGTACCCCCAGCAGTCCCCAGCTAGGGGAGGTGTTGCAGCAGGGTCAGCTGTGTGTATGTCCATGCCATGTGGTTCCTGAGCTGAACAATTGGAAAAAATGACTGCCATAATGGGATGCAGGCTCATGAGCTGAATCGGCCTCAGCAGGGCTTTTGTTGTTTCAACTGTTTCTTGTATAGAAAACTCCATTCTGTGGCCATCTGTGAAGGTTGGCTGAGGACCAGCAGCGTGGAACCCGTGCTGATGATTGCTGCTAACTGGGAGCAGGCCCTGCTGCCAGGCTGGGGGAGCAGGTCAGGCCAAGCCCTGACCCCGGCCCTGAGGTGCTGGGTGCAGGTGAGGGGAGGTGGCAGCTTTGCCACTGTGCATCACAGCTGCCAGCCAGCACTGCTCCAACCACTATGGGGAATGGAGAGATGGTGAGAGGGTGGCAGTAGTCAACCCGCACCATATGTTTAGTCTATTATGGTTTATATCTATCAAATGCATGCAGGCTCTGCTGAAAAATGGTGGTGCAATTGTGCACCTGCCTGCAAGTTTCCTGCTGCCTTCACTGCCATGCAGTGGATCTGGATGTTCACCTGTTGTATGGAGCCCTGTGGCACAACAGGGACAGCTGGTACAGGCTGACAGCAACAGGGCCGGTTGGAATCAGACAAGTAATTGTCCTGCCCTGTTCAGCTGAAGGAAATGAGTTATCCAACTTCAAATATGAGGAATGACAGAGGGAGAGAACAGACTAGGTTTGCAATTAGGGTCATATAGAAGGACTTGCTCTGCAAGTTTGTGGTGGGTGGCACATGAAGCAATGGGCAAGAGGGAGCTGCCACTCCTGGTTTTCTGCCTCCACTGCTGCAGCACATGCACTCTGTGAGGGCTGTGCAAAGTGCTGGTTTCCTTCACGTGAAGAACGGGCACAGATGCTTCTCTCCGTGCGTGACTGTCTTTGTAGCACTCCGAGGCCCCGTGGGAAGGAGTGCTGCAAATGTCAGGTATTAAAGCTGCAGGAGGAGGCCCGCAGCAGAAGAAATAATGTCTGGTTGCTTTTATCCCAGCAATCTGCCTGTTTTTGAAACACTTGAGTGAAATAGAGGTGGAAGCTCAGCCAAGCATTGCATTTGAGCAGCAGCTTGTGTTTACAGTATAAGACTGTAGATGGGGAGTGTGTGCACATGAAGTGTGTGTGCATGTGCGGAACCGGCGGTGTTGTGCGCACACAGCAGATGCTCCCTGCGTGTGCAGCCGTGCTGCTTTGTGCCTGAGTCCTGGCCATCAGCCTGTGGTTTGCCTGGGGACCGTATTGGTGTGGCTGCTGGCATTTCCAGCAGGTTTTAAATTATGGTAGAGGGGTCCTGATGTACATGGGGAAGAATTTGATTTTACTGTCTGTAGGCTCCTGTGCTGAGATCCTTGGGGCCATCAGAATTTTTACAGCCAAGGTGTTCTGCAGGTGTCATGGATGGTAGAAATAAGGCACAGAGCAGGGAGATGCCTTTGCCTTTAGTCCCTCGGAGCCTCTGCAGCCATGTGCATAAGCAATTTGAGCAGCTCTTGGGGCTGTAATGTGGGACCCAAGGTGCTTGGTGACTTTGCAAAGAGACAGCTGCTCAATGAGCAGTATGTCAGAGTAACTTCGGTACATTTCTTTAAACCAAGAAGGGGCAGGATCAATGTTTCAGGTCTTTGTGCTTGCTGAAAGAAACTTGAAAATGTGTAAGGACATAAGCAGGAAGCTGGGAGCCAAAGAGAAACTCACTGTTGTTCTGTAGAACTGTGACCACTTCTGGGATGGGGTGGGTATGAGTGGAAAGACCCATAGAAAACCACACAAAGGGTGATAATCCCCTTTTCATGGTGAGCACTAGTATTGAGTTGTGATCGATGCAAAGTTGTGTCCTGGTACTGCTGCCTCTCAAAGAATCACCTGTTTCAGACTATTCCACTGCCAGGCATTGTTCAGGACTAAGGAGCAGCACAGTATGGAAATGGCTGCTAAAGCAGTAGCACAGTGCCTTCTCAGGTTTGGGCTGTCCATGATTGCTGTCCCTGAGAGCCTTGCCATGACCTGGCTGGAGCAGAGCTCCTCCAATGGCTGCAGGGCACCTCAGAAGGACGCTTCAGCACAACTCTGCTTCTGTGGAGGAGCTGAGAGCTCTGTGCAGCTTGAATATTGAAATGCAAACCTCATCACAGTGCAGCTCTGCTGGCATCCCCTTTGACAAACCAATAATCCATGATAATAGGGAATTTTGTCTTCACCCTTAACCATCACCAGGCATGCTTATTAATGTCTTATTGCACATGGTTACATGGAGCCCTCAGCTTTTCTGAAAGCAGGAGGCATGCAGTTACCTCTGCACTGAGGGTGAGCTGTGCATTCACTGCTCCCGCTGTCAGCCAACAAACCTCTCCAGATTTCCGAGGCCAGAATGTTGCTGCTAGCAGTTTCTCTCTTTACTCAACAGTGGAGCAGATTCTCAGGATGAAAAGCTGGGCCTGCTGGAATCAGTGGGCAAAGTCCTGCTCATTGCACTTCAGTCAGGATTTTGTGGTTGAGCTCTTCATTTCTGAGTGGGCAGATGAAAAGGTCCTTTCTTCCCTGAGAGCCTTTTTTGGAGCACAGACCATGTAGACGTTCTGCTTTTGATTGCTCAAAGGGTGAGCACGCTGCCGGCTGCTGCAATCTCAGTAGCTTTCACTTGATGCCCTCATCCGATGAAGCAAACAGTGCTGGCAAGAACCGAACTCCTCATTCTCTTTGCCAAACATGAACTTTCCTACAGGCAGCCCTGATTTCTTCACAGGTATGTGGGCAGAGCGCTGCACATGCATATAGTAGCAATACAAAGGTATTGCATGTCCTCAAAATACAAAGATTTGTGTCCCCTTCCTGGTGGCTGCAGGAGGCTATGGCACGGCTGAGATCAGCCATGACAGTCTCCTAAAACTACAGCAGTTGTTGCACAATGCATATGGTCAATTCTCAAACAGGAAGAGCCTTGGAATTAGCAGCTCAAAGGAGATTTCTGACTGAGCATAGATAGAACTGCTGCTACGCCTTCTCTAATCTGGAATAAAAATTTTTTTCACTTTAAACACTGCTGCTCATCGTGACGCACGTGGCACGAGCATTCCAAGGCACAGTGAGGAGTACAGCTCTGCCTCCCCCAGGACATGCCGCACTGCCCGTTGGCCTCTCCTGCTTCTACAAACAGAGCGGAGTCATCAAAGCCAACTGCTCCGGAGGGCAAAGACCCCGTGCATCACTGGTGTCGCTGCAGTGGGTTGGCTTTCCTTCCACTGAGACCTGCCCTGAGTTGCTTTCGCTGTCTAAAGAGCAATTACACAACCATTTATCTCATCTCTCTTTTCTGCTGAAGACCTCAGCTGTACCTGTTTGGGGGCAGGGTTAGTTTTTTTGTTTGTTTGTTCTTAGGGTTTTTTGCCCTCAAGAATCCTTTCATTTCCTAGAGTCTGTGATGTGCCCAGCCGCTTCTTTTTAAGACAACACCTGGATCATAGAGAACCTTAGAGATAAGTCTGGTCGTGTTGTTTCAAGTGATTTCCTCTTTTTCTTTTCATGGTAAACGTTTGTAGAGCCCCACTGAAACTCTGGCTGAACCTCTAGCCTGGCACATGCTTTTGCCATTGGAGAAATCCTTCTAAAATGTCTCTCCTTGTGTCCTGAAGTGCCAGCAATAAAACCCCAGGTGAGGGGGAGATGGCCGGAGCCGGGCTGTGGGCGCTGGCAGCGCTGTGGGGTTGCTCGCTGGGACCTGAATGCCGCCTGGTGCTACGTGCCCGTGCTGTGCCTTGCGGGGCTGACGTGAGCTTGAGTCATTGCTCAGATCTGCTCCTGGCACAGCCTGCGTCAGCCTCAGTCAAACCGGGAGAAAATAGGAGCAGAGGACAGAGGCCGGCTTCTCTGCAGCCAAGGTGTTACAGGCTCTAGCCTGGAGCTGGGCACTTTCTAGCAGCGCCTGAAGCAGGCAGAAGGCTGGTGCTGAGGCATTCTGGGCAGCTGCTGTGCTCCAGGGGGGATGCTGGATGCTGGCAGTGCCCATGTATCAGCAGGGCAGCCTGTGCCCCTCACTGCTCCCCTCCACTGGCATAGGGATGACCCCTGCCTGCTTCTTTGTATGGGGGCTGCTCTGCACAGCCCCATGGTGCTGCGTGTATCCTGCATAGGCACTTCCCTTCAGTTTCCCTTTGCAGGATGGCTTCCAGATTGAACTTGGGCTCCAGCAAAGGTTCTATCACTGCTGCCCTGTTTTGGTAAACAAACCAGCAGAGCCTAAGCCTTTCACTTTCTTTCCCAGCGTGTTTTTCCTCTCTTCCTTTCTGCTGTCACGTGATGCATGCAGGGCTCTGCTCAGTCACGCTTCCATATATTTGCCCATGTGTCTTCTGTTTTGATAGCAGTAATGCAAGGCCAGGATTTCCCATCTCTCTCTCTCTTGCCCCCTCCCTCTCTGCACCCCAGTTCCTGTGCAGATGGAGGGAAATGCCCATGAGAAGTTCCCCTGAACAGCCCCACGAAATGCTGAACTGGGAGCTGCAGAGGGCTCATGCCCTGCTCATTCCCACTGCTCAGGCCACGTTCTGGTCACCACGGCACATGGCAGCAGGGATGCATGGCTCTGGCTTAAAGTTCCAATCTCACCATCACTTCTTTTGAATGGCATCAGCCCTGCTGTGCAAAGGAGATGAGGTATGGATTGAGAATGTGGCAGGAGGGCTCCAGCCTGGCAAGGATTCTGGGTCCCCTGTCTTTGTTATCATAGGCTCACTGTCATAGGCTTTGTCTGTTCTCACCTCCTTAGCTACTGCTGGGGAAGCTGGAATTGCACTGGCAGAAGTCTGAATGAGCTCAGCTCATGAAACCCGGGCTTTTTGTGCCTCCAATTGGGAATCTGCCCAGGTGCTGTCTTGGTGTTCAGGGGCAGGCTCCTGATGCAGACAAGACTTTGGCTATGAACCAGAGTGCAGGAAAGAGTGAATTATACGCAAATGGTCCATCCATAGTACAGCTTGTTCAGCAGGGGCTGGCAGGCTCCGATCCTCTGGCTCTCTGGGTGGAAGGCACGCTGTGTTCCACTGGGATGGGCGAGCTGGGTGCTCCCAGTGGCACAGCTGGCTGCTGGGGTGCAGAAAGCAGCTGCAGACCTCCATGGGCAGAGAGCAGGGGAAGCGAAGGCTCAGTGCTTAGTTCTGCTCTAGGTACAAGGCAGCAGCACATAGGCAGGCCAACCATTTGCTGGAGCAGTGCTCAGCATGGTGTCAGCTGCAGCAGCTGCCTTTGCAGAGAAAAATGTGCATTCGTGCATGTCTGTGTATGCACTTGCATGACCAAGACATCAAATTGGATAATTTATATTTGGCTTATGACCTGTTTTCTTGCATTTAAACATTGCCAGCTGTGTTAATTATGACTGCACCATCTTGAATGCTTCTGTTTCTCCCTAACATGTTATTTCTCCCACTGGTTGTTCTGTCTAGTTCGTAAGAGTGTCAGAATGCAGTTTCTTTCACTCAAGCAGTCACAGATAGGAAATTGTTGAGTAGAATATACATATTTTTTAGTGCTTCTTAATTTGGAATCACAGTGTCCTGGGTTTGCTAGGGCAGAAAAAGATCTCCTGGCTGTCATTAGCTACTGGGGCTGAGATGGGCTGAACAGCAGGGAAGTAAATAGATAAACAAATAAGTGCACGTTATCATCTTTGGGAGCTTTAAAAAACATATGCCTTCCCTTCAGTCCTCCAGACTACTGAACTTTATCAGTTTTTACTGCACGCTACAAATGCTTTTTGTGTAATGACAGCTCTTTAATTAGAACTTGGAAGCAATAGCATCTGCTGATGATAGCGTGGTCCAGCATGTTCAGATCCCTCAGTTTTATTTCCAGCTCTGCAACTAAATTGCTGCATGCCTCAAGGCAAGTGACTTCACTTCTCTGTGTCTTTACTCCCATGAATGGGTTTTAAACCTCCATCAGAGACTGAGGGACAGAATCTGCTACTATGGCATTCTTGGATTACTTTTCCATCCTCATGTTTGGGAACCCATATATCAATACAGCTGATGGGGGTCTGGGATTCACCTTGTCCATGCATACTCCGGTGAGATGATCCAGGTTTGAACAATGGAAATTTTATAGGCTTTAATTAAATGTCTGGGCAAGAAACAACAGCTTCATAGTCATGAGTCCTCACTTGCATGGAATGCCATTTAATGCACGATCTCTCCTTACCGCAGAGATATTAAAATCTGTCGATCCAGAGTGCATTGCTGCAGTGACAAAGAAAGAAGGGTGAAAAGCCTTCTTGTTCAGAAAGCAGTGCAGAGTTCTGTTTGTAGAAGGATTCATTTCCCCAGAGAGATATTATGTGCTAACGATTATGGGGAAAAACAAAGCCATACAGTTCAGAAAAAGACGCTGTGATTGATTCTGCAGTCTGCATTCTGTCTCCTCACCTTGGAGGGGCTATATGGCTGTTGATGCAGGAAGATGACAGCGGTTGCTGTGATACCTTTCCTTAAACCCTTCATTTCAGGATTGCCAGCTTGAACAACAGGAGTAGAGAATTTACCTCCATAGCCAAAGGTAGCAGAGTTCTGTGTGGTCTCTGACAAAGCCCTGCAGTCTCTGTTGGGAGGGATTTCAAATGAAGGCACAGGAATGTTTTTAAGCAGCTTCAGCCATTAGCTCTGACTAGAGCAGTGTCAGAAGTGAAGTGGCTGAGAGAAGGAAGGTCAGATCAGTGCCAAAAAGTGGCAGAAAGGAGAGTAAATTGGTATTATGTATGCTTACAGACAGGCGATGCAGTAAATCATAACAAGCAAGTTTCCTTTTTTTTTTTCTTCTTGCATTAAAATGTTCCCAAAATCTGTGCGTACTGCGTAGCAGAATGCCTGATATTTTGTAATGCTGCACAAGCTGACCTTAAACGACACCATAAATCTCACTGGGAGTTTTATCCGTTTGCAGTGGAAACATAAGGTCTTTAATACTAAGAATGTTTCAACAACTTTCTGGGATTTTTTCCACTTTGGCACAGCTGCTCCCTGACAGATTGCAAAAGAGAGGAATGCAGTAGCAGCAGCATGATGCTGCGGGACGTCAGCGCCTGTGTGCCCACCCCATGCACAGGCTGTCAGCCCCTCAGGTTACTCAGCTTTCTGCAGCCTCCAGCCTCGCTTACACCCCTGGCCTCACCACTGCCTCTTCTGTTGCTATTTGTGTGGAAGTGAGCCAATGCCTGTGCCTTTCTCTGAGGGGGCTCCCTGTTGTTATGTGGAAGTTGAAGAGCAATAATGCTACCAGAAAATTTATGCCTGGATTTTTCCCTCAGAGAAAAGGAGCATCTAGGTGCCAGATTTAGTAACAGCAGCACCATAACTGAATTGTTTATCACGGTGCATTAAGGTTATGTAGAGGAAATGTCAAAGGAGATGGCTTGCCCCTTTCTCAAACTAAGAGTAGGTTCCAAATGGGTGTTTGTTTAACAGAGCTTAACAGTTTGGGAAGGGATGATTTCTTAAATCAATTAAAGAGGAAAAAAAATGTGCTATCTTTGCTGCAGTTGGCATAGCCAACATTGATGAAACTCCTTGTTCAGCCCTAGAACACCTTGTGTTGCACAAACAGTCCCCGGGTTTCCCCATGGAGAAGGGTCATGGTGATGTTCTGGCCAGCTGCAGCAGCCAGGGGGGAGCAGGCTGTTCCAGCCCTTCCTGGGACTCAGTACTCCCTGTTTCACAGGGCAGCAGATTGCAGAATCAATCCCCTGTTGTTCAAAAGGCAGAAAACATGTTTTCTCTCCTTTTACCCTTGCCTTTCCCTCACTCCCTGATAATTCTTAGTAAGTTTGTCAGTGATTAATGCAAAGCCAGGAGGTAGAGCTGCTGTTCTGCAGGGTGTGATGCTGCTGAATCCCATGCCTGCTACCTGCACTGGAGCACAGGGCCAGGTCAGGTTCTGGGCTGCTTGAGCTCCCCAGGAATCACCTGGGCCTTGCGCGCTTATTTTAAAAGCTGTCTGCTAAGATCTTCTATCTTAAAAACAAACAAACAAAAAAAAAAGCAAGTGAGCAGTTGCCCCTTTAAAAATAAGCAACCAAAGCACGTGTTTGTGTTGCATAGCAGAGATCACTGGTTTCTGCATCTGCTAAGGATAATGGTTACAGATAGTTACAGCATGAAGTGACTTGCAGCTTTGTTTCATAGAATCATGGAATGGTTTGGGTTGCAGGGGACCTAGAAGATCGTGTAGCTCCCAACCTCCTGCTATGGGCAGGGACCCTCCCAGTTTGCTCACAGCCCCCACCAGCCTGGCACTGAGCTCCTTCAGGGAATGGGCACCCACAGCTGCTCTGGGCAACCTGTTCCACCGCCTTATACCAGCATCACAGTAAAGAATTTCTTCCTGATATCTAGTCTAAATCTACCCTCTTCCAGTTTAAAACCATTTTCCCTCCTCCTCTTGCTACACACCCTTATGAGAAGTCCCTCACCACCTTTCCTGTAAGCTCCTTCAGGTACTTTGTCCCTCATGTCCCTAAGGCCAGGCCTGCATTAGAAGCTCGTGACAATAAGGAAATGCTGGTTAAAGACAACATTTCTTTTATGCCATTTCTGAATCACTAAAATATCATTGTAGGTGTATAATTAAGTCAACACATTTTTATTCCATTTTAGGTATTTTACTTCCTGAAATAGAAGATGCTTTCCAGGAAAAGTACCCTTACTTGAAAGTTTGTCATTTTTATTGTGCTAGAAAAACCCAGTGTTAGAGACAAGGCAGCTGCATCAAGGCTTTCTGTATCCTAAACTGTATCTTCAGGATGGGGAAGTGGAAGTGTTTTGGAAGCAGGTAGCTGCCAAACTGCCTGCAGTTGTTGGGAACTGAAGTCCCATCCACTGCCAGTGTCACTTCTGACAGTGTGACAGCCCGCTCTGTGCCCCAGGCCAGCAGCCTCTGCCTATCTGATGAACAATGATTTTGGTTGGGGACAGCAAACACATTCTTTCCTACAGAAATGCAAATATGGAAAAAAAGATATCTTTCACTTACATGTACTGTTTGAGTGAATAGCATAACTGAGGTATAAAAGCAGTTTTTCAGTCGAGAATCTAAGTGCTATTTGATTCTGATTCCAACAGCAAGCTGTTGGAGCATGTGCTTATCTACGCTATAGATCTGACTGGTTTAGAAATAAAAGAGAGAACTGAAGCATAGTAGCTAGTTCTCCAGTGATGATTTAAGGCCTTTCTTCCCTCTGTGATTTTCTTCTGTCTGTGGTTTGTAGTGTAGAGAAAGAAAAAAAAAAACAACACAGATGAATAGCTGCTGGCCTCTCTGGCAGTGCTGAGCTGCTCCTGGGTAGTGCCAAGCAGCCTTTCATCCCAGGAGCTCAGCAGCAGGCACAGAACACAGATGGGGCTTGCAGTGGTGTTTGTCAGCAAGGTTTTGACTGGCCGTGTTTAGGCTACTGTGCTTTGGCAGTCAACATGTCCAGCCTGCAGACACCACTGAGAGGGGCAGGGAGAACTATTCTGACTCCCCACGTGGAGTCCAAGTGCCATTGTGTCCCACATTTCTGACATTGCTGAGCTTACAGCAAACAAGGAGAACAGGCTGCTAAAAAGAGTAAGCACAATAGGTGCCCAGCTTGGATTACAGCATTTCCAGGAAGGAAGGCACAAAGTGGTGGCTGAGAGCAGGTAGAACATAGGGTGCTCAACCCAGAGCCCCCACCAAACGGGTGTATCAGAGAGCTGTGCAATGCAAATGTTTATGGCTCTTACTCCTGTTGGGTAGCAAGCACATATGGTAATTAAGGCAAATAATGTCATAATAGTGTACAGAGATTTATGTCTGTCCCAAGCACAGATACAGAGTGTGTGGAGAATGGATTGAGAACCCTTCAGAAAGCTGGAGAGGGATTTTTTAGAGAGAGCGTAGTGATAGGACAAGGAGTAATGGTTTTAAATTGGAAGAGACTACATGCACATTAATTGTGAGGAAGAAATTCTTCACCATGAGTGAGGTGAGGCCTAGGCACAGGCTGCTAAGAGAGCTGTGTGTGCCCTGTTCCTGAAGGTGCTCCAGGCCAGGCTGCATGGGGCCCTGGGCAGCTGAGCTGGTGGGAGGTATCCTTGCCCCTGGTGGCAGGGTCAGAACCAGGTACCTCTGAGGTCCTTTCCATCACAAACCACCCTCTGATTCTATAATTCTACTGCTACCAGAAATTTTGACAGCTCAGAAGTAGGTTGGGTTATTAAAGCAATGGATGTCTGGGGTTTCTGTCCTGCGCTAGATAGTTTCTGCTACTCTGAGAAGCAGGACGAGACTTGTGGCTTGCCTATTTTCTCCTTGTTTCAGCTCTTCCCACGGCACTGACAGGCTCTGGGCTGGGAGAGGCACTGGGAGCCAGCGGCTGTTTTCCTCACAGTCTGAACCTTGATGCCTTGCCCACAGAGATTTGAATTTTGAGCAAAGCTGGACTAAGGTAGTTAGTTTGGGTGGAGATTCTGTAAAAGTTTGTGGTTTCAGCAGTTTTGCTTTGAGTTTTGGGTGAAAGCCTACGCTCCAAGTGAGGCTCGTGTGCTGCCAAGAAACCTGCAACGGCAGAAAAATCCACATAAACTTCTGAAAGTCATGCTTCCTTCTGCTCCTCACCATTTTTTTATCCAAACACTGGCACTAGTTCTCAGGTAGTTACGGTCCTGCTGTGTGAGTGGTACCTGGTCTCTTACCAAGCCCAGATTTTGAGAGGGCTGTAGAGTACTAAGCTCCATCTTTATTTAAATGCTTATTTGTCATCAGTTCACAGATGTAGTTTTCTTCTCTCCTCCTCCCTGCACTGCTGGTTGGATGATTTGCATGCTGTATTGCTGGAGGATTTTGCTGTGTTCTGTGAAGGACAAGAATGTGGCTGAGCCTTTATTCCATGACAAGTTCAGAGTCTTTTGGAAGTGTCCAGGCTGAGGTTCATGTGTAAGGAAAGGAAGGACTCAAATATGTTTGGTGGACTGCCTTCCCCAGGGGGAAACATAGCATCGGTCTCAGTACTCAGTGCTCAGTCATAGCTTTGTTCCATAATAGGTTGAATGAAATACCAAATACTAATACCTCAAAATACTGGGGGAGCCACATTTGTGGCATTAATTGTCCCTATCTGTATCTATCCTAAAGGTTCCCTGCGTATATATGTAGAAGAAAAGAACTCTGTAACTTCCCAGGCTGAGGACAGAGACACTGCTCTATTTGTACTCATCCAGCATGTTCTCCATACTGGAGCTGGAAGTCATAAGCTGGCACATGTCCATCTAGTTTGGACTCTGATCTAAGCTTATTATGGCAGTTTCCTCTGTAGCTCTGTACAGTGCTGATTTCACTGCTGCCTTGATGAAAGAATAGCTGTTTGGCAGCTTAAACACTACCTCTTTGCTTCCAGTACACCCTTGTGACCTGCTCATAAGATATGGGCTAATAAGGCAGAACTGTAGGTACTTGCTGTCCCCCACCTGTGCTGTGGGAAGGAAGCATGTGCCTGTTTCAATGGGAAGTTGTCTGGCATGCAGGAAGCCTGCTCTGGAGCAGGCATAGCTGGAAGGCCCTGGGAGCATATATGAGCTGTATGCAACTCGGAGCACTACTGAGTGTGTTTCTTGTCCCAAGAGAGAAAATGAGGAAGTGAGCCCCATTCACCTTTGCGATCAGTGAGATTTTGTCTGGGTAAGTGGAGTAGGACTCGCTGTGTTGACAAACCTCTTCGCAAAAGCAGGGATTAAAATGAAGCTTAATGCCATACTAACTGCTCAGAGTGAACTCGGTAGACAAAGGGTTTTAAGAGTAGGATATCAAAAGCAAATCTGTGACTAGGTGGTCCTGGAGAGATTTAATTGAGGGATATCTAAACTGTTTATTCTTTCCCTGGGGTAAGGAGAGTCATGAATAAACCAATGTGTGTTTTGATTGATAGTTAATGGCTTCATTCAGTTCTGTCTCTTATCTCCCCATGAGAAATCATTACTGAACAAAGCCCTGTCCAGACCGGGTGTATAAATGTATTAAACAGTTTCTGTTTGAACATGATATGCTGATCTGAAGTATTCTGTGAATATACAGGTACATTCCAGTAATGATAGCATCTGGTTCAAAACAAAAGGAATACCACGCCATTTTGGCCGTTGGTAATAATCACTAAGGGTAGCCACAGTTTCCCTTAGAACAGCTGCTGTTTCATTTTACTGCAAGAGCATTTATACAAAGGATTTGATGGCACTTTAAGCTGCCTGATCCTCAGATACAGTACAACCTCTGTTGAATATTTTCCCTCTCCTCTTTCCTTTATTCCCCCTCCCTCTAACAGTTGTTGAAGAGCTTGAGCTCCTGTGAGAGGTCTTGCTGCCTTCACCAGTCTTTGGCACTGTTCATGCACAATCAAGACCGAGCCAGCCAAGGCGAGGATGTCGCAGGAGTATTTTCATGTTTGGGGTGGCATATCGTCGTTGTTGTGGCCGTTATGCTTCTAGAGTCTGATCCAAACCCCTTGTGTTACATTGGTAACTAAAAATCAAGACAACCAGCAGCAGGGTGAATTGCTCTTTATGGCATTGCCTCTGATAGTTGGGCATGTGCAGCAGCCACTTATCTTCACAGAACCTGTAGGTCTCTACCAGGATGGTCGCATCTGTTCTGCCAGGTGTCAGCTGCCTCTTAGCTGTGACTTTAAGACTTCAGTGTTTTACTGTCCAAGCTGCTGAGATGACTTTTGCTGGGCCAAGGAAGGGAAGGTGAGCAGGTAGAGCAGGAAAAGCAGGGAGGTGAGTTTCTCAAGCGATATCTAAGCCTGCTTTAGCATCTCTGTTGAAAGTATCAGAGCTGCCAGTACTGAAGACAAAACAAGAGCCAGACGCAAGCTCTGGAGGGAGATGCCATCCAACAGAGCATCCCACAGAGAGCTTCTCTCACAGATCCTGAGTGCTCAGCTTGCAGAAGACTGCGTGCTGCTGGGGACCTGTGCCTGCAGGCAGGGCAGTCTTCACAGGTGGCAGCACGAGGCCAGGTGCCAAGCTACAGCATTATCAGCCAGGGCAGCGGGTGCTTCAGGATCAGGCCTGGCCTTCCTGCAGCTGTTTTTACGAGTAGAGGTGCCATTTGTATACCAAGATTGCCGAGGGCCGTGTGGCTTTTTAATTTCTCCTGCTGAGTCTTGCAGATTGACCATGGGCACTTCTTGCTGAGCGCAAAAATGGGCAGCCCAGAACCTGAGTCTCAAGTCCAGAAGCACAGCTTAGGACCCTTTGTTATCCCATGCCCAGCAGAATTTGGGCAGGACACAGTGTGCTTTGTTCCCCAAGTCCCTCAAGAGCTGCCCTGGGAGCACAAGTACCGACAGAAGCCAGGCCACAAAGAGGAGAAAGGGACTGGGCTGTTCTGGCTTGGCCAGTCCTGGTGACACTGTGGGGCCTCCTGGGAGCTGTGGGCTCTGCTGTGAGAGCTCATTCCCGTAAACGGACCTAATCTCTCCTTGGCTGTTTGGGCCGTGCTGTGACTAATGTGTGCAGGTTGCAGTTAGAGGGCTGATGTCTGAGTAAGAGTGGGGTTTTTTGTTTGTTTGGTTTGGCTACTTTTTTTTTCTCCTAATGAGGCACTGTCAAGTCTGGGCCAGCTACACAGGATGTGGCAGCCTTTCTTCAGGAGGCCATGAGGTCTACTTGCACTGAAGGTAAAGGGGTCTTTTTGTCATTGTTTCATTTGTGTTTTGTTTTGTTTTGTTTTTTTAATGGAAACCAACACCTATTGTCATTTCTTTTCTGTATTAATACTCTTTGTTGGAACATTAAACTGGTTTATTTTTTCCTTTCCCAGCCCTTTCTACAAAAAAAAGACCAAAACTTTCTTAACAACTCCTCTTGCTTGGGTGAATCCTGATTACAAAGCAGCTCTGGGCTATGGGTAAAGGCTTGGCAAAGTCACAAAGCCCCCTGACATGGGCAACTGTGCAGGACAGTTCCAGTGTGCGTAAACCTCTTCCAGGGAAGAGGCAGGAAGGGATCCCGTGCTTAGCTTGGTTTGTACCCCAAGAGCAGGGTCCTGAACAAGACTGCCTTTTCTGGTCCTGCTAGCAAGGGTGAGTAGTGTGGCGTGGGCTTGTCAGCACAGCCAGGCTGCACGTCTTGACAGATGGAGGGAGAGAGAATCGTAGGCGTGGAGAACTGTGGGTGTAGAGAAACTGTTCATAGAGGGGTGAGGCTGGAAGGAGTGTATAGGGAAGAGCCAGAGGCATAGGTGTTGATTAGGATACCAGACAGGCCGCTTCTGCTGCTGTGGCGAACCGTATGACCTTCTGAGCAAACTGTCTGGCTTCTGGAGTGAGGAACGGTCTCACAGAGCATCTCATCCTCTGACTCCCTCAGAAACTTAGCACGGGGTCCTACAGCTCTGTGGAACGACAGGCCTGGTGTCTCCAGTGTCACAGGTCCCGGACAGCAGCAATAGGCATGTATTTGTACCAGCTATAGCCACTAGCACAGCCAAGTGCAGAGTGGCATTCGGGTATGTGCCGTCCATGTCACTCACTGATTCCCACAATAAACAAATAAATAAATCAGACTTTAAACTAGACTCCCCTATTTCTGATTCTTTCCCTGCCTTTGGCAACAGAGGACATGTGTGATTTATGCTTCCAGAGTGAAAATGATGGTAGAAGACCTGAGAGAATAAGCATCCTTAGATGAGGAGTGTTATTGTCTGTCCCCTTTCTCTGCAAATAAGGCTGGCAGAGAAAAGGAAGAAATGAAAGCTGCCTTTTCCTATCTGCTTCTTTAAGAGTAGGTGCAGTGTAACTCAATATCGAACCTCAAGGAGTTGTGCTGAAAATGAGCTGGTCCGTAGCAAGGTCGCTCATGGGTCAGGAAGCAGCAAAACAGGGTCTGTGCTACCCTGGGCAAGGAAGGAAGTTATTGTTTCACGATTCGGTCAGCTGAGTGGAGTAGCTCTGTTAATGTTTCACTTGGTAGAAGTTATGTACTGACAAGGAGGATTTCCAGACCTTCCTGAGGAAAATTCCTTGGGATTCTGTTGGGGTTTCTTCCAGGTTAAGAAGAACTATTTGGATCGTGAACTGAAAACTGACCCAGGGATGCATGCTCCTGTTGATCAGTTACATTTAGGAAAGAAAAGATTTAAAAACTCCATGGCAGAGCCAAACACTTAAAAGTCAGAACTCTTTGCATTGATTCCAGTGGTAAAAATGCCAAGTATTGGCCTTTTTAATGCTTGTGCCTATATGGACTAATTGCAAAGAAATGGTGAATATAAAAAGGCCAAATACTGAGATCCTCATTACAGAAAAGAGCCATCTGAGAGTGCCTAAGGTCTAGCCTTTCATCAGCAGGATACAATTATTGAGGAAGCTCTCATGGCAGTTCCCAGCCACAGCTTAGTGCTCAGCATCCTCAGCAGCCTTCTTTTTCCTCATATGTCATCCTTCTTCTTGCTTCTGTGCCGAAAAAGAAAAAAAAAAAAGAAAAAAGAAAAAAAAAGAAGACGAAACTACCTGCTCTATTTTTAATCCTATTTGTCTGCAGATAAACAGCATGTTAGATGATTCATAGATTTTTATCATTTCATGAAGTTTAGTCTA
Source organism: Tetrao urogallus (assembly GCF_951394365.1). Lineage (NCBI taxonomy): Eukaryota > Metazoa > Chordata > Aves > Galliformes > Phasianidae > Tetrao > Tetrao urogallus. The sequence goes on from NC_136824.1 coordinate 11,488,035, forward strand.
TAAAAAAACCACCCCTCTTTTTTGACTGGTAAACAACTATGTAAGCCTTGCTGCTGTTACTCAAAATCTACGCTACGCACAGCACTGCTGAGATCATTTGTTAATTCCCTAACAAATGGTTTCCCACTGTGACCTCCATGGCAGTAGCAGAGCCAGCTTTGTGTATGTCCGCTTGTGTGGCCTTCAGGAAGCACAGCTGTCTGGTTTCATCCAAAGACCAAGCCATGGAGCCCATCTAATTTGAGAAATGTTTAGGTATGAAACCCAAAGCATAGTGTGTTCAACTCTGTCAGTGGCTGGGCCCAAAAGACTTCATCTGATGGTTCTGACTTTAAATCCTAGTGCTGCTAATGAATGAAGAATTTGCGTGTGATGAGGGCGAGGTGGCCAGCAGGGCTCTTCACACTGATCTCTCTGTTCTTAGGACAGCCTTGCAGTGGACTCTTTTATTTTTGTCATTTGCTCAGCAACTGTGGCAGAGACTTGATGTCTGGCTGTGAGAGAAATGAATGAGTGATATGATGTCTCTTGATTCAGGAGTTAGATACTTCTTTCGAAACGAAATTCAGCAGTGGAGCTAATTGCCACTGACCAGTGCTTGATTTTCTTTCTTTAGTTAGCATATCTTCTCCAAGGTGAATGGAGGCTACTCCAAATCCCCAGGAGAGAAGTTTCAGTGCAAAAGTAAACCCAGCAGCATTTGTGAAATTAGTGGTATCCTCCTTGGGCAGGATTTTCCTTATCAATATATATTTTAGAAACAAAATAATTGGGTGAATTCGTTTGTGTCCTTTCTATTTAACTAAGAGCATGGGCAGGAATGGAGTGGGATTTGAGTATACCTTGGACAAAGCTTGAAAAAGCTTTGTCCGCAAGGGGACTTGTCAACAGAGGCTGGAGCCTTTCTGAATTCATATTAAACTAGCAACTTCTCTGGTGGCTCAAAGTAGAGCAAATCTGAGCACGGACTTCTGGGTTTCCTCAAACTTTGTATGCAAATCCAGTTGCCACCTAAGCCAGCTGGAAGCTGGTGGTTGCCCTTACAGACAGTATAATGTTGCAATGCAGTATTCTATGGAAGCTATTAAATCTGTCAGCTGACCCAATCCGTACCTGAAGGTGGTTATCTTCTATCACACTTTCACCTTCAATTAGCAATTCAGCAGTTGCAAAGTCTGTTTAACCTTTGTCTGCAATTTTTCTTCTGACTTAAAATCATACATTAGTCTTTTTTCCTTGTTAATATGTTAATATGTGTTACTATGTTTTGTGCACTTGGGAGGTGGGAGGGAATAGGGGAAAAGCAGTGAGCCTTTCTCTCTGCCTTGCTAACCTTTTCAGCCAGCTGAGTATCATTGGAAAAACTGGAGGCTGCTCTGTAGATTACTTTAACAATTGTATGTGAATGCTTTGAAATCTGGGCAACAGCTTGCACAAGGAAGATTTTGGTTCAGAAATAGTATGTGGCAGTAGTCAGGAGGCTGAACAAGGAGAAGCAAATTTGACTTCTCTTATAATATGTGTGGTACTACTAACAGAAAGCAGAAAATATTCTACATTCTTGTTTAACCCCAGAGGACTAGATCCAACCTCATCACAGAGAAAGAGAGGTTTGATCATGCTTTTGCTTCTTCTAGCATATCCCCCCACTCTTGTGACCAGTGACACAACGTCCAAGCTGGCTGAAGGCTGAGCCCTCCACTTGCTGAGATATTAGTGAGAATACATCAGTGGGAGTGCAAATGGTCTTCAAACTCATGGATGCAAGATGATGCTTGTTAGGGCTGGAGCTGTCACCAGAGGGTGACAAAGAAACTCAAGGAACTAGAGGATGGCTTCTGCCTTTCGATGTGGTTGAGAACATGTGTGTCACAACTGAGAGCACTATTGGGGTAGGTGGCCAATTCTAGCCTTGCATATCAGTATCCACACTGCTTGGAGCTCCTATCCACGAGGCAGCAATGTTGGTGGAGCTGGAAAGAGCACTCTATCAGTAATTAAGGCCAGGTTGGGCAAGAGGAGCCCAACTTCTCCAGCCTTAGTGTAATTACTAACAGAGTGGAGGTTGTCCTCTTGGAGACCTCCATTGTCTACTCCTGTCAGCAGTATAGGAGGTACCCTCTGTTCCTCCAACATGACCAGGGTGTTGATCTTCCTTTAGGCACAGATCTCTACGGCAGTTTATGAAGACCAGTTTTATATGGCCACTCGATGAGGACACTAACAATGGATATGGAGAAGCTCTGCAGAATTGTGTTTTCCTGCAATGTGCTAACACAAATCCTGTTGTGCAGGATGAAGCAAATAAAATCTCTGTATTGATCAGTTAAAATTAATGTCAGCACTAACTCAGGTGGTTTGCAAAATTATCTTGCAGGATTACACTAATTAAATGAAAGGGAGAAATGTCTCTGCTTGAATAGGAGAAAATAGAAAATTTCAGATGAAGAACTTGTCTCAGAGTGCTGCGCACTGACATTACTGCATCAGCTTGGCATCTCTTAATGATTTTACTTTGCATATTTTCTATTTTCTCAGTGAGCATTTTGCTGAGTCTCTCTCTGTGGATTTGTTCTATTTGTTACTTAGCACCATGCTAATTTCTGGAGTTTGCGTCTGTATTCCTGGTTAAATGGTTGCTTCTTGCCTTTATACATTTGTATCGCCAACAATGCAATGCTCAGCCAGGGGTGTCAAAGTAACACATTTTCTGCTGACAAGGAGGAGTTACACCGAATTTAAAAAGAAACCCAACACCTCAAAGGCTAGCATGTGAGAGGTGGTGTTTATACTGAGGTTGTGCAACCCTATATGCAACCAAGCATGGCCAGGTGCCTCTCCTGCCAGGGATGCCACCCACATCTGTCTGGGTTGTGCCTGCATCAGCTGTTTCCTGCAGCCCCGTGCTGTTGCTGGGTGTAGCTCGCTGCAGCTCTCGGCACCCTCTCCTGCAGGCAGGCAGTCCTGCTCCGCCCCAGGTGCCAGTGGTTTCCTGAGCCTGTTTGTGTGAGAGACCCTGCTGGGCTGAGGCGGTGGCAGAAGTCTGAGGTGAGTGCTGATTGAAAAGAGGGTTTTTATCGCTGTGTCTGCAGAAAAACGGTAAAGCACAGCAGAGGTTCTGCAGATCCCTGAGTCAGACAAGGCTCCTACGGGCAACTCTTTGCAGAAAGTGAAGCTCTCTGGAAATATACTGAAATCCTAGAAACAACATGCAGACCTAGAGCAGTAATTCCCTGATCAATTTGGTCTTTAGGCAATGGCTTCTTCTGGAAGCGTAAACAGAATTTAGCTTTCAGCAGTAAAAGCAGTGTAGTTTGGAGACTACTTGGGCACCAGTTTGCCCACTTTCATTCAAGAGGAAATAAAAACAAACCTTCCCACTCTGTAGCTCCCAATGCTCTGTCCGCATTGGTGGCCTATTTTTCTGCTTAAGGATAGGGAGGGACCGTTGAGTCACACACAATCTCCTGCCCTCCTCCTCCTCTCATTTAAATATTAATATGATGAATTATTACTAGAGTAACAGCTGTGCGGTGCTCGTATCACAGAAACATAACCTCCTCCTCCTCATCAGATCACGGCTATTCCTGACTAGCGTTTTCTGGTCGACCTTCTCACTTGTTCTGTATGACTTTTTAAAAATCATTTTGTTAGTTCTGGTGTGGTGTCATTAGGATAATTGTTTCGCTCTGTTCTTTCTGCTTAATTATTAATGATGCTGAGGAAGTCAAAAGATAGCTTCAATAATGGTAAGTTAAATGTCTGTGTATTCTCCTATGAGATCTGTGTGTTTAGAGAGAAAAGTATAAAGGATTAAGATCGAACTTTCTACCTAGCATTTAAAAAACTCTCTCTTGAGAATAACCAAAATAGCAATAGGTGGTCTTTTATGCAAATGAAAGCATTGTACTTTAGTCAGCTAATGCCTCCAGATAATTCAGAGGAATAACTAATGTTGTACCAAGAAGTACTAACGCATTGCATTCTCTGTAGATGAAGTGTTATAAGACAGACTGCTAATTAATAAGGTGACGATCTGTAAAGACTGCTGAAAATAAGTACTCAGCATCAAAGAAGGGGAGGGGATAGGAAAGAAATATAGCACTATGAGTTATCTCAGTAGGATTGGAAACAGCAAGGTGAAGTATTCACAGGGAGGTCGGAAAATGTTCAGTCCTGTGAGTAAAGGTCCTCCTCTGCTCAACACCTTTAGAATGTTTCTTGTGTTTGTGCGTGTGTGTGAGTGGTTCAACAAACCGCGCACTCTTTCTCATCTGAGGTCTCACTTCTTGTAGTGCCTTCACGTTGTGGAAAGGGTGGCTGGTTTTGTTGGTGCCTGGACTGCTGCTGGGGAGGGCTTAGTGCCAACAGGGCTGTGTAGAAAGAGGCTTTTCTGGATCTTCCCAATTGCTAATGCTTAAAACTGTGTGAAAACTTGCCCAAACTTCCTAGAATTTTAACTCACTGCTCTTGTCACTTAAGGAGAAAAATCTGAGATACTCTTACAGAGATTTTAAAATGAAATGTCTGCATTCTGATCTGAAAATCCTCACTTTAAATTTTTCCCTTAAGTGATCCATGTTCTAAAGTGAAACAAAACGCTTTCAGTTTGAATAAAATACTGCTTAATTTGTTTGTCATTTTTATTTTTAAAGCTGCTCACAAATTGAATGGGGAACCTTAAAAAAAAAAAAAAAAAAAAAAAAAAAAAGAGAGTGACCTGATTTATAAATCGTGCTCTTCTTTTCCTACTCCTGAAGAAACTGTTAGAAACTCAGTGCTCCAGTCAGCCTGAACAGTGGCTGCAGGAAGGAAGGAGGGACACTGCACTGCCTGTGACTTTTTCCCATTCCAAATTTTCTGACGAGAGAGGTGCTGAGAAGGAAGAGTAGGAACAGAGCACTGAAAAATATCTTTCTTCAATCACAGAGCCTTCGAATGCAGTGCTAAAAGTAGTGCTAGTACTTCTTGAACAACTTTTCTGCTCTGTGCTCTTTTTTTTCTGAGCAAGTACTTAACTGGATGCAAAGCGCCCATTCCTGACTGCTTTCAATTCCCACTGTAAGCAAAGGTAATCTCAGGGGCTGGGATGTGCTTGGTGCCAGGCAGCACTTGCTGGCAGGCAGCTGTGTGTGCTCTCTCTGTTTATATAGATAAATTGATATTTTTTCCCATCTGTATTCTCTTCCTCCTGAAGTTTATGGGAGTCAGAAGTATTTTTTTTCTTTAACTTACCATTCACATCAGTTGTTGTAATTTTTTTTATTTGTGTGAAGGTTACTGTACTACAAATTATTTATCAAATATGCTGCTTTTATAAAAGCTTTTATACCTTATTAAACTTACCGTGTATCCCTAGGTAACATCCCATTCCAAACAGTGCCCTCAGATGATTATTTGCTGTGATTGCAAATGAACCTTGTAGCAATCTCCTAACAGCCATCCGTCCTTGTGGACGGAAGAGAAACCTGCTGTCAGAACTACAAATAATTTACGTAACCCAATTTAAAGCTCTAACAAAATGTTCCTTTGTTAAGAGGATTGCTATACTTAATGTGTGAGATGGAAATACTTTCTGGAGGTCAGGAATGCACAGAAGATAGATCTCTGGAAAAGACAAAAAATATATATTTAACAGAAGATTTTCCTCGGTCAGACATTCAATTTGGTGTTGTCTGAAGCTTTATGTAAGCACAGCACCGTTCCTGCAGAAGGAGAGGAGTGTCGAAGCTTCATCTTGGCATGTGGGAAAACATGAGTGAGTGAGGGTAGACTGGGGCTGCCATCACCTGCAGCACAAATAAACACTGGTTTTAAAGAGCAGAAGGTGAATTCGGGGATGTACTTTCTAGGCTCTGCTTGCCCTAACTGTGAGCATTCTGCTGAAGGGTCACCAGCAGCTTGTGTGCCTTCCTTGGGTGATAGTGGCAGCACCGAGCGAGTCCCTGCAGGGTAGTAGAGGGTAGCTCACGTGAGCAGGGGCAGCAGGAGGGACAGATCTCATTTTGGGATCTGCTGCTCATGTCCCTCACTCAGTAAGGACCCCAGGAGCAGACCTGCTGCTGAATGACAGACAGGTGGAACAGCCTCTGTGAAGGTCAGAGAGCGGGGCAGTGGGAAGGGCCTGTTGGCCAGGCCAGGCCCCGGCTTGTGCTCCTTGCTGTGACCCGTCTTGGTGAAACTGTCAGGGGAAGCCACAAAACCTGGGTATGACATGTTAGAAAACAGCTTAGTGAAATCTAGCTTTTCATAATAAGATTGGTGTGGGGGTGTCTCGGAGCGCTTGTCATGTGGAGATAATAACAAGTTACAGCTGCTGTCACCACCTAGAAGCCAAACTAACGCTGCCTTGCTGCTGTCTCTTCCCATCCCCTGAGCACAGTCCCTCCAACCAGCCAAAAGCTGAGCTTATTGAAGCTGACGATGGAGATCAGTTCATAGGATCGTGGAATATTTTCACGGAACAGGGAATCATGGGGTGCATTGAAAGAGCCCTCCACACCCCCAGCCTCCCTGTGCTCCCATACCTGCGCACCGCCAGTGCCCCCTTGGTCTCACAAACGTGGATCCTCTCTTTTTCAGCTCTAATATGTTCTCATGTGAGAAGGCCCTCGTGCCACCACTTTCTCAGCATGCTTTCAAGCTCCCAGGGCACGTCAGGAAAAGGTTGCCTAGAAGCGCAGTGCAGCCTGATAGGGGTCTGGGTACGGAGGAGCGGCTCTGCGTCTGTTCCTCTGCCCACAGGGAGAAGCGATGGGGAGCAGCGTTAGGGCAGAGGCACGGCAAAGTACAGCGTGGCTCTGGTGAGGCCACAGAGCTCCTGCACTGCCACGGTCTGGGGAGTTCTTGCCTCTTTTTGGATAGATGCAACTTGACTGACTGCTAATTAAGTCTTTGGATAGAAAGGTTTTGTGCCAGGTACACTTCCAAATCTGAACTTCGCTGGAAAATTTAGCTCAACTGCTTTGTCATTTTACAAGAACTGGGCTGGAGGAAAGCGTTGATTTTGCCCTACTTTTAAAACAGGTGAACAAGGAGAGCCTTTAGAAGTCCTTTGCCTGTTCCAGAACAGGAGGACATTCTTGAAATCAGGAATCAAAGCTGTGTTTTATCCTCGTGGAAAAATCTCTTAATGTATATGAACTGGAGACCTCATGTTTTGTAGGCTGGATAGATGTGGTAGCAGACAAATTCCCCAAGCAGTCTGTCAGTGCTGGGTGTGTTCCAGCTGAGAAAACTTCTGAACAGGAATTCTCCTATGACTGTATCTGTGGGCTGCCGCAGGTTTTGTTGGGTTGGGGCACCTTAATGTGATGTAAGTGGACCATTCCTCCCATGTACTGCTTTCAAAGGCTCCTGCAGGTAAGAAGCTGGAAGCAGCTCAAATGCAGAAGAAATGAGGAATGAATGAGTTGGGATTTTTTAAGGAATAGGCAGGAGAGAAAACTGTAAAAAATGTTTTAAAAAAAAAAAATCGTACTTGAATTTGAAAGGAGAAAAGCAAATAGCAACTGAGAATTGAATGGGAAATGAGAGGAGAGCTGGAGAAATCAGTGGAGCAGCTGAAAGGGGGCGGAGAGGCTGGTGTGGGAGATGTGCAAACAGAGCTACATGGGGATGGGGATGTTCTGGTGCTGGGGGAAGTCCAACCTGGACAAAGTCTAGAATTATCTGAATTATCCAGAAATTATGTGAAATATCTAGAATTACCTGCAAATGTTCAAAATTCAGAACTTCGTGGATCTGCAGTTGGTGAAAGAAGTACTAATAACTTTGAAAACCTGAATGGTAGAATAAAGTACCAATTGCTTTGAAAGTTTTAGGAATTTCAAATTGGCTGCTATTAACAGTTATTTTGACCTTGATCTTTGTGACTCAGTTCTGGAAAGTGGAAATGATATCCTGGTAACTTTGCAGATTGTAGAAATAAAATTAATGGATATTTGCAGAACCCTTAAGCCCTGTAAAGTAAAAAATTCCACTGTGATTCTGTCCTCAGACCAGGGCAGGGCATGGTGAATAAGACACAGGGCAGTACATGGATTTTATTTTTCCTGGTATCCAATTACTGCTGATCAGGTGAACACTATCTGTCTTGTACAATGAATGAAGCAAAGCACTCAGCGCTTGTGGAGAGAAAAAGAGATATCTGCTCATGCAGCCAACGTATGTCAGAGCAGATAGGTCTTGTTCTGATTACCGTGATCGTCATGGCAGATATAGCTCCCTTGAAAGGTCACAGAAGTTTACTAGCTGACATTAAGGCTATATTCCCATGTTCTCTTGCTATCTGAAACATTAGCCCAATCAGGAAGATAAATTTTCTTGCTCCTCTGTGTAGAAAGGTTCAAAAGTTTCAATTACTGCTCTGCTTTTTCATTTGATTTCAGCAGTTACTTCATGTTCTTGGTTGAAGTTTTCCAACTTGACAATGGCCTGTTCGAGTCTTGCCACTGATTCACTATTACTTCTAGCCGTGATTACGTCCGTCTTGTTTACTAACAAGTATCATTGGACCAAGGATGATAACACTGGGTTGAGGGTAGTACTTTGAACGCAAATTGTACGTATAGTCCTTGAATAATTTTTTTCTACAAGTAAATGAATTGCCTTAATTATTTAAACAGGAGTATTATCACAGACCATAATAATCTCATTTTTTTCAAGTATTTAGACAGCCCATGCAACCATGGAAATAACAGCCTGGGTAGTTTGACAGGAAAAAATAAATTGCTGACATTCTGAAACCTTTGCTGGGCTGGGACAGAAAACAGCAATTTCATTTTAGCGAATATTGCACTGCATTTTGAAGACAGTGTGTGTGTAACAGGCCAACCTGAGGGTCAAGTCTTCCTTGGAGTTTTGCCCTTGAAGAAGGATGCTGGAGCAGCCCAAGGGAGACTCTTTGTCCAGATCTGTCAGGATGGTTGGACTCTCATGGCAAGGGGTGAGACTTGCACCCATGCTCGGCATCTTTTCTGAGACAATTTGTAGCTTAGAGAGGCTATCTGTTTTGGAGAATTTAATAACGAGGAAAAGATGAGAGGTTTGTAGGCTGCAGTCTGTCCCTCTGGACTGCTCTTTCAAGATGGACTACCAGGAAGAGTCTTCCCACTGCTCAGTGGCTGAAGCCTAATACTTCATCGCTTTGGGTACCAAGCGTAACCTCACATCGAGTAGCCTGGCCTTGTCACAAATATTCTCCTGCAACTGAACAGGAATGAATGGACTTGTGCACCTGTCTTCTGTGATAATGGGTGCAAGGGAACAGAGACTGGGCTTTCACCTGGCTCGTGTCACTGCAAGCTGCCAGGAACACTAGACATAGTGTCTGTATGTGCTCAGTTACATTGCCCTGGATGACAGCAAGAGCAGCCATGTAATTTCTGTGATGACATCAAGGTCTGTTGAATTGCAATCACGAGAATGAAGTATTGCAATTAGAGCTGATCCAAAGGTTGAAACTCTCCTTCTTCGATTGATCTCAGATGCCTTTGTTTTGGGAGTGTCCAGATTAAACAATAAAAAGAAATTTGAGATAAGGTTTAGCAACATTTCTGTTTATTAAAATAGTCTTATCAGTAATTGATTTTAGCTGAGGCTCAAATGCTTCTCCAATGTTTCATTAAACAGAAGGAATGAGGGTAGAATATCTTTCCCTCTGCCACAAAATACAGCTTTAGGTGCATGTGGTGTCTCATAAGTTTTTGTTCTAACAGCTTTGTACCAAACATGATTGTATGTGATGTGATTGGACTGCTTCTCAGTGACTTCTCCTGTGGAGATATTTCTGTGGAGTAGTCTGCATTAGCTCTGTACAAGAAGAGCATGTCTTTGTGGAGCAGGCTGTCAATGAATAGGCATGTAGATCCCTTTTCTTGTAGATCAAGAAGCGAACAGCATACATAGGTTTTCTTTCCAAGTGCAGAAAAGAATGAGGTCTGGGTTTACATTTCTAGGTTTTTCTTTATGCTGGTGATCATTAAGGACAGTTGGATCTCATGCCCTGGCACTCTCACTGAGCTCTGCAGAGGCTGACAGCCTTGCCCACCTTCTCCTGTATCCTCTCAGACTCTTTTTCTCTCGTGCACACACACCATGTGTGAACACCACTAACGAGTGGATTTGCTTTAATTCCTGGAATTTATACATAGGCAGATGGATTCTGTTTCTGTTTGTACAGCATTTAACAGAGAAGGTTTGGGACGGTTCTGTTTTAATACTGCCTGATGGATGTAATATCTCCAAAATAACAAAAAATCAGTCAGATGCAATGCTTTCAGTGCAAAAAAAAATCAAGTTCTTCTTTAGAGTGTTATGAATTCAGAGCATTGGTAAAGTCAGTTACTTAGTACAGATGCTTAAGAAATGTGTTGTGTGTTATGTATTCCTGTCATAGGTAGGAAGCGCTTCTCGGCTGTTTTGTCTGTCGTGGGAACAGATAAGTAACAAACAATGGGCAGAAACTCTCCATTTCTGAAAGCAGGGCCACCAGAAGGATCACCAGCAGAGGCCTCATGCTAGCGTGCCTGGGGCTGACTCTGCATGAGATGACACTGTGGGTGGTTGTGGGGATGCCTCCGGGCAGAGGAGCTGTGAGTAAACCCTTGGTGCCCCTCCAAAGACAGCTCTTCTGCATGCTGCAGCCCTGCTGCTCTGAGCACTGAGAGACTCAGCAGGCACATCTGCTGGGTAAGTCACTGTGTCTCACTAACACTTGTAGCCCGCGGTACGTAGAACACTGTCAGTCAGCAGCGGTGTGAAAGCGTGGTGAGGAATGGGGAGAGCAGGGCTGGCTGGTGTTAGGAAGAGCTGCAGCTTGGTAGGGAGCACTGGGGGAAGGCTGCAGTTAACGTGCCAAAGTTCGGCCCGTTGAGAATTCTACCGTGGACTTTGCCCCTATTGCAACTAAAGCATTTATTTGGGGGTAAGTGGTTGAGTTTTACCTTCGTCGAGGCTGACAGAAACAAAATGAGACAGTGAATTGCTTCACCAATCTGCACTAATATTGCGAAGAGGAACAGATAGTTATTAGGATCAAATGATAGATAAAGATTAACTTCTAAGCAGCTATTATTGGAGCCCATTTAAAGCAGTTTGAATTGGAAGAGACTTTGCTGAAGCTGATGGTAAACGCCAGGGTAAGAAGATGATCCTGGTGTTTGGCACCAGTCACAGGCTGGAGAATCTCCAATGCCTGCTGGCATTTAGAGCATGTCAGGAACAGAAAGCTCCTCCTTATTAGTAAAAGACAAAGCGAGTTTAGACAATTCTGCTCAATTTTTCCTCTTCAAAGGAAAGTTTAATTATGCTGGTTTTCACTGTTCTGTAGTTGCAAGCAAATACTTTTTTTTTTTTTTTTTTTTGCTTGAGCTGTAATATTGATGCTAGAGATCTTGTGCTTCACAAACCGGAAACCCTCTGCAGTAAGTGATGCTTCTCTGCAGTTGTTTTCCTGTGTAGTAGTCAATGGTGCAAGTCCCTCTTTTCTGGGCACTACAGGCAGTTGCCCTCTGTGGAGTGGACTGATACCTTACATCATTTCCTGTCATCTGTCCAAGCCTATTTATAAAATGTCTGCTGACCCTGGCATCCAGGCAAAACTCAGTTTTCATGAGAAAACAAATAGTTTGGAAATGCATTTCTGCCAAGCAAGGATCTCAGAACTGTTGAAAAAGACTTGAAGTATCTTTGAAAATCACAATGAAAGTTGAGATTTAATGGGTTGGAGAATGTAGGGAAATTAATAATCTGATATAGTTATACTGAAAACCTTTAGAAATAAATGGTGGAATGTGCACTGAGAAAGAGTTGTGGTTTAAAAGGGAGAGGAGTTGGTTCCAGTGCTCTCTGTTATTCAAGTAAAATCTTTCAGTTTTGATGTCTAAAGGTACATCAAAAGCAACTTAGGCTAACTTTTGCAGTGCTGGTTACGTGTTGTACAATTGGATGGTAGAAGTTCTATAAAAAGTTTCTACTTCTCTGAAATCTGCTGAAGGCAAAAAAAGAAAAACAGAAAAAAAAAAAAAAAAAAAAAAGATGAGAGAATGCAATTAGCACTGTAGCACTGTTAATGACACTAGAGCTCTCTCTCTAGCTTCAGGAGGCTGATGGGGGTAGGAGGCTGATGGTGGCCGTAGGAGGCGCTGGGAGAAGCAGCGTGCTTCCAAGCAGGCCTGCTCTGCTATTTCAGGAATCCTGAATTAGAGTGTTGGGCACTGCTGACACACACCCTGAGCAGCAGCACTCCCACCTGGTGCCCACCTGCCCTGGCCCCACCGTGCTTCTCACCTGCTGGCCTTTCGCCATCTGTTGCATCCCTGAGCTCTGGGTGCAGGCACCACGGTATGCATGGCAAAGCGGACGGGAATGGTCCCTGCCTGATGGACTGTGAATTAGTTTCAAAGGTACTCCATGTGATTCGAAGTCCACCTGGTTTCACCTCACTGCACTGCTCTGAAAGGCACCACAGTCACACAGGTGACCTAGGCTGGATTTAAGCCCACATCCCAGCCACGCAGGGCTCTGCAGAGGCTACATCTGAGTGGCAGCAGTGGTCTGAGACTCCTTCAGCACAACCAGTTAGCATTGCTTTTCCAGTCCCGAATGTCTCGTGGCAGCACCACATCTCCTCCTGATTGCTCACAAAGATTTCCTCCTGGCTGTGAGCCAGCCCATGTGCAGTTTATTGCAGAGTAATCTCTGAAAGTGTTTGAAATGCCTCAGCTTGCTCACTGCTCCTCCCCTTAGAGCCTGTAGATAACATTTGTTGCTATTTGATATGTAAAAGTTGCATAGCCTCAGGCTGAAAGAAGTGTATCAGCTGCTGCACATGTATTTGCATTGAGCTTTGCCCCCTGTAAATGTATTTCAAGAGGATTCTGGTGCTAGTGAACATGTTAGCAAATGTTAGTTGGATATTTTTTTCTCTGTCAATGACAAGCACTGCAATACCAGCTGTATTTACAGTCGTACAGCAGACACTTCATCTCTGTAATGCAATAGCAATTAAAATGCTGCAAAAAGCTGCAAGTAGGAAGGGTTACTGTTCTATAGGAACTAACAGGAGTAGATGCATGAAAACATTTATAGTTCTACAATGAAATGCAGTAGCTCTGCAATGAAATATAGTTGTTCTAAGTAAATCCATCATCGGGCCCTTATAGCTTCTGCTGAAGTGCTGACGTATTTTCAGGTAGCTATACAAATACAAAGGTGGTTTTGCTGACACTACCCACCCTATTTCCAGGGCATCTCTCCACTTTGGAGTGACCAAGGTATTGTTGACATTTAAGTAACATCTGTACAGTGATATGCTTCCTTACCACACTAGCTGTACTGCGGCTGCAAGGACCAGTACAGAGTTGTGCCAGGATAGTAGTAGTGGGATGCCCCTGACAATTACCTTGGTGCCACTTCTGCAGGCTGATGTTCTCTAAAGAGCTTTGCTTGAGGCTTTGCATGTGGGGATCAGAGCGGCACCAGAGTGCACTCAGAAGAAGCAGGATTGAATGGGAGAGGACTGTCACACACAGAATTCCCTTGCTTCGAAGAGCTGAAAATAGACCCCAACATTTGGTGCTTCTCGTTACCATTTCATCCTATGCCTTGCATTACCACAACAGTCCTATTTCTCTTTCTGAGAGTATTTTTCAGCTGTAGATTCATCCACTGACAGGATCTACACATCGCTACAGCACACCTCCCGTGTTCTGCGCTGGGAAGTTAGAAGAAACTCAGGCTACTTGGAGCATCCAGGCATGAACACATTGGTACCAGTAAAATGTGCTTAAACCTAATACATGCTTTGGTCTCTTGCCTTCATTGCCTACCTTGGTAAATTTTTCTATGTGTTTACTATTCTGTGCATGAAGTAGTAATGTCTAACCTCTATGCAAAATTAGATAGCAAGGAATTTAAAAAAAGGTCCCAAAATCTGGAGGAGCTCGTGCTTTGCCAAGTGAATCTCACACACTGAGGCTGCTTTCAGTGATGACCCAGCTACGAATTGGGCCATGGTTCTATGGCTTCCTCTTCTCCCAGTATTAGCATGGCTTCATCAACTTCTGCTTTAGGCAGCCGCTGTGTCCATGCGCCAAGTGTTGGTAAAGGCACAGAAAAGGAAGGCAATGGAACTGCCTGTCTTAAAATAAAGTGCAAGCTATTAAGAGGGGAGTTTGCATGCAGTTAAGCTGTACTGTAGTGTCCTAGATTGCTGATCATCTACCAAGGGGGAAGAATGACTCGTTCGGTTTTAAGCTTTTAATGACTTTTTTTTTTTTCCTGCAGAATCACAGAATTTCCAAAGTATGTCACAGGACCATTTATTTCTAACCTCAAAGTTAAACATTTTCTGTGAGTGACTTTATTTTTCCACCTTCATTTGCCCTTTGTTCATTGCTGCCTTTGGTTTGAATTGGTCTCTTTGTCAATAGTCTGTTCTTTTGAATTTTTCCATTGTTTCACACAGTGCTGAAGACCTTAGGGTTTGCCTTTTTCCTTTCTTCTCACTCGTCTAATGTTCTCGTAGCTTTTTTCCTGATCACGCTGTACATGGGTACAAAGTTTGCTCCAGCAAACTTAGTTCTAGGCAGCGAGTGCACAAGGCAATGGCATGCTGTCTGTGCCGTGGTAGCTTTGGCTGTTGCACAGTGTAACTCAGAAGGGATTTTGACATCAAATTTTGGTTAAAAAAAAAAAAAAGTAAGATGGTGACTTGCATGTGATTACCTGCTGATAATGTTGGTGTGAAAACAATGGTGTCGATGAACTCAGAGAGTTTACATTAGAAACATGTGTTTGTGTAAAATAATAAAGAAAGGAAAAAAAAATCCTACATTCAATATGGAAAGGTGCAGCCCAACTTTTCAGTGAAACTCAGTTGTACCTGGACTTCTGTGCTGAATGGCAGCACCATAAGCTGCATGCTGGCAGAGCAAGGGGCTTGCAACCCCATTGAGCTGCAGGACCTGTGCCATGCAAGTGTCATCAAAACACCTTCGTCTTCACTGGGAGCGGAGTCTGCTTGGTGTGAGGTAGCTGAGATGATGAGAGGGAGCTGTAGAGACCCGGGAAGCACTGATTCCCACAGAAAAACTGAGACAAAAGCTTGGAGCTGCCAAGTCACCTTGGGCAACCTTTTCATCCTTCTCATAATCTTTCTCCCATTGCCAATTGTAATGGGTGTGGCTGCTCAAAAAAAATGCTTTATTCCCTTTTATGCCACAAGTTGTGATTCACACTTGGACTGAAATAGTACACTGGAATTTACTGTTTGATCTTTTTGAACTTGGGTCTAATAAAAGATTCATTGTTTCAGTTCTAATTATTTTTTAATTGCTGGGCTTTATGGCTTTCTAAGACCAATGCTCTTCTTACTCTGCAGTTAATATCTGCAAATGTTTTTGAATGAAATGGTTATCATATAACATATCATCTACAAGCAGTATAATTGTGTTTTTAGGGGAGTGGGGAAGCAACTCAACGCAGGAATTTATAGCTAATTAATAAGCTATCAAAAATCCAGGTATGGATTAGCAATTTGGCTGATTAGATAGCTAAAAATTGCAGAGGAACACTTCCCCTAGATAGAAGGATCTCATTCACTACATTTACGCAAAGACTGTGCTCTTAAAATGGCAGACAATAATTCCGGGTGGGGGGAAAGATCTTGATTCATTAATTAGTAACCCAGAAAAATAGTGGTACATCTGGGCTACGTGAGATTTGGGAGTGCGCCTGTAGCTCACTCCGTGTTTGCTGCACTACTTTGCAAATGTCCTGGGCTGCTGTGCAGCAAACTCCATTGGATGTGTGACTTTTCCACCTGTGTGACACAACAGTGTGGGTGTTGGCAGAAGTGCAGTGGGTGCAGTGGATGCAGTACAGTGATAGGGTCTCCAGCTGCTGTTGCAAGGCTGCAGTATGGTTTTTTTTCCTGCTGCGGTGCCCTAGGATCAGCTTGATTTTTTGGTCTCCCATAATGAGAATACTTTGTATGGTGGAAGGATTCTTTAACTAAGTAAATAGCTTTGGCTTTCAGAGACTTAAGCCACTGCTGCTCCTGCTTTTTTTGTGTGTGTGTCCAAAATCTCTCCTTTTAATGCAAATAAATTTTCCTTTGTGGCTTGGCTATGAGCACTGTCCTAACATCACCTCTTCCAAGTATGCACTCTTGCAGTTTTTTATAGACTGTATTTAAATACAGGCCTCTGTAGCAGCCAGTGCTGCAATCCTCCAGTGCTGTTCCGCTGGGCAGCTAGATGCCACTCTGCTTCTGACTTTTGTCCACTGTTGGCAACATAGTCGGGTGCCTGTAAATTACCAAATATCGTCATGAACAGCAGCAGTTTGGCTACTGACTTCTCTGTGTAAGCTATTTGTGCAGTTAGCAAATGCCCCAGTCACTTGTGCTCTGCTCCCAGTAAGAGGGGAGCAGCTGGCTGGGGAGCAGGCATGCTTGTGCATGTGAGCAGCACCGGGCAGTACCAGTGGGGCTGCGCCAGTTCCCCTCCTGCAATCCTTTGTGCCATGAAACTGGCCTTCCCACTCCTCCCTTTCTCACTCTTTAGAGCAATGCTGATTCTTCCTGCGCCCGTTATTGCAAAGACTTTTATTGTTACTAGTTGGTGTGATATAGTGGCACATTTAACAAAAAATCAAGTTAGTGATTCACAACTGCCAGGGTCAATAGGATGCTGCTGTTTGGGTAGCAGTGGGGGGAGGCACAGAGCTCTATGCACTGTGAGTAACTTCTGCACTATCTCAAGCCAGAAATAATTGGTTGAAACAGTAAAAATGAGCATTAATTGTTCTATCTTCTTTTGAGTCATCATGCGCTGACAGGGCTGTGTGGGACCCGGGGAACGCCCCAGAGCGGTGCTGAAACTCCCTCAGTAGAACCTGAGCTTTCCTCCTGCTGCATGCAGCACTGTGATTTTCCTGCATCTTTCTAAACCTGAGAATTGAGATGTCTGCGTAGAAGTCTAGTGGGGAAAACATTTAAGGTTTGAATTATTTTGCTTTATTTTGTTGTATTCGTTGTGATTCAGAGGAAAAAGTAGAGTTTTACTGTCTGTGCCTACATCCGTTAGGACGGATATAATTGCAGGCAAGGAGAGTGGAGAGCAAATGACTGCCCGAGAGTGAGCTATGGGAAGCAGCGTGCGGGTACTTGTGGGAGAAACGTTCAAGGCCACAATGACACAGGGACCGCAGAAAATGTGAGTGACACCGTTCTCTTCAGGGCAGGAGAGCCGCTCTGCCCTCCCTGCTGCGCGGTCTCTTCCACCACCACGCAGACACTGAACGTGAGCACGACGGTGCGGGCCTGCGGCCACCAGCCCAGGCGGGCCCGCCGCCTCTGCTTCCTGCGCCGGCTACACGGAGCCAGCGCTGCAGGCCGGCACCACCTGTGCAGGGAGCCGCGTGCCCTGCCCGGATCCGGCCTTCGGGTCTGCGGTATCTCTGAACCGAACCCTCGCCCAGCCACACGCTCCGGGTCAAACGCACGAAGCCGGTGATGTGACGGCGGCGGCAGGATGGAGTAGGGACCGCACTGGAGGAGGAAGGGGAAATTGTTAACTGGAGCTCGGAGCGTTAGCGGTACCGACAGGACGACGCCGACGTCCGCGAGCCTCTGACGGCAGCGCAGCCGCAGCGCTCGGCCCCGTGCCGGCGAAACCGTCCCGAAGGGACCCCAGCCCGCCGCCCGGGCCGCGGGACGAGCGCCGCGAGCGGCTCCAGAGGCCGGGCCCGCCCCCCTCCGAGACCCCGCGGGCCCGGCCCCGCCCGGCCGAGGTGGAGCCGCCGCCGTCCCCGCCCCCGCCTGCCCTCCGCGCCGGGTTACATGGCGGCGGCTGCGGCGGCGGCGACTGCGGCGAGGCGGGCGGGCGCCGGGCGGGAGCCGGTGGCGGGGCCGCGGGGCCCGGCCGCGTGAGCAGCGCAGCGCCCGATGAGCCGGGGGAGGCCCGTGAGTGCGGCGGGGGTTCGGGGGAAGGCGGGGTAGGGCGCAGGGCTCGCGGCCGCCCGCGCGGCCCGGCCCTCCGCACAAAGGCGCTTTGTTCCCTCCCGCCGCGGCGCCCCCTGCCCGGCCCGCTCCGCTCCTCTCGCCCGGCGCGGCCCTGCGCACTGCGGCGGCGGAGCGGGGGCGGCGGGGAGGCGGACCGCGCGGCGCTGCGCCCCGGAACGGCCGCCGCGGCGCCTCCCGGGCGGGGCGCGGGGCTCCCTCAGCCGGGCCGGGGCAGCGCGGCGCGGCCTGAAGGGCGTTTGAAGGTAGGGCCGGGCCGAGCGCGAAGTTCCACTCGGTTCGTTGGGGGTGCGCGGCGTGCGCTCGGCCACGGGGAAGGATGCGCCCGGCGGGCGGCGGCCGGACGTCCGAGCGAGGCTGCGGGCGGGCCGGGCCTCGTGAAGTCGGCGGAAGTTTGGCAGCACCGCCCGGGCGCTGTGGTACCGCCGGGTCCCTGTGCGCGGAGCCTACGGCGGCGCTTCGCCCCGGGCGGCGCCGAGCGCTCGTTCTGCGGGGAACTCGGTGTGTGTGCGGGACGCTGAGGTAATTGTGTCCCGGAGGAAGCGGCGGTCATTGTCTGCCTCGTGTGCCCGGTGCGCGCTGCTGTAAGCACCGTTGTCAGCGGGCGTGTATCTGTGCGTGCCTATCAAAGCGCTGTGATAGCGCACGGTGTTTATAAACCAGCTGCGCGTTCCACAAAGCAGTGGCTTAAAGTTGAGGCAAGTTCTGGCTTGGTAGCAGGGGCCGGTAAGTGTGTTACACAGCCGGCGCGGGGACTGGGAGCTCTGCATCTCGCCTAGCCCTGCGCTGAGACTGTTGCCGGACAGACGTAACGTTTCTTCGGTAGCGGTAAGGAGTAGCGGCAGCTTCCATCCAGGTACCCAGAAGGAGGGCTGCGCTGCTATCCCAACGTAGCTCACCGGGCTCCATGACTCCTCCATCTCCTCCAGGAGACTTTTGTGACCTAGCAGCAATCTCCGGCGCTCCGGGAGCGGTGGGAGGCAGCGAGCAGCGGTTCTGAGCTGGCGATGACTCACTGCCTACTGACTGCAACGTGGCTGCTCCGAAACAACGCTGCTGCCCTGTATTTTTGTAGTCAGAAGATAGCACTTAGCAGGTTGTATAATGTGCCGTTAGTCATTCCTGGGCTTTCTGTTGTGAGTAATGATTTGATCGTAATGCGGTCTGCGTGATTAAATTAACTCGTATCTTTCCGTCCTGTTTGGATTTCAGAAAAAGTAAACGTCTCGTACTTGCCCTGTGGTAGTGCACATCCTGTTTCCTGAAGCAGCAGGAGAGCCCCATGCACAGGTTGAGCACGGAGTTGGGCAGCCGCTTGCACAGTGCGTGGGGCTGCCGTGTGCGGGGTGAGGGCAGGAGCAGTCTGCTGGTAGAGCATGGCTGGATTGCTCATGGAGCTGGGGAGGAAGGGACAAAAACAAGTAGTAACGATAATAATTTTTAAAAGGTGCTCTTGGAAAGGTGACAGGTGATCTGAGCAGAGCCGTCGGTGCCAAGTGAACAGCCTGTTCGGCACCAATCAGGGTGATTAACCCCTGTAATACGCTGCCCTGTGTGACAGACCTCTTGGATTTAGATTTGTTACGTGACTGAGGAAGGGGTGATTGGCTTCTTTATTTACTGTTTGTTTCAAGGCAGGTGCTCGGGCTGCTGGTTATGGCTGACAGCGAAACTGAAAATGCATCAAGTGTGCTGGTGTTGTTTAAGTATGAGAGTCTGGAAAAACAAACCCTAATTTTTCTGAAGTTAAAATCAGCTCTGAAAAAGCTCTGAAAGAAGAGAAGTTATTACTTTGGCCTTATTTTGGTTTTTAAAAAGTCATGATTTATTCTTGATTATCCTTTAATTAGTATTTTAGTTTGAGTGAAAGGAAGTTTAGGGTTAACTTTTTATTTTCTGTCCCTCCTACCCACATCTGGTTGCAGAACTGCTGGTGAGGTGTCTGTTTGCCATTAACTAGATGGGGAACCACGAGCAGTGTTTCCAACCCCAAGCAGAGCCCTGGGGCTGTGTGGGGCAGCAGGAAGGGCAGAGCACAGCACAGCTGTAGTGCTGCTTGTGAGAGGGGGGTGGGCTGAAGTAGTGGGTGTAGTGCAGAAACATGTTTTTTGATTCAGGCATGGGTCTGCGTGAACCTGCTGCACACCTGTTGTCAGTTAAGTTGCTATAAAAGATGATTCTCAAATTATTGAATCTTAATTTGAGTTGCTTTAAAGCAGGCTGTTTCTGCTTGGACAGTCTCTGCTTGTCCTCATCCTTGCCCCATGAGACACTGTCTCTTTTTGGGGGTCCAATTCCCAGCACTTTCTCCTGGTTGGAGTGCTGGCTAGGGCTTTGGGAACAGGCTGCTTGCTTGGAGCGACACGGGGAACTGGTAGCAGGATGGGGGTCAGACTGAGGGCTGCAGCAGGTTGCTGATGTCATCAGAGATGCTTGATTCCTTTGTTAAGTTGCTCTGATTCTGGAAGTGATTATAATCCCTCTGAAAATGTCTTAATTAGTGGTTATGTAGTGGAAGGGTGTAGTAGAAAAGCACATCATTTGGGGGGGTTTCAGAGTGAAAGCATTAGGACCCCCAGCTGCGTGACCAAGTGGGACATCGCTCTGCTCTCCTGAAGGAAAGCAGCAGTGTCATCCTCTTCTGCTGCTGCTGCTTTCATGGTGTTTGGGGTAGCAGCTGGGTTAGTGAGGAGCCCTGCAGTGCTACTCCCTGCTGCTGGTGGGTCAGTTCTTGTTTGAATCAGTTCCTGTGTTTAATGGAACCAGCTGAAGTGGAGGTTCCAGATGCATTGCACAACTGCTGCAATCCAGCCTTGTGTTGCTGAACGTTGAAGACATCAGTGATGTGAAACAGTAGGCTTGATTAGCAGGGAGAGTAAAACTGTATGAAATGGCCCTACAGGTATAAAACACAACGCAGCCGAGGGTGTTGAAGCAGAGGCTTGGACCTGGGTAAACATGAGATGTGACGTGTGGGAGCTCCAACAAGGGATTTCTGTGACGGTTTGTGGGATATGAGGATTGGAAGGGAAAATGATTACGGTGAACCAGTTTATCAGCAGGCAGCAGCTCAACATGAGTGAGCCTGAAACTGGTGCATGTGATGGAGAAAATATTTTTAGGCTTTTATTTAAAAAAAAAAAAAAAAAAGAGGCTGGGCAGCAAAGCAAAAGTTAATGCTTTTGGTATAGGAGTGCTATACTTGGCACTCTCAATTTAAACAACAAAACCAGCAGAGGGTGACGTGTTTCCTTTCCTTCCTCCTTGCTGTGGGCTGTCCTGGGTGTGCGCACCTGGGTGCAAGGGGGCCTTGGTGTCCTGCATATATAGGATATCTGCTTACATTGTTACAGGACAGCCCTGTGCTGCTCAAGTGAGTGGTGGTCCCTGGGGCTTTGCTGCATTCTTGTTTCTGTTCACCAGTCTGCCTTTTGTATTATTTCTGCATGCAATTCTGATTAGCGAATTAAGAGGCTGTTGTTTAGAGTACATTAATAATTTGTCAGCTGCTGTGCTGCCAGGAGTGTGGAGGCTTGTTCTGCTTATTCCTGGTTGTTTCTCTGAAATGTTAACTGTAGGAATGCTCTCCCTTAAAACTGCTAATTCTGAATACTAGGACAGTTTGGAAAACCTTTGTTTGCGTAGAGAGCTGGCTGAAGAGCTCACATGCGTTCAGTGATTAACTATGTTTAGACTGAAGCTAGGACATCCTGCAGCTTGCTGTCACTCTGGTCCCTGAGGAAGAATATCCAAGTGGAATTGGCCAAAGCTTGCCTTGCTGTGCAGGGTGTGCCTTCTGACTCTTCTGCATGTGGTGCCTCTGAGCTTTTGGAAGAAACAGTGAGAATATTCTGCAGAAATATAATGTGGTTTTCCTGACAGTGTTCTGCTGCTGCAGACAAGGAAACCTACCGAGAAAATTGCTACTTTTGTTTTCATAACTAGTAATTGCATTTATTGGGCTATTAGAAAAATTAATGATGTCTGAAAGTGCCTGTACATTAGAGGAAACGGAGACTGCATTGGTTGTTATGTGAAATGCTGTCCTTGTGATTTATTTCTTTCTATAATCTAGCATGACTAAATGTGGAGGTAGCTGGTAAACTGTTATTTATGTAATATCTAGGAGAGGTGTCCTTGTGATTCTTGCAACAATCAATCTGGAGAGGTAAAACAGGGCTCTGAGTAAGCTTCGTGCAAAGTCACAAGGATTTAAGGCAGTGGATGTGTGTGATGTATTCTGGAACTCAGTCAGTCTTGGGAGTTTATCCTTTACCCTTTTTGTGAACAGTACTCGGTTATGTCTGATGGCAAAATAGTTAAATGCCCAGTTCTGGCTTTGAGTAAAAATAGAGTGGAAAGAATGACTTCCAAACTTGGTGGCTGAGGTACAGGATGTTATTGTTGCTGACTTGTGTCTAACGGCTGTCGTGGAGAATTCCAGGTCCGGTATGGTGCTGCTTAAACTCTGGAAGATTTTTCGTTTATGTGCCTTACATTCTCACTAGGTTACATATATAGGACTTTCACAACGTGTGTTTAGAAGTGATGCTCTGGTGATTATTGTCAATTTCTTTCTGCAAGCAGTATGAAAAGAATATGCCACTTGTAGTTCAGCTTCTGTGGTGACCTGGCGTTTTGTGAGTGAACATTAAGCTGTATATCAGTGACAACTTTAGGAGCTGGGAGAGGAAGAGGACTTCTGTAAGTGCTGGAATACTGATCTCCTTTTGTCTTCTTTTCAGGTTGCCACAGAGTAAGATGGATGGTAGCTTTGATTGTGATTGTGGTGAGCTGGAGCCACCTGATCATTAACAGAAAGCATCTTTTGTAAATCAAGAGCTGCCAGTTTCCTGTTTAACCAGACTGTAAACAAAGGAGAGGAAAAAGGAGGAAGAAGAAAAAAAATAGTGCTTACCAGCACCATAGAATGACGCTGCTCAGGACCAGTCCAACACTGAATGTATCTGCACTGTGAGGAGGAGGATGTTAATAGAAGCCTATTATGTGCATATTTATTCACATTTTTGTTAAATGTTAACCAGTTTAGCACAGTAGAGCTGAGTGCGTAGTATGTCATTTCATTCCGTTTGAGTTTCTTGTGAGTATTTTCTTTAATGTCTGCAGAAATGCTGCACCTTTCTTGAACTATGAATGCTGCAATCTTTCTATCTTATGCTCGGTTTGAGTTCTAGAGCTGACGGGCTCTAAATTCAAGGGGACACAACAGGCCTGGCTGGCTCATAATGAAATGAGAGTGTCAAGAAACCATCTTGCAGTCGAAGCCAAGTGTTTCTTCTCCCTTTCCGTAAGACCTTTCCTTCAGATACCAGTGGAAGTGTCTCCGCGTGTTTACAGAAGCTTAGTAGTTTGAGGAAAAAGAAAACGTAAAGAATTTTAAAAATGGCAGAAAAATTTGAAAGTCTCATGAACATTCATGGTTTTGATCTGGGCTCTCGGTATATGGACTTAAAACCACTGGGCTGTGGTGGAAATGGCTTAGTTTTTTCTGCTGTCGACAATGACTGTGACAAGAGAGTGGCTGTCAAGAAAATTGTCCTTACGGATCCCCAGAGTGTTAAACATGCTCTACGTGAGATCAAAATCATTAGAAGACTTGACCACGATAACATTGTCAAAGTATTTGAAATTCTTGGTCCTAGTGGAAGCCAGCTAACAGATGATGTGGGCTCCCTGACAGAACTGAACTGTGTTTACATTGTCCAGGAATACATGGAGACGGATCTGGCTAATCTGCTAGAGCAAGGCCCTTTACTGGAAGATCATGCCAGACTTTTCATGTACCAGCTGCTACGTGGGCTCAAGTACATCCACTCTGCAAATGTTCTGCATAGAGATCTCAAACCAGCTAACCTTTTCATTAATACCGAAGACTTGGTGCTGAAGATTGGGGACTTCGGTCTTGCACGAATCATGGATCCTCATTATTCCCACAAGGTGTGTGAAGAGTGGAAATACTGAAGTGATACGCTGACAACCGTGCCTCCTTAAAATAGTATCTTCCTTCTTGCAGAATTAAATAAAATTGCTGGTTCTTGTCAAGGTGCTTAGAGTAAAATGCAGTCTGTAGAAAGCTGCTTAGCAGTGGGATATCAGATTAGGGGTCGTACACACGGTAGAAATGAAATACTTGCAAATCAAATGAAACGGGTCTCTAGGTGACGTCTTTTATCTCAAATAGGGGCAATTAACAATTACTGTAGCATAAAATAAAGCATAATTAGATGTGTTCAGAAAAAGCAGGTTATTTTTAACCGTGAATACTGAACTTGGGATTTTTCAAGAGCATCGTGTAGAGGCATAAGTGAGTAAGCCTTAGATAAGGCTACGAATGGTACATGCATAGTGTATGAGTGTGGCCGTTTCCTGGGATTTATTCAGAGATGCTGCATTCCTGGTACAGGTGATGTCTCCTCAGAGAGCTAATTATTTTGTCTGCATTTATTTGGCACCTGGGAATTATGAAATTTTATTGTAGTGTCTGACTAATAAGTAGAATCACGCTTGTCTGTTGTTACTGTTTATTCATAAAGACAGTGCTGTTCCGTTTTGAAAGGTAGTGCACGACTTAGAACTACTCCTAAGACCACAGTCTTCAAGTGTTGCATTAAAACATAAGGGAAAAAAGTAATTAAAAACACACTTCTCAAAAAAATGTAAGTAAGCATTTTGTTTGTCTGTTTTCATGTATTTGTTAGGGCCATCTTTCTGAAGGATTGGTTACTAAATGGTACAGATCACCCCGGCTTTTACTTTCTCCTAACAACTACACTAAAGCCATTGACATGTGGGCTGCAGGTTGCATCTTTGCTGAAATGCTGACTGGGAAAACCCTCTTTGCAGGTGAGTAGAAGAAAAATATTGTCTGTGTTTCTAAAAGGAATGGTGTTGCCTGATGGTATTCCTAAGGAAGGGTTTGTTTTCCTGGTTAGTATCAGTTCTCTCCGACTGTCAGGATAATGCTGTATTATTATACAGTTGTGCTATAAATCGATGTGTTTGTGTGTCTTAGTTGTGTGTTTCAATAAATAGCAAAATTTAACTTAGTGAGCACACGTGTGGTTAATCTTCCTGTGATTTGGTTGAGCTCTGTTTACTGGCTGTGTAAGAAGTGTTCTAAATATGTGTTCTGTGAATTGATGTTTCCAGGGGTGTTAAAGGTTATGAGAGGTCCAAGTATTGCATTCATAAGTATTTCTTAATTTAGTCAATCTAATTGCATCTTGCTTCTTTATATTTTAGGTGGTGGAAGAGTAGACCGTTTCCCCTTCCTCCTCTTTTTTTCTGTTTCACTGTACACAATTTTGACCTGAGGAAGTTGCCAGCTTTGATAATCTTCAGATGTTCTTGTGTTTCAGTGTTATCAGCAGGACTCGAGGATTTTGAAATGCAGTGTAGCATCCCAAGGAGACATGTAACCTGCTGATGTTTCTGGTAGAATAGGAAGCAGCGCTCCAGCCTCGTGTGGTGCTGTAGTTAGGATGAGGAGTGCTTTCCTGAGGCCAGTCTCTGGGTAGCCTTCCTGACCGCAGTGTTGATTTTTAGCTCAGTGCACAAACTGGACTCAGATAAACCTGAACTGCTTTTTGCACTGTTGAGATGACTTGGTGTGCTCCCCCTGCTGATGGGCATCCAGTCCATGGAGCAGAAGAGCCCGTCTAGAGCAGTCCCCTGAAATGCTGGTTTCTGTGTGGCTTTTGGGCCTTCAGCAGCAGCTGTTGTGTTGCAGTTGGCTCCTGTTGGCCCAGCTTACTGGGGCTGTGTAGATAAAACCCTCAAAGATTTGAGCTCGTGATTCGAAAGTCACATTCCTCCTAGATGCATGTGGACTAAAACCTCTGCAGTAATTCTTACCTTTATACACCAAAATAAAGAAAGTGGAAGCATTTTCTCATTAAGTACTATTAAAGGAATACTGTCGCCCTGAAATCATAATGTTACAGAAGTCAGTGAATAATATGCAGAGAGGATTTTCTTAGATTGCACTGAGTTGCTAACTGAGCTAATAATTACTGGAGAAATGTTCCCAGTGTAATAAATGCTCAACTGATAAGAGATGTATTGGATTGCTTTGCCCCAGGCACTCCTACTGAAAAATAGAGAAACATGGGAGAAAGCCTGTATTTTGGCACTGGCATAGGTGGATTGCAGTTGCTGTGTGATGACATCAGTAGCATTTTGGTTGTTTGTTTTGTTTTTTTTCCCTTGAATTGCATTAATACTTGCCAAAGTTACAGTGATTTAGGTTTTTTTTTTAACTTGGTCTTAATAACCAAAATCTTACATTTCCAGACTCACTTATGTACCCCTGTTGCATTGCATAGACACATTTTAAAAAAAAAAAAAGCTATTTAGATGCAGCTGTGCCCTTCTGATTAATTTAGCACTGCCTTTGTTTTCTGATTTGAAGAACAGTGGACTTGTTAAAATCGTGCATTTGGAAAGTGAACATGTTTGGAAATATTTCACTTAACCTGTCCTGAGACTCTGAACCAAGTTATTTTGCAGAGTTGTTTGGAGGGCTTGTTTTGGTCAGCCTGTAACTTCCTCCCTGCGTCTGAATCATCCCCTCGGCATCTTGCTTTCTGGAAGGCTAAAGGGAATAGGAAGAAGAATGGGCTTTGAAATCCCAGAACACCTGGGGAGAGGGGGAGGTGCAATGGCAGAGGAGTCCAATAGCTGTTTCAAATAACATTGGTTTTTATTTTTTTTTCTTAATAAATCTTTTAGAATGTTAATTTCACCTAGAGTGGAATGAATAAAGCTGATTAATCTTAGCATGGATTGAATATGGAGTAATAGTAGAGCAGAATTCTATTTGCAGCAAACTATGGGCAGTCTGATAGACTGTATTAGGGATTTGTAGTATGCTGATGTGAAGCAGTCCTGACTCAGCTGGGAATGTAGGGCTCAGTTGCTTTCTCTTCAGTGATTTGGCTTTAGCATTTCTTTGCTCAACCCGGTAAGTGCATGGCAGGGTGTCCAGTGCAGGCTGCCATGCAGACTGCTGAAGTGAACCAACAGCATGGAGATGTTGAGATGATGCAGCCTGTTTCTGTATTTATTGTGACGTGTCAGTATCTCTGATGGCCCTAAGCTCTTTGGGAAAGGAGGGAAGCACTGGCATGCAATAACCCTGTATACAGAGATGGAAGTGCTTGAAGTAGAAGTGACAGCATGTGTCTTCTCTTGGTCTTTAGGTGCACATGAACTTGAACAGATGCAGTTGATTCTAGAATCAATTCCTGTCGTACATGAGGAGGACCGTCAGGAGCTTCTCAATGTAATTCCAGTTTACATTAGAAATGATATGACTGAGCCACACAAACCTTTAACTCAGTTGCTTCCAGGCATCAGTCCTGAAGGTAAGTAATTCCAAAGAAACATTTCTTGTCATTAAAAAAATCATGGAACAGTGGTGATCAACATAGCAGTGCACGTCTGTAAGTGTTCCGTGGAAGTTTCAGTTGGAAGAATCTGTGTTCTCTGAAGAAGTGTCGTCTATTGTAATAAAATAGGAACCCCACCACAGCTTGATTACATGATAGCTACTTGGTCGTGTTGGGAGTAGAATTATGCATCTGTGCTGGACCTGCTAATGCTGGGAGACTGACAAAGCTGCTCTATTTTGAGACAGTAGCATTCTAAATATAAAGGAATGTTGGGATTGAGTCAGTTTAAAACAACTCTTGCGAATGTTGGTTTGTTTGTTGTTTGTTTGTTTTTTGGTTTTTTTTTTTTTTTTTTTTTTTTTTTTTTTTTTTAAGTCCCCAAAACAATCTGTGTTGAATCTTAGTTACTGACAGCAGTGTTTCATGACAGTTGGTGGGTACTGATTCCATTTGAAGCATTCTGTCTTGTAGTATTTCTTTTTTCCTGTTTTAGGCTAATTTATTGTAGCTCCTAGGTTTGACCTTTTCTGTTTACTATGGTTGCCAAATGGTGGTTTGGGGTTTTTTTTGGCAGTAAAGTGCTAGTAAATAGATACCTCACAGCTGGGGAGCTACACTTTCTAAGCAGATGCGCACCTCCAGAGCTGAGCATTATGCTGTGATCTTCAATTCTAGATGTCTGAAATGTCATTTTTCTCCTTTTAAATACCTTCTACTCTGCAGCACTGGACTTTCTGGAGCAAATTTTGACATTTAGTCCCATGGATCGATTGACAGCAGAAGAAGCTTTGTCCCATCCTTACATGAGCATTTATTCCTTTCCAACGGATGAGCCTATTTCAAGTCATCCTTTTCACATTGAAGATGAGGTTGATGATATTCTGCTGATGGATGAAAGTCACAGCCATATTTATAATTGGGAAAGGTAAATTTGTTGCTTACTGTGGCGTGTAGCATGACTGAATTGTTTCCTATTTGAAGTCATGTTGCTTCCTGGGCATCGTTTCCTTTTCTACTTGTTTCTTAAGAAAGAATCACTGGGCTTATGACTCATAAGACTGACGTGGGTATGCTTATATATTCCTGAGATATGTTTGGGGATCTAAAATCTAAAGTTTACTCTTTCCATTACTGTTTAGTTTCTTTTCCCTCCCCTCCATGTTTTTGTGTAGATTGCTCTTGTCCAATGCTCGATGCCTACAGCAATAAAGAGAATGACAGTAGCGGTATTTGAAGTGTGTTAAACTTTACAGAGAGCTCTGTAGATGGAGTGAGCTGTTGTACATAATTCTGGATTTGAATCTTTCAGATGTGCATATGAGGATTGCTTTATGCCAGATTAAATTAAAAAAAAAAAAAAAAAAGCAAAACAACAAACAGCCTGGAAGAGGTACCTGATTTGATTAATGAAAAACTTCTGTCATCTATGTTGAATTGTCCTTATTCTGTGAGGGAATTGCTAAATGTAACTGTCTCTGTCTTGGGAGCTAGAAGACTGTTCTTAGCTGCTAACGCTTAGGAAATTGTTTTGCAGATACCATGAAAGTCAGTTTTCAGACCATGACTGGCCTATTCATAATAACTATGAAGCTGATGAAGTTCAGCGTGATCCAAGGGCTCTTTCTGATGTTACTGATGAGGAAGAAGTGCAAGTAGATCCTCGCAAATATTTGGATGGAGATCGTGAAAAGTATCTGGAGGATCCTGCTTTTGACACCCACTTCTCTACTGAGCCTTGCTGGCAGTATTCAGATCACCATGAAAACAAATACTGTGATCTGGAATGTAGTCACACTTGTAATTACAAAATGAGGTCATCTTCATACCTAGATAATTTAGTTTGGCGAGACAGTGAAGTTAACCATTACTATGAGCCCAAGCTTATTATAGATCTGTCAAACTGGAAGGAACAGAGCAAAGAAAAGTCTGATAAGAAAGGCAAGTCCAAATGTGAAAAGAATGGATTGGTGAAAGCCCAGATAGCGCTTGAGGAAGCATCACAGCAACTTGTTGAAAAAGAAAGGGAGAAGAATCAAGGATTTGACTTTGATTCGTTTATAGCAGAAACCATTCAGCTTAGTTTACAACACGAGCCTACTGATGTTGATAAATTAAATGACTTGAATAGCTCGGTGTCTCAGATGGAGTCGAAAGGATTAATATCGAAGTCGGTAAGCAGAGAGAAGCAGGAGAAGGGAATGGCTAACTTGGCACAGTTAGGAGCTCTGTACCAAACTTCTTGGGACAGCCAGTTTGTAAGTAACGGGGAGGAGTGCTTCCTCATAGACCAGTTCTGTTGTGAGGTGAGGAAAGATGAACAAGCTGAAAAAGAAAATACTTACACCAGTTATTTGGACAAATTTTTTAGTAAGAAAGAAGATGCTGAAATGCTAGAACCTGAGCCAGTAGAAGAGGGGAAGCTGGGGGAGAAGGAGAGAGGAGAGGGCTTTCTCAGTAACAGTGGAGAACTCCTCTTCAACAAGCAGCTTGAGGCTATAGGTATTCCTCAGTTTCATAGCCCTGTTGGTTCGCCACTGAAATCCATACAGGCCACACTAACGCCTTCTGCTATGAAATCATCTCCCCAGATTCCCCACAAAACGTACAGCAGCATTCTGAAACATCTAAATTAAAACACTCAGCAGACATTTCTTTTATATTCATGAGCTGTGTTTGTCTTTTTTTATTACTAGTGTAAGTAATTTTTTTACTTGAATCAGACGGTGTAATTTTGGTATGGATTTCATTAGCTTTCTGTTTACCATTGTTTTTACAATCCAGAATTACTTTCTATACATTAGTTAGTTTTGTTTTTAAACTGGCATGTTGTTTGCACACAAAATTAAAGAATAGAGCAAAATAATGCAAAATGCAGGAGGTAACAAAAAATGCACTAAACCAAGTAAAAAAAAAAAAAAACAAAAACAAAAACAAAACCATTCTCTCATTAAAACAGTGTCCATGTTTTGCAGAAAAAAGAAACTTGCCTTGAAATTTACACAGTGAGACTGTACATAACTGCATGAGAATATCTATTTTTCCCAAAAGGTTTTTTTCATCCATGCGTCGTTCAGAGTCTTTCATACTGTACACATTTCTTAGACACATGATACCAGCAGCAACTGAAACGAATGCAGAATTTGGTACGCATGTGTTATCTACCTCAAGGTAACAGCAGTATGTGGCAAAACATTAACCACCCATAGTGCTTCTCATTATGCACTTCTATTTAGCCAGCATTATTGTAGTAGCTATTCTTACTGAAACCCATTCAATATTTATAAATGTTCTGGTATGCATTCTTTATAGTGAAGTGTTAATATGCAGCACTTTTATTTATTTTAGCAAATAAGTATATTTCTGTAATTATAGAAAGTCAACTTAATTTTTGAGTTACGTTTCAGATAAAAGTTTTTGTTTAGCACTATGGTTTTATTGCCTACATAGCTGGATATATATTAACATCGGCTTATTCTGAGGCTATCCAATACATTTTTTTCTAGTTTTCATTTCAAGTAAAGCACTCACTGTGTATAGGAATTTGTAATTGGAGGTGCTTGATCTCTACAAAAGAAATTAGGAATCGCTTTATTATAAAATGCTCCTAGAAGTCTTAATTGTGTTCATTTCTAAAAAATTTTGTAATGTTAGTTGTGTGCATGGAAATAATTAAGGTACAACATTACTGTAGGTTAAAGTTCTATATGGTGAGACATTTTGTTTTTACTGTATGTTTTTACTGAATGATTCCTGCCCCCTTCCCTTCACCCTAAAGCAAGCATGAATTAAAATTAGGTTAAATATAGCATGTAGCATCTCGGTCTTCTGAAAATTTGTTTTCCCTTCTGATTTTTTTTTTTTTTTTAATTAAATACTGGATGTATCATTGGCTCCCCTGTTTAAAATGAAAGACAAATAAAAACATGGCCAGCAAAAAATGACTGTTGTTTCCTGGTGCTTTATACAAAGAGAAATAAACAGCTGTGGCTATAAAAGCCACTGGCTGTGCTATGAGGGCAGGCGTGCTGCTGGGTGCTGTGCTGCAAGGAGCTCAGGGAGAGTAGAAGCCTGTCTTGTGGAGGGCAGGCTCCAGAGATGTGATAGGACGAGGAGAAATGGTTTTAAAGTGAGACAGGGGAGGTTTAGGTTAGACATCAGGAGAAATCACTCAGAGGGTGGTGATGCCCCAGAACAGGTTCCCAAGAAGGCTGTGGATGCCCCATCCCTGGAGGCATTCAAAACCAGACTGGATGTGGCTCTGGGCAGCCTGGTCTGCTGCTTTGTGACCCTGTACAGAGCAGGTGGGTTGAAACTGAATGATCGTTGTGGTTCTTTTCAAGCAGGCCATTCTATGATTCTGAGTGCTTCTACAACTGTGTACAGCCTGAGCATAAGGGATGTTGTGCAGGGGGACATCTGTGATTACAGCCTGAGTGTGTAACTAACTGGTTATGCTGATAGCTGTGTACCTATTGAATCACAGAATCGTAGGGGTTGGAAGAGACCTCCAGAGATCATTGAGACCAACCCCCCTCCCAAAGCAGGCTCCCTACAGCAGGTTGCACAGGTCGGCACCCAGGCAGGTCTTGAACATCTCCAGAGAAGGAGACTCCACCACCTCCCTGGGCAGCCTGTTCCAGTGCTCCGTCACCCTCACTGTAAAGAAGTTCTTGCGCTCAACATGTGCTCTCTCCCCTGGGGCATGGCTGTCTCTGGACGCTTCACAGCCACCGATGCCTCTTTTATCCCTGGCCCACCGCCCTTCCTCCTGCCTAGGAACATGCCCCCAGTCCCCGAACAGCAGCGCTGTCCTGCACCAATGCCTTTAGTGCTGCCACTGTCCCGGACGCACTGCCACCACAATGACACAGGCTGTGGAAATGATGATGTTATTTATTTCATGACTGATGGAAAATGGAGGTGATGATCTGGGGGAGGTTGGTGTCCACCCAGTGCAAGATGTTGTTGTCATCGCAGTTGCCTTCAGCGCCCCCTTTGGTCACCATTTGACCCACAGGCCGCCAGATGGACAGAAGCGCCTTGTGGAAATCACTCTGTTCCCGTTCTGAAGCTGAGGCCGTTTGTTCCGTTCCCTGGAAATGACACGGCATGAGCGCAGAGAAAGGGATGCAGGCTCGTTTTGCAGAGCATCGCCCTGCAGGGCTCTGATTCTTGCGCCGCTTTTCCAGTGTCCCAGGACAGCTCGGGGCAGCCCGTGGGGCTCACGGCACCTCCGGCAGGCCCCGTTTTGCATGGGAGTCTCGGCTGGCTGTCAGCCCTACGGCCGGGCAAGTCTCTGGGGAGAGCTGATGGACCTCTGGAGGTCTGCTTTGCTTGGAAGCCCTCACAGACCAGACCTTTGCGGTTCCCCGCTCCCCACCCTCAGTCCCTTCTGTGCAGTATGAATCCCGAGCGCTTACCTGTGCCTGATGTCTTCACAAATCTCTCCAGAGCTGGTAGGCAACCCACAGCAGCCGGAACAGATAGCAGTTTCCCCATAAATCCAGAATGACGCAGATTATCAGGGTTGGCCTTATTAAGCCCTTCAAGTTGTTGAGGATGTCAGGCACGCTGAAGGCCTTTTGCTCGGTGTGCGGGGACTGCTGCTTTGGGCCCTCTGGATCAACAGACTCGCTGGCCCTTTTCGGGACCCATCTGGGGTGTGGAGAAAGGCCAATCCAGAAAGGCCAGTGGGAGGCACGGCGCTCAGCATTAACGGGCAGGCTCTTCTCAGGACGCACGACTTTTTTCTCTCCATTCTGAGGACAGGTGTTCAGTCCAATCCAGCAGAGCCAGTTGGAGGGCTGGCCCTTGGTCTCAACGGGGCTCTGCTCCTCATGAAAGACCTTGTTCTTCTTCCCGTCTTCGGTCTTGGTGGAGCAAGATGTCAGTCCAAGCCTGCAGAGCCAGTTGGAGGGCTGGCTCTTGGACTCAAACAGGCTCTGCTCCTCGGGAAGGACCTGGTCTTTCTTCCTGTCCTCGATCGTGGTGGAGCAGGTGCATAGTCCAAACCAGCAGAGCCAGTTGGAGGGCTGGCTCTTGGACTCAAACAGGCTCTGCTCCTCGGGAAGGACCTGGTCTTTCTTCCTGTCCTCGATCGTGGTGGAGCAGGTGCATAGTCCAAACCAGCAGAGCCAGTTGGAGGGCTGGCTCTTGGACTCAATCGGACGCTGCTCCTCATGAAGGACCTGGTTTTTCTTCTGGTCCTCCATCTTGGTGGGGCAGGTGGTTAGGCCAAACCAGCAGAGCCAGTTGGAGGGCTGGGCCTTGATCTCAACCGGGCTCTGCTTCTCGGGAAGGACCTGCCTTTTGTTCCCGTCCTCCATCTGGTTGGAGCAGATGGTTCGGCAAAACCAGCAGAGCCAGTTGGAAGGCTGGCTCTTGGTGTCAGTAGGTCCGTGCTCCTGGTGAAGGACGTTCCTTTTGTTCCCATCCTCGATCTTGGTGGGGCAGGTGGTTAGACCAAGCCAGGAGAGCCAGCTGGAGGGCTGGCACTCGGTCTCTAAGGGATGCTGCTCCTCGGGATGGAGCAGCTTTTTGTCCCAATTCCCGACCCAGCTGAGGCAGCTGGACGTGTCAGGAATTGGAGAGATGAAAGCAAGTAAGATGAGGAAGAGAGTCAGGCTGAGCTTCATCCTGCTCTCTCCCAAGAACCGCTCTCAACACACAAGTGGCTGTCACCCAGAGCAGAGCTCCAGCAGTGACCACCAGGACGGAGCGAGTGCTCCAAGTGTCTGAGCTGGGGGAGGCCGCCAGCGTGACTTGATAAAGACTGATGTCATGCCCCGCCTGTGATGTCACAATGCCTTTCCCCGGTGCGGGCGCGGCCGTGCACCCAGCTCGGGGCTGGGGACCCTACACCCAAATCCCACCTCCCTGTTCCACCTCCCCTTTTTGCAACCCGTCTGCACTCTGTAGTTTTCATGAGCGCACGAGGCCACAGAATCACATAATCGCAGATCGGCAGGGGTTGGAAGGGATCTCTAGAGATCCTTGAGACCAACCCCCCTCCCAAAGCAGGCTCCCTACAGCAGGTTGCACAGGTCGGCACCCAGGCAGGTCTTGAACATCTCCAGAGAAGGAGACTCCACCACCTCCCTGGGCAGCCTGTTCCAGTGCTCCGTCACCCTCACTGTAAAGAAGTTCTTGCGCTCAACATGTGCTCTCTCCCCTGGGGCATGGCTGTCTCTGGACGCTTCACAGCCACCGATGCCTCTTTTATCCCTGGCCCACCGCCCTTCCTCCTGCCTAGGAACATGCCCCCAGTCCCCGAACAGCAGCGCTGTCCTGCACCAATGCCTTTAGTGCTGCCACTGTCCCGGACGCACTGCCACCACAATGACACAGGCTGTGGAAATGATGATGTTATTTATTTCATGACTGATGGAAAATGGAGGTGATGATCTGGGGGAGGTTGGTGTCCACCCAGTGCAAGATGTTGTTGTCATCGCAGTTGCCTTCAGCGCCCCCTTTGGTCACCATTTGACCCACAGGCCACCAGATGGACAGAAGCGCCTTGTGGAAATCACTCTGTTCCCGTTCTGAAGCTGAGGCCGTTTGTTCCGTTCCCTGGAAATGACACGGCATGAGCGCAGAGAAAGGGATGCAGGCTCGTTTTGCAGAGCATCGCCCTGCAGGGCTCTGATTCTTGCGCCGCTTTTCCAGTGTCCCAGGACAGCTCGGGGCAGCCCGTGGGGCTCACGGCACCTCCGGCAGGCCCCGTTTTGCATGGGAGTCTCGGCTGGCTGTCAGCCCTACGGCCGGGCAAGTCTCTGGGGAGAGCTGATGGACCTCTGGAGGTCTGCTTTGCTTGGAAGCCCTCACAGACCAGACCTTTGCGGTTCCCCGCTCCCCACCCTCAGTCCCTTCTGTGCAGTATGAATCCCGAGCGCTTACCTGTGCCTGATGTCTTCACAAATCTCTCCAGAGCTGGTAGGCAACCCACAGCAGCCGGAACAGATAGCAGTTTCCCCATAAATCCAGAATGACGCAGATTATCAGGGTTGGCCTTATTAAGCCCTTCAAGTTGTTGAGGATGTCAGGCACGCTGAAGGCCTTTTGCTCGGTGTGCGGGGACTGCTGCTTTGGGCCCTCTGGATCAACAGACTCGCTGGCCCTTTTCGGGACCCATCTGGGGTGTGGAGAAAGGCCAATCCAGAAAGGCCAGTGGGAGGCACGGCGCTCAGCATTAACGGGCAGGCTCTTCTCAGGACGCACGACTTTTTTCTCTCCATTCTGAGGACAGGTGTTCAGTCCAATCCAGCAGAGCCAGTTGGAGGGCTGGCCCTTGGTCTCAACGGGGCTCTGCTCCTCATGAAAGACCTTGTTCTTCTTCCCGTCTTCGGTCTTGGTGGAGCAAGATGTCAGTCCAAGCCTGCAGAGCCAGTTGGAGGGCTGGCTCTTGGACTCAAACAGGCTCTGCTCCTCGGGAAGGACCTGGTCTTTCTTCCTGTCCTCGATCGTGGTGGAGCAGGTGCATAGTCCAAACCAGCAGAGCCAGTTGGAGGGCTGGCTCTTGGACTCAAACAGGCTCTGCTCCTCGGGAAGGACCTGGTCTTTCTTCCTGTCCTCGATCGTGGTGGAGCAGGTGCATAGTCCAAACCAGCAGAGCCAGTTGGAGGGCTGGCTCTTGGACTCAATCGGACGCTGCTCCTCATGAAGGACCTGGTGTTTCTTCTGGTCCTCCATCTTGGTGGGGCAGGTGGTTAGGCCAAACCAGCAGAGCCAGTTGGAGGGCTGGCTCTTGGACTCAATCGGACGCTGCTCCTCATGAAGGACCTGGTGTTTCTTCTGGTCCTCCATCTTGGTGGGGCAGGTGGTTAGGCCAAACCAGCAGAGCCAGTTGGAGGGCTGGGCCTTGATCTCAACCGGGCTCTGCTTCTCGGGAAGGACCTGCCTTTTGTT
Organism: Tetrao urogallus; assembly: GCF_951394365.1. NCBI lineage: Eukaryota > Metazoa > Chordata > Aves > Galliformes > Phasianidae > Tetrao > Tetrao urogallus. The sequence continues at coordinate 11,524,380 of NC_136824.1, forward strand.
CCCGTCCTCCATCTGGTTGGAGCAGATGGTTCGGCAAAACCAGCAGAGCCAGTTGGAAGGCTGGCTCTTGGTGTCAGTAGGTCCGTGCTCCTGGTGAAGGACGTTCCTTTTGTTCCCATCCTCGATCTTGGTGGGGCAGGTGGTTAGACCAAGCCAGGAGAGCCAGCTGGAGGGCTGGCACTCGGTCTCTAAGGGATGCTGCTCCTCGGGATGGAGCAGCTTTTTGTCCCAATTCCCGACCCAGCTGAGGCAGCTGGACGTGTCAGGAATTGGAGAGATGAAAGCAAGTAAGATGAGGAAGAGAGTCAGGCTGAGCTTCATCCTGCTCTCTCCCAAGAACCGCTCTCAACACACAAGTGGCTGTCACCCAGAGCAGAGCTCCAGCAGTGACCACCAGGACGGAGCGAGTGCTCCAAGTGTCTGAGCTGGGGGAGGCCGCCAGCGTGACTTGATAAAGACTGATGTCATGCCCCGCCTGTGATGTCACAATGCCTTTCCCCGGTGCGGGCGCGGCCGTGCACCCAGCTCGGGGCTGGGGACCCTACACCCAAATCCCACCTCCCTGTTCCACCTCCCCTTTTTGCAACCCGTCTGCACTCTGTAGTTTTCATGAGCGCACGAGGCCACAGAATCACATAATCGCAGATCGGCAGGGGTTGGAAGGGATCTCTAGAGATCCTTGAGACCAACCCCCCTCCCAAAGCAGGCTCCCTACAGCAGGTTGCACAGGTCGGCACCCAGGCAGGTCTTGAACATCTCCAGAGAAGGAGACTCCACCACCTCCCTGGGCAGCCTGTTCCAGTGCTCCGTCACCCTCACTGTAAAGAAGTTCTTGCGCTCAACATGTGCTCTCTCCCCTGGGGCATGGCTGTCTCTGGACGCTTCACAGCCACCGATGCCTCTTTTATCCCTGGCCCACCGCCCTTCCTCCTGCCTAGGAACATGCCCCCAGTCCCCGAACAGCAGCGCTGTCCTGCACCAATGCCTTTAGTGCTGCCACTGTCCCGGACGCACTGCCACCACAATGACACAGGCTGTGGAAATGATGATGTTATTTATTTCATGACTGATGGAAAATGGAGGTGATGATCTGGGGGAGGTTGGTGTCCACCCAGTGCAAGATGTTGTTGTCATCGCAGTTGCCTTCAGCGCCCCCTTTGGTCACCATTTGACCCACAGGCCGCCAGATGGACAGAAGCGCCTTGTGGAAATCACTCTGTTCCCGTTCTGAAGCTGAGGCCGTTTGTTCCGTTCCCTGGAAATGACACGGCATGAGCGCAGAGAAAGGGATGCAGGCTCGTTTTGCAGAGCATCGCCCTGCAGGGCTCTGATTCTTGCGCCGCTTTTCCAGTGTCCCAGGACAGCTCGGGGCAGCCCGTGGGGCTCACGGCACCTCCGGCAGGCCCCGTTTTGCATGGGAGTCTCGGCTGGCTGTCAGCCCTACGGCCGGGCAAGTCTCTGGGGAGAGCTGATGGACCTCTGGAGGTCTGCTTTGCTTGGAAGCCCTCACAGACCAGACCTTTGCGGTTCCCCGCTCCCCACCCTCAGTCCCTTCTGTGCAGTATGAATCCCGAGCGCTTACCTGTGCCTGATGTCTTCACAAATCTCTCCAGAGCTGGTAGGCAACCCACAGCAGCCGGAACAGATAGCAGTTTCCCCATAAATCCAGAATGACGCAGATTATCAGGGTTGGCCTTATTAAGCCCTTCAAGTTGTTGAGGATGTCAGGCACGCTGAAGGCCTTTTGCTCGGTGTGCGGGGACTGCTGCTTTGGGCCCTCTGGATCAACAGACTCGCTGGCCCTTTTCGGGACCCATCTGGGGTGTGGAGAAAGGCCAATCCAGAAAGGCCAGTGGGAGGCACGGCGCTCAGCATTAACGGGCAGGCTCTTCTCAGGACGCACGACTTTTTTCTCTCCATTCTGAGGACAGGTGTTCAGTCCAATCCAGCAGAGCCAGTTGGAGGGCTGGCCCTTGGTCTCAACGGGGCTCTGCTCCTCATGAAAGACCTTGTTCTTCTTCCCGTCTTCGGTCTTGGTGGAGCAAGATGTCAGTCCAAGCCTGCAGAGCCAGTTGGAGGGCTGGCTCTTGGACTCAAACAGGCTCTGCTCCTCGGGAAGGACCTGGTCTTTCTTCCTGTCCTCGATCGTGGTGGAGCAGGTGCATAGTCCAAACCAGCAGAGCCAGTTGGAGGGCTGGCTCTTGGACTCAAACAGGCTCTGCTCCTCGGGAAGGACCTGGTCTTTCTTCCTGTCCTCGATCGTGGTGGAGCAGGTGCATAGTCCAAACCAGCAGAGCCAGTTGGAGGGCTGGCTCTTGGACTCAATCGGACGCTGCTCCTCATGAAGGACCTGGTGTTTCTTCTGGTCCTCCATCTTGGTGGGGCAGGTGGTTAGGCCAAACCAGCAGAGCCAGTTGGAGGGCTGGCTCTTGGACTCAATCGGACGCTGCTCCTCATGAAGGACCTGGTGTTTCTTCTGGTCCTCCATCTTGGTGGGGCAGGTGGTTAGGCCAAACCAGCAGAGCCAGTTGGAGGGCTGGGCCTTGATCTCAACCGGGCTCTGCTTCTCGGGAAGGACCTGCCTTTTGTTCCCGTCCTCCATCTGGTTGGAGCAGATGGTTCGGCAAAACCAGCAGAGCCAGTTGGAAGGCTGGCTCTTGGTGTCAGTAGGTCCGTGCTCCTGGTGAAGGACGTTCCTTTTGTTCCCATCCTCGATCTTGGTGGGGCAGGTGGTTAGACCAAGCCAGGAGAGCCAGCTGGAGGGCTGGCACTCGGTCTCTAAGGGATGCTGCTCCTCGGGATGGAGCAGCTTTTTGTCCCAATTCCCGACCCAGCTGAGGCAGCTGGACGTGTCAGGAATTGGAGAGATGAAAGCAAGTAAGATGAGGAAGAGAGTCAGGCTGAGCTTCATCCTGCTCTCTCCCAAGAACCGCTCTCAACACACAAGTGGCTGTCACCCAGAGCAGAGCTCCAGCAGTGACCACCAGGACGGAGCGAGTGCTCCAAGTGTCTGAGCTGGGGGAGGCCGCCAGCGTGACTTGATAAAGACTGATGTCATGCCCCGCCTGTGATGTCACAATGCCTTTCCCCGGTGCGGGCGCGGCCGTGCACCCAGCTCGGGGCTGGGGACCCTACACCCAAATCCCACCTCCCTGTTCCACCTCCCCTTTTTGCAACCCGTCTGCACTCTGTAGTTTTCATGCGCGCACGAGGCCACAGAATCACATAATCGCAGATCGGCAGGGGTTGGAAGGGATCTCTAGAGATCCTTGAGACCAACCCCCCTCCCAAAGCAGGCTCCCTACAGCAGGTTGCACAGGTCGGCACCCAGGCAGGTCTTGAACATCTCCAGAGAAGGAGACTCCACCACCTCCCTGGGCAGCCTGTTCCAGTGCTCCGTCACCCTCACTGTAAAGAAGTTCTTGCGCTCAACATGTGCTCTCTCCCCTGGGGCATGGCTGTCTCTGGACGCTTCACAGCCACCGATGCCTCTTTTATCCCTGGCCCACCGCCCTTCCTCCTGCCTAGGAACATGCCCCCAGTCCCCGAACAGCAGCGCTGTCCTGCACCAATGCCTTTAGTGCTGCCACTGTCCCGGACGCACTGCCACCACAATGACACAGGCTGTGGAAATGATGATGTTATTTATTTCATGACTGATGGAAAATGGAGGTGATGATCTGGGGGAGGTTGGTGTCCACCCAGTGCAAGATGTTGTTGTCATCGCAGTTGCCTTCAGCGCCCCCTTTGGTCACCATTTGACCCACAGGCCGCCAGATGGACAGAAGCGCCTTGTGGAAATCACTCTGTTCCCGTTCTGAAGCTGAGGCCGTTTGTTCCGTTCCCTGGAAATGACACGGCATGAGCGCAGAGAAAGGGATGCAGGCTCGTTTTGCAGAGCATCGCCCTGCAGGGCTCTGATTCTTGCGCCGCTTTTCCAGTGTCCCAGGACAGCTCGGGGCAGCCCGTGGGGCTCACGGCACCTCCGGCAGGCCCCGTTTTGCATGGGAGTCTCGGCTGGCTGTCAGCCCTACGGCCGGGCAAGTCTCTGGGGAGAGCTGATGGACCTCTGGAGGTCTGCTTTGCTTGGAAGCCCTCACAGACCAGACCTTTGCGGTTCCCCGCTCCCCACCCTCAGTCCCTTCTGTGCAGTATGAATCCCGAGCGCTTACCTGTGCCTGATGTCTTCACAAATCTCTCCAGAGCTGGTAGGCAACCCACAGCAGCCGGAACAGATAGCAGTTTCCCCATAAATCCAGAATGACGCAGATTATCAGGGTTGGCCTTATTAAGCCCTTCAAGTTGTTGAGGATGTCAGGCACGCTGAAGGCCTTTTGCTCGGTGTGCGGGGACTGCTGCTTTGGGCCCTCTGGATCAACAGACTCGCTGGCCCTTTTCGGGACCCATCTGGGGTGTGGAGAAAGGCCAATCCAGAAAGGCCAGTGGGAGGCACGGCGCTCAGCATTAACGGGCAGGCTCTTCTCAGGACGCACGACTTTTTTCTCTCCATTCTGAGGACAGGTGTTCAGTCCAATCCAGCAGAGCCAGTTGGAGGGCTGGCCCTTGGTCTCAACGGGGCTCTGCTCCTCATGAAAGACCTTGTTCTTCTTCCCGTCTTCGGTCTTGGTGGAGCAAGATGTCAGTCCAAGCCTGCAGAGCCAGTTGGAGGGCTGGCTCTTGGACTCAAACAGGCTCTGCTCCTCGGGAAGGACCTGGTCTTTCTTCCTGTCCTCGATCGTGGTGGAGCAGGTGCATAGTCCAAACCAGCAGAGCCAGTTGGAGGGCTGGCTCTTGGACTCAATCGGACGCTGCTCCTCATGAAGGACCTGGTGTTTCTTCTGGTCCTCCATCTTGGTGGGGCAGGTGGTTAGGCCAAACCAGCAGAGCCAGTTGGAGGGCTGGCTCTTGGACTCAATCGGACGCTGCTCCTCATGAAGGACCTGGTGTTTCTTCTGGTCCTCCATCTTGGTGGGGCAGGTGGTTAGGCCAAACCAGCAGAGCCAGTTGGAGGGCTGGCTCTTGGACTCAATCGGACGCTGCTCCTCATGAAGGACCTGGTGTTTCTTCTGGTCCTCCATCTTGGTGGGGCAGGTGGTTAGGCCAAACCAGCAGAGCCAGTTGGAGGGCTGGGCCTTGATCTCAACCGGGCTCTGCTTCTCGGGAAGGACCTGCCTTTTGTTCCCGTCCTCCATCTGGTTGGAGCAGATGGTTCGGCAAAACCAGCAGAGCCAGTTGGAAGGCTGGCTCTTGGTGTCAGTAGGTCCGTGCTCCTGGTGAAGGACGTTCCTTTTGTTCCCATCCTCGATCTTGGTGGGGCAGGTGGTTAGACCAAGCCAGGAGAGCCAGCTGGAGGGCTGGCACTCGGTCTCTAAGGGATGCTGCTCCTCGGGATGGAGCAGCTTTTTGTCCCAATTCCCGACCCAGCTGAGGCAGCTGGACGTGTCAGGAATTGGAGAGATGAAAGCAAGTAAGATGAGGAAGAGAGTCAGGCTGAGCTTCATCCTGCTCTCTCCCAAGAACCGCTCTCAACACACAAGTGGCTGTCACCCAGAGCAGAGCTCCAGCAGTGACCACCAGGACGGAGCGAGTGCTCCAAGTGTCTGAGCTGGGGGAGGCCGCCAGCGTGACTTGATAAAGACTGATGTCATGCCCCGCCTGTGATGTCACAATGCCTTTCCCCGGTGCGGGCGCGGCCGTGCACCCAGCTCGGGGCTGGGGACCCTACACCCAAATCCCACCTCCCTGTTCCACCTCCCCTTTTTGCAACCCGTCTGCACTCTGTAGTTTTCATGCGCGCACGAGGCCACAGAATCACATAATCGCAGATCGGCAGGGGTTGGAAGGGATCTCTAGAGATCCTTGAGACCAACCCCCCTCCCAAAGCAGGCTCCCTACAGCAGGTTGCACAGGTCGGCACCCAGGCAGGTCTTGAACATCTCCAGAGAAGGAGACTCCACCACCTCCCTGGGCAGCCTGTTCCAGTGCTCCGTCACCCTCACTGTAAAGAAGTTCTTGCGCTCAACATGTGCTCTCTCCCCTGGGGCATGGCTGTCTCTGGACGCTTCACAGCCACCGATGCCTCTTTTATCCCTGGCCCACCGCCCTTCCTCCTGCCTAGGAACATGCCCCCAGTCCCCGAACAGCAGCGCTGTCCTGCACCAATGCCTTTAGTGCTGCCACTGTCCCGGACGCACTGCCACCACAATGACACAGGCTGTGGAAATGATGATGTTATTTATTCCATGACTGATGGAAAATGGAGGTGATGATCTGGGGGAGGTTGGTGTCCACCCAGTGCAAGATGTTGTTGTCATCGCAGTTGCCTTCAGCGCCCCCTTTGGTCACCATTTGACCCACAGGCCGCCAGATGGACAGAAGCGCCTTGTGGAAATCACTCTGTTCCCGTTCTGAAGCTGAGGCCGTTTGTTCCGTTCCCTGGAAATGACACGGCATGAGCGCAGAGAAAGGGATGCAGGCTCGTTTTGCAGAGCATCGCCCTGCAGGGCTCTGATTCTTGCGCCGCTTTTCCAGTGTCCCAGGACAGCTCGGGGCAGCCCGTGGGGCTCACGGCACCTCCGGCAGGCCCCGTTTTGCATGGGAGTCTCGGCTGGCTGTCAGCCCTACGGCCGGGCAAGTCTCTGGGGAGAGCTGATGGACCTCTGGAGGTCTGCTTTGCTTGGAAGCCCTCACAGACCAGACCTTTGCGGTTCCCCGCTCCCCACCCTCAGTCCCTTCTGTGCAGTATGAATCCCGAGCGCTTACCTGTGCCTGATGTCTTCACAAATCTCTCCAGAGCTGGTAGGCAACCCACAGCAGCCGGAACAGATAGCAGTTTCCCCATAAATCCAGAATGACGCAGATTATCAGGGTTGGCCTTATTAAGCCCTTCAAGTTGTTGAGGATGTCAGGCACGCTGAAGGCCTTTTGCTCGGTGTGCGGGGACTGCTGCTTTGGGCCCTCTGGATCAACAGACTCGCTGGCCCTTTTCGGGACCCATCTGGGGTGTGGAGAAAGGCCAATCCAGAAAGGCCAGTGGGAGGCACGGCGCTCAGCATTAACGGGCAGGCTCTTCTCAGGACGCACGACTTTTTTCTCTCCATTCTGAGGACAGGTGTTCAGTCCAATCCAGCAGAGCCAGTTGGAGGGCTGGCCCTTGGTCTCAACGGGGCTCTGCTCCTCATGAAAGACCTTGTTCTTCTTCCCGTCTTCGGTCTTGGTGGAGCAAGATGTCAGTCCAAGCCTGCAGAGCCAGTTGGAGGGCTGGCTCTTGGACTCAAACAGGCTCTGCTCCTCGGGAAGGACCTGGTCTTTCTTCCTGTCCTCGATCGTGGTGGAGCAGGTGCATAGTCCAAACCAGCAGAGCCAGTTGGAGGGCTGGCTCTTGGACTCAATCGGACGCTGCTCCTCATGAAGGACCTGGTGTTTCTTCTGGTCCTCCATCTTGGTGGGGCAGGTGGTTAGGCCAAACCAGCAGAGCCAGTTGGAGGGCTGGCTCTTGGACTCAATCGGACGCTGCTCCTCATGAAGGACCTGGTGTTTCTTCTGGTCCTCCATCTTGGTGGGGCAGGTGGTTAGGCCAAACCAGCAGAGCCAGTTGGAGGGCTGGCTCTTGGACTCAATCGGACGCTGCTCCTCATGAAGGACCTGGTGTTTCTTCTGGTCCTCCATCTTGGTGGGGCAGGTGGTTAGGCCAAACCAGCAGAGCCAGTTGGAGGGCTGGGCCTTGATCTCAACCGGGCTCTGCTTCTCGGGAAGGACCTGCCTTTTGTTCCCGTCCTCCATCTGGTTGGAGCAGATGGTTCGGCAAAACCAGCAGAGCCAGTTGGAAGGCTGGCTCTTGGTGTCAGTAGGTCCGTGCTCCTGGTGAAGGACGTTCCTTTTGTTCCCATCCTCGATCTTGGTGGGGCAGGTGGTTAGACCAAGCCAGGAGAGCCAGCTGGAGGGCTGGCACTCGGTCTCTAAGGGATGCTGCTCCTCGGGATGGAGCAGCTTTTTGTCCCAATTCCCGACCCAGCTGAGGCAGCTGGACGTGTCAGGAATTGGAGAGATGAAAGCAAGTAAGATGAGGAAGAGAGTCAGGCTGAGCTTCATCCTGCTCTCTCCCAAGAACCGCTCTCAACACACAAGTGGCTGTCACCCAGAGCAGAGCTCCAGCAGTGACCACCAGGACGGAGCGAGTGCTCCAAGTGTCTGAGCTGGGGGAGGCCGCCAGCGTGACTTGATAAAGACTGATGTCATGCCCCGCCTGTGATGTCACAATGCCTTTCCCCGGTGCGGGCGCGGCCGTGCACCCAGCTCGGGGCTGGGGACCCTACACCCAAATCCCACCTCCCTGTTCCACCTCCCCTTTTTGCAACCCGTCTGCACTCTGTAGTTTTCATGCGCGCACGAGGCCACAGAATCACATAATCGCAGATCGGCAGGGGTTGGAAGGGATCTCTAGAGATCCTTGAGACCAACCCCCCTCCCAAAGCAGGCTCCCTACAGCAGGTTGCACAGGTCGGCACCCAGGCAGGTCTTGAACATCTCCAGAGAAGGAGACTCCACCACCTCCCTGGGCAGCCTGTTCCAGTGCTCCGTCACCCTCACTGTAAAGAAGTTCTTGCGCTCAACATGTGCTCTCTCCCCTGGGGCATGGCTGTCTCTGGACGCTTCACAGCCACCGATGCCTCTTTTATCCCTGGCCCACCGCCCTTCCTCCTGCCTAGGAACATGCCCCCAGTCCCCGAACAGCAGCGCTGTCCTGCACCAATGCCTTTAGTGCTGCCACTGTCCCGGACGCACTGCCACCACAATGACACAGGCTGTGGAAATGATGATGTTATTTATTTCATGACTGATGGAAAATGGAGGTGATGATCTGGGGGAGGTTGGTGTCCACCCAGTGCAAGATGTTGTTGTCATCGCAGTTGCCTTCAGCGCCCCCTTTGGTCACCATTTGACCCACAGGCCGCCAGATGGACAGAAGCGCCTTGTGGAAATCACTCTGTTCCCGTTCTGAAGCTGAGGCCGTTTGTTCCGTTCCCTGGAAATGACACGGCATGAGCGCAGAGAAAGGGATGCAGGCTCGTTTTGCAGAGCATCGCCCTGCAGGGCTCTGATTCTTGCGCCGCTTTTCCAGTGTCCCAGGACAGCTCGGGGCAGCCCGTGGGGCTCACGGCACCTCCGGCAGGCCCCGTTTTGCATGGGAGTCTCGGCTGGCTGTCAGCCCTACGGCCGGGCAAGTCTCTGGGGAGAGCTGATGGACCTCTGGAGGTCTGCTTTGCTTGGAAGCCCTCACAGACCAGACCTTTGCGGTTCCCCGCTCCCCACCCTCAGTCCCTTCTGTGCAGTATGAATCCCGAGCGCTTACCTGTGCCTGATGTCTTCACAAATCTCTCCAGAGCTGGTAGGCAACCCACAGCAGCCGGAACAGATAGCAGTTTCCCCATAAATCCAGAATGACGCAGATTATCAGGGTTGGCCTTATTAAGCCCTTCAAGTTGTTGAGGATGTCAGGCACGCTGAAGGCCTTTTGCTCGGTGTGCGGGGACTGCTGCTTTGGGCCCTCTGGATCAACAGACTCGCTGGCCCTTTTCGGGACCCATCTGGGGTGTGGAGAAAGGCCAATCCAGAAAGGCCAGTGGGAGGCACGGCGCTCAGCATTAACGGGCAGGCTCTTCTCAGGACGCACGACTTTTTTCTCTCCATTCTGAGGACAGGTGTTCAGTCCAATCCAGCAGAGCCAGTTGGAGGGCTGGCCCTTGGTCTCAACGGGGCTCTGCTCCTCATGAAAGACCTTGTTCTTCTTCCCGTCTTCGGTCTTGGTGGAGCAAGATGTCAGTCCAAGCCTGCAGAGCCAGTTGGAGGGCTGGCTCTTGGACTCAAACAGGCTCTGCTCCTCGGGAAGGACCTGGTCTTTCTTCCTGTCCTCGATCGTGGTGGAGCAGGTGCATAGTCCAAACCAGCAGAGCCAGTTGGAGGGCTGGCTCTTGGACTCAATCGGACGCTGCTCCTCATGAAGGACCTGGTGTTTCTTCCTGTCCTCCATCTTGGTGGGGCAGGTCGTTAGGCCAAACCAGCAGAGCCAGTTGGAGGGCTGGCTCTTGGACTCAATCGGACGCTGCTCCTCATGAAGGACCTGGTGTTTCTTCTGGTCCTCCATCTTGGTGGGGCAGGTGGTTAGGCCAAACCAGCAGAGCCAGTTGGAGGGCTGGCTCTTGGACTCAATCGGACGCTGCTCCTCATGAAGGACCTGGTGTTTCTTCTGGTCCTCCATCTTGGTGGGGCAGGTGGTTAGGCCAAACCAGCAGAGCCAGTTGGAGGGCTGGGCCTTGATCTCAACCGGGCTCTGCTTCTCGGGAAGGACCTGCCTTTTGTTCCCGTCCTCCATCTGGTTGGAGCAGATGGTTCGGCAAAACCAGCAGAGCCAGTTGGAAGGCTGGCTCTTGGTGTCAGTAGGTCCGTGCTCCTGGTGAAGGACGTTCCTTTTGTTCCCATCCTCGATCTTGGTGGGGCAGGTGGTTAGACCAAGCCAGGAGAGCCAGCTGGAGGGCTGGCACTCGGTCTCTAAGGGATGCTGCTCCTCGGGATGGAGCAGCTTTTTGTCCCAATTCCCGACCCAGCTGAGGCAGCTGGACGTGTCAGGAATTGGAGAGATGAAAGCAAGTAAGATGAGGAAGAGAGTCAGGCTGAGCTTCATCCTGCTCTCTCCCAAGAACCGCTCTCAACACACAAGTGGCTGTCACCCAGAGCAGAGCTCCAGCAGTGACCACCAGGACGGAGCGAGTGCTCCAAGTGTCTGAGCTGGGGGAGGCCGCCAGCGTGACTTGATAAAGACTGATGTCATGCCCCGCCTGTGATGTCACAATGCCTTTCCCCGGTGCGGGCGCGGCCGTGCACCCAGCTCGGGGCTGGGGACCCTACACCCAAATCCCACCTCCCTGTTCCACCTCCCCTTTTTGCAACCCGTCTGCACTCTGTAGTTTTCATGCGCGCACGAGGCCACAGAATCACATAATCGCAGATCGGCAGGGGTTGGAAGGGATCTCTAGAGATCCTTGAGACCAACCCCCCTCCCAAAGCAGGCTCCCTACAGCAGGTTGCACAGGTCGGCACCCAGGCAGGTCTTGAACATCTCCAGAGAAGGAGACTCCACCACCTCCCTGGGCAGCCTGTTCCAGTGCTCCGTCACCCTCACTGTAAAGAAGTTCTTGCGCTCAACGTGTGCTCTCTCCCCTGGGGCATGGCTGTCTCTGGACGCTTCACAGCCACCGATGCCTCTTTTATCCCTGGCCCACCGCCCTTCCTCCTGCCTAGGAACATGCCCCCAGTCCCCGAACAGCAGCGCTGTCCTGCACCAATGCCTTTAGTGCTGCCACTGTCCCGGACGCACTGCCACCACAATGACACAGGCTGTGGAAATGATGATGTTATTTATTTCATGACTGATGGAAAATGGAGGTGATGATCTGGGGGAGGTTGGTGTCCACCCAGTGCAAGATGTTGTTGTCATCGCAGTTGCCTTCAGCGCCCCCTTTGGTCACCATTTGACCCACAGGCCGCCAGATGGACAGAAGCGCCTTGTGGAAATCACTCTGTTCCCGTTCTGAAGCTGAGGCCGTTTGTTCCGTTCCCTGGAAATGACACGGCATGAGCGCAGAGAAAGGGATGCAGGCTCGTTTTGCAGAGCATCGCCCTGCAGGGCTCTGATTCTTGCGCCGCTTTTCCAGTGTCCCAGGACAGCTCGGGGCAGCCCGTGGGGCTCACGGCACCTCCGGCAGGCCCCGTTTTGCATGGGAGTCTCGGCTGGCTGTCAGCCCTACGGCCGGGCAAGTCTCTGGGGAGAGCTGATGGACCTCTGGAGGTCTGCTTTGCTTGGAAGCCCTCACAGACCAGACCTTTGCGGTTCCCCGCTCCCCACCCTCAGTCCCTTCTGTGCAGTATGAATCCCGAGCGCTTACCTGTGCCTGATGTCTTCACAAATCTCTCCAGAGCTGGTAGGCAACCCACAGCAGCCGGAACAGATAGCAGTTTCCCCATAAATCCAGAATGACGCAGATTATCAGGGTTGGCCTTATTAAGCCCTTCAAGTTGTTGAGGATGTCAGGCACGCTGAAGGCCTTTTGCTCGGTGTGCGGGGACTGCTGCTTTGGGCCCTCTGGATCAACAGACTCGCTGGCCCTTTTCGGGACCCATCTGGGGTGTGGAGAAAGGCCAATCCAGAAAGGCCAGTGGGAGGCACGGCGCTCAGCATTAACGGGCAGGCTCTTCTCAGGACGCACGACTTTTTTCTCTCCATTCTGAGGACAGGTGTTCAGTCCAATCCAGCAGAGCCAGTTGGAGGGCTGGCCCTTGGTCTCAACGGGGCTCTGCTCCTCATGAAAGACCTTGTTCTTCTTCCCGTCTTCGGTCTTGGTGGAGCAAGATGTCAGTCCAAGCCTGCAGAGCCAGTTGGAGGGCTGGCTCTTGGACTCAAACAGGCTCTGCTCCTCGGGAAGGACCTGGTCTTTCTTCCTGTCCTCGATCGTGGTGGAGCAGGTGCATAGTCCAAACCAGCAGAGCCAGTTGGAGGGCTGGCTCTTGGACTCAAACAGGCTCTGCTCCTCGGGAAGGACCTGGTCTTTCTTCCTGTCCTCGATCGTGGTGGAGCAGGTGCATAGTCCAAACCAGCAGAGCCAGTTGGAGGGCTGGCTCTTGGACTCAATCGGACGCTGCTCCTCATGAAGGACCTGGTGTTTCTTCTGGTCCTCCATCTTGGTGGGGCAGGTGGTTAGGCCAAACCAGCAGAGCCAGTTGGAGGGCTGGCTCTTGGACTCAATCGGACGCTGCTCCTCATGAAGGACCTGGTGTTTCTTCTGGTCCTCCATCTTGGTGGGGCAGGTGGTTAGGCCAAACCAGCAGAGCCAGTTGGAGGGCTGGGCCTTGATCTCAACCGGGCTCTGCTTCTCGGGAAGGACCTGCCTTTTGTTCCCGTCCTCCATCTGGTTGGAGCAGATGGTTCGGCAAAACCAGCAGAGCCAGTTGGAAGGCTGGCTCTTGGTGTCAGTAGGTCCGTGCTCCTGGTGAAGGACGTTCCTTTTGTTCCCATCCTCGATCTTGGTGGGGCAGGTGGTTAGACCAAGCCAGGAGAGCCAGCTGGAGGGCTGGCACTCGGTCTCTAAGGGATGCTGCTCCTCGGGATGGAGCAGCTTTTTGTCCCAATTCCCGACCCAGCTGAGGCAGCTGGACGTGTCAGGAATTGGAGAGATGAAAGCAAGTAAGATGAGGAAGAGAGTCAGGCTGAGCTTCATCCTGCTCTCTCCCAAGAACCGCTCTCAACACACAAGTGGCTGTCACCCAGAGCAGAGCTCCAGCAGTGACCACCAGGACGGAGCGAGTGCTCCAAGTGTCTGAGCTGGGGGAGGCCGCCAGCGTGACTTGATAAAGACTGATGTCATGCCCCGCCTGTGATGTCACAATGCCTTTCCCCGGTGCGGGCGCGGCCGTGCACCCAGCTCGGGGCTGGGGACCCTACACCCAAATCCCACCTCCCTGTTCCACCTCCCCTTTTTGCAACCCGTCTGCACTCTGTAGTTTTCATGAGCGCACGAGGCCACAGAATCACATAATCGCAGATCGGCAGGGGTTGGAAGGGATCTCTAGAGATCCTTGAGACCAACCCCCCTCCCAAAGCAGGCTCCCTACAGCAGGTTGCACAGGTCGGCACCCAGGCAGGTCTTGAACATCTCCAGAGAAGGAGACTCCACCACCTCCCTGGGCAGCCTGTTCCAGTGCTCCGTCACCTCACTGTAAAGAAGTTCTTGCGCTCAACGTGTGCTCTCTCCCCTGGGGCATGGCTGTCTCTGGACGCTTCACAGCCACCGATGCCTCTTTTATCCCTGGCCCACCGCCCTTCCTCCTGCCTAGGAACATGCCCCCAGTCCCCGAACAGCAGCGCTGTCCTGCACCAATGCCTTTAGTGCTGCCACTGTCCCGGACGCACTGCCACCACAATGACACAGGCTGTGGAAATGATGATGTTATTTATTTCATGACTGATGGAAAATGGAGGTGATGATCTGGGGGAGGTTGGTGTCCACCCAGTGCAAGATGTTGTTGTCATCGCAGTTGCCTTCAGCGCCCCCTTTGGTCACCATTTGACCCACAGGCCGCCAGATGGACAGAAGCGCCTTGTGGAAATCACTCTGTTCCCGTTCTGAAGCTGAGGCCGTTTGTTCCGTTCCCTGGAAATGACACGGCATGAGCGCAGAGAAAGGGATGCAGGCTCGTTTTGCAGAGCATCGCCCTGCAGGGCTCTGATTCTTGCGCCGCTTTTCCAGTGTCCCAGGACAGCTCGGGGCAGCCCGTGGGGCTCACGGCACCTCCGGCAGGCCCCGTTTTGCATGGGAGTCTCGGCTGGCTGTCAGCCCTACGGCCGGGCAAGTCTCTGGGGAGAGCTGATGGACCTCTGGAGGTCTGCTTTGCTTGGAAGCCCTCACAGACCAGACCTTTGCGGTTCCCCGCTCCCCACCCTCAGTCCCTTCTGTGCAGTATGAATCCCGAGCGCTTACCTGTGCCTGATGTCTTCACAAATCTCTCCAGAGCTGGTAGGCAACCCACAGCAGCCGGAACAGATAGCAGTTTCCCCATAAATCCAGAATGACGCAGATTATCAGGGTTGGCCTTATTAAGCCCTTCAAGTTGTTGAGGATGTCAGGCACGCTGAAGGCCTTTTGCTCGGTGTGCGGGGACTGCTGCTTTGGGCCCTCTGGATCAACAGACTCGCTGGCCCTTTTCGGGACCCATCTGGGGTGTGGAGAAAGGCCAATCCAGAAAGGCCAGTGGGAGGCACGGCGCTCAGCATTAACGGGCAGGCTCTTCTCAGGACGCACGACTTTTTTCTCTCCATTCTGAGGACAGGTGTTCAGTCCAATCCAGCAGAGCCAGTTGGAGGGCTGGCCCTTGGTCTCAACGGGGCTCTGCTCCTCATGAAAGACCTTGTTCTTCTTCCCGTCTTCGGTCTTGGTGGAGCAAGATGTCAGTCCAAGCCTGCAGAGCCAGTTGGAGGGCTGGCTCTTGGACTCAAACAGGCTCTGCTCCTCGGGAAGGACCTGGTCTTTCTTCCTGTCCTCGATCGTGGTGGAGCAGGTGCATAGTCCAAACCAGCAGAGCCAGTTGGAGGGCTGGCTCTTGGACTCAAACAGGCTCTGCTCCTCGGGAAGGACCTGGTCTTTCTTCCTGTCCTCGATCGTGGTGGAGCAGGTGCATAGTCCAAACCAGCAGAGCCAGTTGGAGGGCTGGCTCTTGGACTCAATCGGACGCTGCTCCTCATGAAGGACCTGGTGTTTCTTCTGGTCCTCCATCTTGGTGGGGCAGGTGGTTAGGCCAAACCAGCAGAGCCAGTTGGAGGGCTGGCTCTTGGACTCAATCGGACGCTGCTCCTCATGAAGGACCTGGTGTTTCTTCTGGTCCTCCATCTTGGTGGGGCAGGTGGTTAGGCCAAACCAGCAGAGCCAGTTGGAGGGCTGGGCCTTGATCTCAACCGGGCTCTGCTTCTCGGGAAGGACCTGCCTTTTGTTCCCGTCCTCCATCTGGTTGGAGCAGATGGTTCGGCAAAACCAGCAGAGCCAGTTGGAAGGCTGGCTCTTGGTGTCAGTAGGTCCGTGCTCCTGGTGAAGGACGTTCCTTTTGTTCCCATCCTCGATCTTGGTGGGGCAGGTGGTTAGACCAAGCCAGGAGAGCCAGCTGGAGGGCTGGCACTCGGTCTCTAAGGGATGCTGCTCCTCGGGATGGAGCAGCTTTTTGTCCCAATTCCCGACCCAGCTGAGGCAGCTGGACGTGTCAGGAATTGGAGAGATGAAAGCAAGTAAGATGAGGAAGAGAGTCAGGCTGAGCTTCATCCTGCTCTCTCCCAAGAACCGCTCTCAACACACAAGTGGCTGTCACCCAGAGCAGAGCTCCAGCAGTGACCACCAGGACGGAGCGAGTGCTCCAAGTGTCTGAGCTGGGGGAGGCCGCCAGCGTGACTTGATAAAGACTGATGTCATGCCCCGCCTGTGATGTCACAATGCCTTTCCCCGGTGCGGGCGCGGCCGTGCACCCAGCTCGGGGCTGGGGACCCTACACCCAAATCCCACCTCCCTGTTCCACCTCCCCTTTTTGCAACCCGTCTGCACTCTGTAGTTTTCATGAGCGCACGAGGCCACAGAATCACATAATCGCAGATCGGCAGGGGTTGGAAGGGATCTCTAGAGATCCTTGAGACCAACCCCCCTCCCAAAGCAGGCTCCCTACAGCAGGTTGCACAGGTCGGCACCCAGGCAGGTCTTGAACATCTCCAGAGAAGGAGACTCCACCACCTCCCTGGGCAGCCTGTTCCAGTGCTCCGTCACCCTCACTGTAAAGAAGTTCTTGCGCTCAACGTGTGCTCTCTCCCCTGGGGCATGGCTGTCTCTGGACGCTTCACAGCCACCGATGCCTCTTTTATCCCTGGCCCACCGCCCTTCCTCCTGCCTAGGAACATGCCCCCAGTCCCCGAACAGCAGCGCTGTCCTGCACCAATGCCTTTAGTGCTGCCACTGTCCCGGACGCACTGCCACCACAATGACACAGGCTGTGGAAATGATGATGTTATTTATTTCATGACTGATGGAAAATGGAGGTGATGATCTGGGGGAGGTTGGTGTCCACCCAGTGCAAGATGTTGTTGTCATCGCAGTTGCCTTCAGCGCCCCCTTTGGTCACCATTTGACCCACAGGCCGCCAGATGGACAGAAGCGCCTTGTGGAAATCACTCTGTTCCCGTTCTGAAGCTGAGGCCGTTTGTTCCGTTCCCTGGAAATGACACGGCATGAGCGCAGAGAAAGGGATGCAGGCTCGTTTTGCAGAGCATCGCCCTGCAGGGCTCTGATTCTTGCGCCGCTTTTCCAGTGTCCCAGGACAGCTCGGGGCAGCCCGTGGGGCTCACGGCACCTCCGGCAGGCCCCGTTTTGCATGGGAGTCTCGGCTGGCTGTCAGCCCTACGGCCGGGCAAGTCTCTGGGGAGAGCTGATGGACCTCTGGAGGTCTGCTTTGCTTGGAAGCCCTCACAGACCAGACCTTTGCGGTTCCCCGCTCCCCACCCTCAGTCCCTTCTGTGCAGTATGAATCCCGAGCGCTTACCTGTGCCTGATGTCTTCACAAATCTCTCCAGAGCTGGTAGGCAACCCACAGCAGCCGGAACAGATAGCAGTTTCCCCATAAATCCAGAATGACGCAGATTATCAGGGTTGGCCTTATTAAGCCCTTCAAGTTGTTGAGGATGTCAGGCACGCTGAAGGCCTTTTGCTCGGTGTGCGGGGACTGCTGCTTTGGGCCCTCTGGATCAACAGACTCGCTGGCCCTTTTCGGGACCCATCTGGGGTGTGGAGAAAGGCCAATCCAGAAAGGCCAGTGGGAGGCACGGTGCTCAGCATTAACGGGCAGGCTCTTCTCAGGACGCACGACTTTTTTCTCTCCATTCTGAGGACAGGTGTTCAGTCCAATCCAGCAGAGCCAGTTGGAGGGCTGGCCCTTGGTCTCAACGGGGCTCTGCTCCTCATGAAAGACCTTGTTCTTCTTCCCGTCTTCGGTCTTGGTGGAGCAAGATGTCAGTCCAAGCCTGCAGAGCCAGTTGGAGGGCTGGCTCTTGGACTCAAACAGGCTCTGCTCCTCGGGAAGGACCTGGTCTTTCTTCCTGTCCTCGATCGTGGTGGAGCAGGTGCATAGTCCAAACCAGCAGAGCCAGTTGGAGGGCTGGCTCTTGGACTCAAACAGGCTCTGCTCCTCGGGAAGGACCTGGTCTTTCTTCCTGTCCTCGATCGTGGTGGAGCAGGTGCATAGTCCAAACCAGCAGAGCCAGTTGGAGGGCTGGCTCTTGGACTCAATCGGACGCTGCTCCTCATGAAGGACCTGGTGTTTCTTCTGGTCCTCCATCTTGGTGGGGCAGGTGGTTAGGCCAAACCAGCAGAGCCAGTTGGAGGGCTGGGCCTTGATCTCAACCGGGCTCTGCTTCTCGGGAAGGACCTGCCTTTTGTTCCCGTCCTCCATCTGGTTGGAGCAGATGGTTCGGCAAAACCAGCAGAGCCAGTTGGAAGGCTGGCTCTTGGTGTCAGTAGGTCCGTGCTCCTGGTGAAGGACGTTCCTTTTGTTCCCATCCTCGATCTTGGTGGGGCAGGTGGTTAGACCAAGCCAGGAGAGCCAGCTGGAGGGCTGGCACTCGGTCTCTAAGGGATGCTGCTCCTCGGGATGGAGCAGCTTTTTGTCCCAATTCCCGACCCAGCTGAGGCAGCTGGACGTGTCAGGAATTGGAGAGATGAAAGCAAGTAAGATGAGGAAGAGAGTCAGGCTGAGCTTCATCCTGCTCTCTCCCAAGAACCGCTCTCAACACACAAGTGGCTGTCACCCAGAGCAGAGCTCCAGCAGTGACCACCAGGACGGAGCGAGTGCTCCAAGTGTCTGAGCTGGGGGAGGCCGCCAGCGTGACTTGATAAAGACTGATGTCATGCCCCGCCTGTGATGTCACAATGCCTTTCCCCGGTGCGGGCGCGGCCGTGCACCCAGCTCGGGGCTGGGGACCCTACACCCAAATCCCACCTCCCTGTTCCACCTCCCCTTTTTGCAACCCGTCTGCACTCTGTAGTTTTCATGCGCGCACGAGGCCACAGAATCACATAATCGCAGATCGGCAGGGGTTGGAAGGGATCTCTAGAGATCCTTGAGACCAACCCCCCTCCCAAAGCAGGCTCCCTACAGCAGGTTGCACAGGTCGGCACCCAGGCAGGTCTTGAACATCTCCAGAGAAGGAGACTCCACCACCTCCCTGGGCAGCCTGTTCCAGTGCTCCGTCACCCTCACTGTAAAGAAGTTCTTGCGCTCAACGTGTGCTCTCTCCCCTGGGGCATGGCTGTCTCTGGACGCTTCACAGCCACCGATGCCTCTTTTATCCCTGGCCCACCGCCCTTCCTCCTGCCTAGGAACATGCCCCCAGTCCCCGAACAGCAGCGCTGTCCTGCACCAATGCCTTTAGTGCTGCCACTGTCCCGGACGCACTGCCACCACAATGACACAGGCTGTGGAAATGATGATGTTATTTATTTCATGACTGATGGAAAATGGAGGTGATGATCTGGGGGAGGTTGGTGTCCACCCAGTGCAAGATGTTGTTGTCATCGCAGTTGCCTTCAGCGCCCCCTTTGGTCACCATTTGACCCACAGGCCGCCAGATGGACAGAAGCGCCTTGTGGAAATCACTCTGTTCCCGTTCTGAAGCTGAGGCCGTTTGTTCCGTTCCCTGGAAATGACACGGCATGAGCGCAGAGAAAGGGATGCAGGCTCGTTTTGCAGAGCATCGCCCTGCAGGGCTCTGATTCTTGCGCCGCTTTTCCAGTGTCCCAGGACAGCTCGGGGCAGCCCGTGGGGCTCACGGCACCTCCGGCAGGCCCCGTTTTGCATGGGAGTCTCGGCTGGCTGTCAGCCCTACGGCCGGGCAAGTCTCTGGGGAGAGCTGATGGACCTCTGGAGGTCTGCTTTGCTTGGAAGCCCTCACAGACCAGACCTTTGCGGTTCCCCGCTCCCCACCCTCAGTCCCTTCTGTGCAGTATGAATCCCGAGCGCTTACCTGTGCCTGATGTCTTCACAAATCTCTCCAGAGCTGGTAGGCAACCCACAGCAGCCGGAACAGATAGCAGTTTCCCCATAAATCCAGAATGACGCAGATTATCAGGGTTGGCCTTATTAAGCCCTTCAAGTTGTTGAGGATGTCAGGCACGCTGAAGGCCTTTTGCTCGGTGTGCGGGGACTGCTGCTTTGGGCCCTCTGGATCAACAGACTCGCTGGCCCTTTTCGGGACCCATCTGGGGTGTGGAGAAAGGCCAATCCAGAAAGGCCAGTGGGAGGCACGGCGCTCAGCATTAACGGGCAGGCTCTTCTCAGGACGCACGACTTTTTTCTCTCCATTCTGAGGACAGGTGTTCAGTCCAATCCAGCAGAGCCAGTTGGAGGGCTGGCCCTTGGTCTCAACGGGGCTCTGCTCCTCATGAAAGACCTTGTTCTTCTTCCCGTCTTCGGTCTTGGTGGAGCAAGATGTCAGTCCAAGCCTGCAGAGCCAGTTGGAGGGCTGGCTCTTGGACTCAAACAGGCTCTGCTCCTCGGGAAGGACCTGGTCTTTCTTCCTGTCCTCGATCGTGGTGGAGCAGGTGCATAGTCCAAACCAGCAGAGCCAGTTGGAGGGCTGGCTCTTGGACTCAAACAGGCTCTGCTCCTCGGGAAGGACCTGGTCTTTCTTCCTGTCCTCGATCGTGGTGGAGCAGGTGCATAGTCCAAACCAGCAGAGCCAGTTGGAGGGCTGGCTCTTGGACTCAATCGGACGCTGCTCCTCATGAAGGACCTGGTGTTTCTTCTGGTCCTCCATCTTGGTGGGGCAGGTGGTTAGGCCAAACCAGCAGAGCCAGTTGGAGGGCTGGCTCTTGGACTCAATCGGACGCTGCTCCTCATGAAGGACCTGGTGTTTCTTCTGGTCCTCCATCTTGGTGGGGCAGGTGGTTAGGCCAAACCAGCAGAGCCAGTTGGAGGGCTGGGCCTTGATCTCAACCGGGCTCTGCTTCTCGGGAAGGACCTGCCTTTTGTTCCCGTCCTCCATCTGGTTGGAGCAGATGGTTCGGCAAAACCAGCAGAGCCAGTTGGAAGGCTGGCTCTTGGTGTCAGTAGGTCCGTGCTCCTGGTGAAGGACGTTCCTTTTGTTCCCATCCTCGATCTTGGTGGGGCAGGTGGTTAGACCAAGCCAGGAGAGCCAGCTGGAGGGCTGGCACTCGGTCTCTAAGGGATGCTGCTCCTCGGGATGGAGCAGCTTTTTGTCCCAATTCCCGACCCAGCTGAGGCAGCTGGACGTGTCAGGAATTGGAGAGATGAAAGCAAGTAAGATGAGGAAGAGAGTCAGGCTGAGCTTCATCCTGCTCTCTCCCAAGAACCGCTCTCAACACACAAGTGGCTGTCACCCAGAGCAGAGCTCCAGCAGTGACCACCAGGACGGAGCGAGTGCTCCAAGTGTCTGAGCTGGGGGAGGCCGCCAGCGTGACTTGATAAAGACTGATGTCATGCCCCGCCTGTGATGTCACAATGCCTTTCCCCGGTGCGGGCGCGGCCGTGCACCCAGCTCGGGGCTGGGGACCCTACACCCAAATCCCACCTCCCTGTTCCACCTCCCCTTTTTGCAACCCGTCTGCACTCTGTAGTTTTCATGAGCGCACGAGGCCACAGAATCACATAATCGCAGATCGGCAGGGGTTGGAAGGGATCTCTAGAGATCCTTGAGACCAACCCCCCTCCCAAAGCAGGCTCCCTACAGCAGGTTGCACAGGTCGGCACCCAGGCAGGTCTTGAACATCTCCAGAGAAGGAGACTCCACCACCTCCCTGGGCAGCCTGTTCCAGTGCTCCGTCACCCTCACTGTAAAGAAGTTCTTGCGCTCAACGTGTGCTCTCTCCCCTGGGGCATGGCTGTCTCTGGACGCTTCACAGCCACCGATGCCTCTTTTATCCCTGGCCCACCGCCCTTCCTCCTGCCTAGGAACATGCCCCCAGTCCCCGAACAGCAGCGCTGTCCTGCACCAATGCCTTTAGTGCTGCCACTGTCCCGGACGCACTGCCACCACAATGACACAGGCTGTGGAAATGATGATGTTATTTATTTCATGACTGATGGAAAATGGAGGTGATGATCTGGGGGAGGTTGGTGTCCACCCAGTGCAAGATGTTGTTGTCATCGCAGTTGCCTTCAGCGCCCCCTTTGGTCACCATTTGACCCACAGGCCGCCAGATGGACAGAAGCGCCTTGTGGAAATCACTCTGTTCCCGTTCTGAAGCTGAGGCCGTTTGTTCCGTTCCCTGGAAATGACACGGCATGAGCGCAGAGAAAGGGATGCAGGCTCGTTTTGCAGAGCATCGCCCTGCAGGGCTCTGATTCTTGCGCCGCTTTTCCAGTGTCCCAGGACAGCTCGGGGCAGCCCGTGGGGCTCACGGCACCTCCGGCAGGCCCCGTTTTGCATGGGAGTCTCGGCTGGCTGTCAGCCCTACGGCCGGGCAAGTCTCTGGGGAGAGCTGATGGACCTCTGGAGGTCTGCTTTGCTTGGAAGCCCTCACAGACCAGACCTTTGCGGTTCCCCGCTCCCCACCCTCAGTCCCTTCTGTGCAGTATGAATCCCGAGCGCTTACCTGTGCCTGATGTCTTCACAAATCTCTCCAGAGCTGGTAGGCAACCCACAGCAGCCGGAACAGATAGCAGTTTCCCCATAAATCCAGAATGACGCAGATTATCAGGGTTGGCCTTATTAAGCCCTTCAAGTTGTTGAGGATGTCAGGCACGCTGAAGGCCTTTTGCTCGGTGTGCGGGGACTGCTGCTTTGGGCCCTCTGGATCAACAGACTCGCTGGCCCTTTTCGGGACCCATCTGGGGTGTGGAGAAAGGCCAATCCAGAAAGGCCAGTGGGAGGCACGGCGCTCAGCATTAACGGGCAGGCTCTTCTCAGGACGCACGACTTTTTTCTCTCCATTCTGAGGACAGGTGTTCAGTCCAATCCAGCAGAGCCAGTTGGAGGGCTGGCCCTTGGTCTCAACGGGGCTCTGCTCCTCATGAAAGACCTTGTTCTTCTTCCCGTCTTCGGTCTTGGTGGAGCAAGATGTCAGTCCAAGCCTGCAGAGCCAGTTGGAGGGCTGGCTCTTGGACTCAAACAGGCTCTGCTCCTCGGGAAGGACCTGGTCTTTCTTCCTGTCCTCGATCGTGGTGGAGCAGGTGCATAGTCCAAACCAGCAGAGCCAGTTGGAGGGCTGGCTCTTGGACTCAAACAGGCTCTGCTCCTCGGGAAGGACCTGGTCTTTCTTCCTGTCCTCGATCGTGGTGGAGCAGGTGCATAGTCCAAACCAGCAGAGCCAGTTGGAGGGCTGGCTCTTGGACTCAATCGGACGCTGCTCCTCATGAAGGACCTGGTGTTTCTTCTGGTCCTCCATCTTGGTGGGGCAGGTGGTTAGGCCAAACCAGCAGAGCCAGTTGGAGGGCTGGCTCTTGGACTCAATCGGACGCTGCTCCTCATGAAGGACCTGGTGTTTCTTCTGGTCCTCCATCTTGGTGGGGCAGGTGGTTAGGCCAAACCAGCAGAGCCAGTTGGAGGGCTGGGCCTTGATCTCAACCGGGCTCTGCTTCTCGGGAAGGACCTGCCTTTTGTTCCCGTCCTCCATCTGGTTGGAGCAGATGGTTCGGCAAAACCAGCAGAGCCAGTTGGAAGGCTGGCTCTTGGTGTCAGTAGGTCCGTGCTCCTGGTGAAGGACGTTCCTTTTGTTCCCATCCTCGATCTTGGTGGGGCAGGTGGTTAGACCAAGCCAGGAGAGCCAGCTGGAGGGCTGGCACTCGGTCTCTAAGGGATGCTGCTCCTCGGGATGGAGCAGCTTTTTGTCCCAATTCCCGACCCAGCTGAGGCAGCTGGACGTGTCAGGAATTGGAGAGATGAAAGCAAGTAAGATGAGGAAGAGAGTCAGGCTGAGCTTCATCCTGCTCTCTCCCAAGAACCGCTCTCAACACACAAGTGGCTGTCACCCAGAGCAGAGCTCCAGCAGTGACCACCAGGACGGAGCGAGTGCTCCAAGTGTCTGAGCTGGGGGAGGCCGCCAGCGTGACTTGATAAAGACTGATGTCATGCCCCGCCTGTGATGTCACAATGCCTTTCCCCGGTGCGGGCGCGGCCGTGCACCCAGCTCGGGGCTGGGGACCCTACACCCAAATCCCACCTCCCTGTTCCACCTCCCCTTTTTGCAACCCGTCTGCACTCTGTAGTTTTCATGAGCGCACGAGGCCACAGAATCACATAATCGCAGATCGGCAGGGGTTGGAAGGGATCTCTAGAGATCCTTGAGACCAACCCCCCTCCCAAAGCAGGCTCCCTACAGCAGGTTGCACAGGTCGGCACCCAGGCAGGTCTTGAACATCTCCAGAGAAGGAGACTCCACCACCTCCCTGGGCAGCCTGTTCCAGTGCTCCGTCACCCTCACTGTAAAGAAGTTCTTGCGCTCAACGTGTGCTCTCTCCCCTGGGGCATGGCTGTCTCTGGACGCTTCACAGCCACCGATGCCTCTTTTATCCCTGGCCCACCGCCCTTCCTCCTGCCTAGGAACATGCCCCCAGTCCCCGAACAGCAGCGCTGTCCTGCACCAATGCCTTTAGTGCTGCCACTGTCCCGGACGCACTGCCACCACAATGACACAGGCTGTGGAAATGATGATGTTATTTATTTCATGACTGATGGAAAATGGAGGTGATGATCTGGGGGAGGTTGGTGTCCACCCAGTGCAAGATGTTGTTGTCATCGCAGTTGCCTTCAGCGCCCCCTTTGGTCACCATTTGACCCACAGGCCGCCAGATGGACAGAAGCGCCTTGTGGAAATCACTCTGTTCCCGTTCTGAAGCTGAGGCCGTTTGTTCCGTTCCCTGGAAATGACACGGCATGAGCGCAGAGAAAGGGATGCAGGCTCGTTTTGCAGAGCATCGCCCTGCAGGGCTCTGATTCTTGCGCCGCTTTTCCAGTGTCCCAGGACAGCTCGGGGCAGCCCGTGGGGCTCACGGCACCTCCGGCAGGCCCCGTTTTGCATGGGAGTCTCGGCTGGCTGTCAGCCCTACGGCCGGGCAAGTCTCTGGGGAGAGCTGATGGACCTCTGGAGGTCTGCTTTGCTTGGAAGCCCTCACAGACCAGACCTTTGCGGTTCCCCGCTCCCCACCCTCAGTCCCTTCTGTGCAGTATGAATCCCGAGCGCTTACCTGTGCCTGATGTCTTCACAAATCTCTCCAGAGCTGGTAGGCAACCCACAGCAGCCGGAACAGATAGCAGTTTCCCCATAAATCCAGAATGACGCAGATTATCAGGGTTGGCCTTATTAAGCCCTTCAAGTTGTTGAGGATGTCAGGCACGCTGAAGGCCTTTTGCTCGGTGTGCGGGGACTGCTGCTTTGGGCCCTCTGGATCAACAGACTCGCTGGCCCTTTTCGGGACCCATCTGGGGTGTGGAGAAAGGCCAATCCAGAAAGGCCAGTGGGAGGCACGGCGCTCAGCATTAACGGGCAGGCTCTTCTCAGGACGCACGACTTTTTTCTCTCCATTCTGAGGACAGGTGTTCAGTCCAATCCAGCAGAGCCAGTTGGAGGGCTGGCCCTTGGTCTCAACGGGGCTCTGCTCCTCATGAAAGACCTTGTTCTTCTTCCCGTCTTCGGTCTTGGTGGAGCAAGATGTCAGTCCAAGCCTGCAGAGCCAGTTGGAGGGCTGGCTCTTGGACTCAAACAGGCTCTGCTCCTCGGGAAGGACCTGGTCTTTCTTCCTGTCCTTGATCGTGGTGGAGCAGGTGCATAGTCCAAACCAGCAGAGCCAGTTGGAGGGCTGGCTCTTGGACTCAATCGGACGCTGCTCCTCATGAAGGACCTGGTGTTTCTTCTGGTCCTCCATCTTGGTGGGGCAGGTGGTTAGGCCAAACCAGCAGAGCCAGTTGGAGGGCTGGCTCTTGGACTCAATCGGACGCTGCTCCTCATGAAGGACCTGGTGTTTCTTCTGGTCCTCCATCTTGGTGGGGCAGGTGGTTAGGCCAAACCAGCAGAGCCAGTTGGAGGGCTGGGCCTTGATCTCAACCGGGCTCTGCTCCTCATGAAGGACCTGCCTTTTGTTCCCGTCCTCCATCTGGTTGGAGCAGATGGTTCGGCAAAACCAGCAGAGCCAGTTGGAAGGCTGGCTCTTGGTGTCAGTAGGTCCGTGCTCCTGGTGAAGGACGTTCCTTTTGTTCCCATCCTCGATCTTGGTGGGGCAGGTGGTTAGACCAAGCCAGGAGAGCCAGCTGGAGGGCTGGCACTCGGTCTCTAAGGGATGCTGCTCCTCGGGATGGAGCAGCTTTTTGTCCCAATTCCCGACCCAGCTGAGGCAGCTGGACGTGTCAGGAATTGGAGAGATGAAAGCAAGTAAGATGAGGAAGAGAGTCAGGCTGAGCTTCATCCTGCTCTCTCCCAAGAACCGCTCTCAACACACAAGTGGCTGTCACCCAGAGCAGAGCTCCAGCAGTGACCACCAGGACGGAGCGAGTGCTCCAAGTGTCTGAGCTGGGGGAGGCCGCCAGCGTGACTTGATAAAGACTGATGTCATGCCCCGCCTGTGATGTCACAATGCCTTTCCCCGGTGCGGGCGCGGCCGTGCACCCAGCTCGGGGCTGGGGACCCTACACCCAAATCCCACCTCCCTGTTCCACCTCCCCTTTTTGCAACCCGTCTGCACTCTGTAGTTTTCATGAGCGCACGAGGCCACAGAATCACATAATCGCAGATCGGCAGGGGTTGGAAGGGATCTCTAGAGATCCTTGAGACCAACCCCCCTCCCAAAGCAGGCTCCCTACAGCAGGTTGCACAGGTCGGCACCCAGGCAGGTCTTGAACATCTCCAGAGAAGGAGACTCCACCACCTCCCTGGGCAGCCTGTTCCAGTGCTCCGTCACCCTCACTGTAAAGAAGTTCTTGCGCTCAACATGTGCTCTCTCCCCTGGGGCATGGCTGTCTCTGGACGCTTCACAGCCACCGATGCCTCTTTTATCCCTGGCCCACCGCCCTTCCTCCTGCCTAGGAACATGCCCCCAGTCCCCGAACAGCAGCGCTGTCCTGCACCAATGCCTTTAGTGCTGCCACTGTCCCGGACGCACTGCCACCACAATGACACAGGCTGTGGAAATGATGATGTTATTTATTTCATGACTGATGGAAAATGGAGGTGATGATCTGGGGGAGGTTGGTGTCCACCCAGTGCAAGATGTTGTTGTCATCGCAGTTGCCTTCAGCGCCCCCTTTGGTCACCATTTGACCCACAGGCCGCCAGATGGACAGAAGCGCCTTGTGGAAATCACTCTGTTCCCGTTCTGAAGCTGAGGCCGTTTGTTCCGTTCCCTGGAAATGACACGGCATGAGCGCAGAGAAAGGGATGCAGGCTCGTTTTGCAGAGCATCGCCCTGCAGGGCTCTGATTCTTGCGCCGCTTTTCCAGTGTCCCAGGACAGCTCGGGGCAGCCCGTGGGGCTCACGGCACCTCCGGCAGGCCCCGTTTTGCATGGGAGTCTCGGCTGGCTGTCAGCCCTACGGCCGGGCAAGTCTCTGGGGAGAGCTGATGGACCTCTGGAGGTCTGCTTTGCTTGGAAGCCCTCACAGACCAGACCTTTGCGGTTCCCCGCTCCCCACCCTCAGTCCCTTCTGTGCAGTATGAATCCCGAGCGCTTACCTGTGCCTGATGTCTTCACAAATCTCTCCAGAGCTGGTAGGCAACCCACAGCAGCCGGAACAGATAGCAGTTTCCCCATAAATCCAGAATGACGCAGATTATCAGGGTTGGCCTTATTAAGCCCTTCAAGTTGTTGAGGATGTCAGGCACGCTGAAGGCCTTTTGCTCGGTGTGCGGGGACTGCTGCTTTGGGCCCTCTGGATCAACAGACTAGCTGGCCCTTTTCGGGACCCATCTGGGGTGTGGAGAAAGGCCAATCCAGAAAGGCCAGTGGGAGGCACGGTGCTCAGCATTAACGGGCAGGCTCTTCTCAGGACGCACGACTTTTTTCTCTCCATTCTGAGGACAGGTGTTCAGTCCAATCCAGCAGAGCCAGTTGGAGGGCTGGCCCTTGGTCTCAACGGGGCTCTGCTCCTCATGAAAGACCTTGTTCTTCTTCCCGTCTTCGGTCTTGGTGGAGCAAGATGTCAGTCCAAGCCTGCAGAGCCAGTTGGAGGGCTGGCTCTTGGACTCAAACAGGCTCTGCTCCTCGGGAAGGACCTGGTCTTTCTTCCTGTCCTCGATCGTGGTGGAGCAGGTGCATAGTCCAAACCAGCAGAGCCAGTTGGAGGGCTGGCTCTTGGACTCAAACAGGCTCTGCTCCTCGGGAAGGACCTGGTCTTTCTTCCTGTCCTTGATCGTGGTGGAGCAGGTGCATAGTCCAAACCAGCAGAGCCAGTTGGAGGGCTGGCTCTTGGACTCAATCGGACGCTGCTCCTCATGAAGGACCTGGTTTTTCTTCTGGTCCTCCATCTTGGTGGGGCAGGTGGTTAGGCCAAACCAGCAGAGCCAGTTGGAGGGCTGGCTCTTGGACTCAATCGGACGCTGCTCCTCATGAAGGACCTGGTTTTTCTTCTGGTCCTCCATCTTGGTGGGGCAGGTGGTTAGGCCAAACCAGCAGAGCCAGTTGGAGGGCTGGGCCTTGATCTCAACCGGGCTCTGCTTCTCGGGAAGGACCTGCCTTTTGTTCCCGTCCTCCATCTGGTTGGAGCAGATGGTTCGGCAAAACCAGCAGAGCCAGTTGGAAGGCTGGCTCTTGGTGTCAGTAGGTCCGTGCTCCTGGTGAAGGACGTTCCTTTTGTTCCCATCCTCGATCTTGGTGGGGCAGGTGGTTAGACCAAGCCAGGAGAGCCAGCTGGAGGGCTGGCACTCGGTCTCTAAGGGATGCTGCTCCTCGGGATGGAGCAGCTTTTTGTCCCAATTCCCGACCCAGCTGAGGCAGCTGGACGTGTCAGGAATTGGAGAGATGAAAGCAAGTAAGATGAGGAAGAGAGTCAGGCTGAGCTTCATCCTGCTCTCTCCCAAGAACCGCTCTCAACACACAAGTGGCTGTCACCCAGAGCAGAGCTCCAGCAGTGACCACCAGGACGGAGCGAGTGCTCCAAGTGTCTGAGCTGGGGGAGGCCGCCAGCGTGACTTGATAAAGACTGATGTCATGCCCCGCCTGTGATGTCACAATGCCTTTCCCCGGTGCGGGCGCGGCCGTGCACCCAGCTCGGGGCTGGGGACCCTACACCCAAATCCCACCTCCCTGTTCCACCTCCCCTTTTTGCAACCCGTCTGCACTCTGTAGTTTTCATGAGCGCACGAGGCCACAGAATCACATAATCGCAGATCGGCAGGGGTTGGAAGGGATCTCTAGAGATCCTTGAGACCAACCCCCCTCCCAAAGCAGGCTCCCTACAGCAGGTTGCACAGGTCGGCACCCAGGCAGGTCTTGAACATCTCCAGAGAAGGAGACTCCACCACCTCCCTGGGCAGCCTGTTCCAGTGCTCCGTCACCCTCACTGTAAAGAAGTTCTTGCGCTCAACATGTGCTCTCTCCCCAGGGGCATGGCTGTCTCTGGACGCTTCACAGCCACCGATGCCTCTTTTATCCCTGGCCCACCGCCCTTCCTCCTGCCTAGGAACATGCCCCCAGTCCCCGAACAGCAGCGCTGTCCTGCACCAATGCCTTTAGTGCTGCCACTGTCCCGGACGCACTGCCACCACAATGACACAGGCTGTGGAAATGATGATGTTATTTATTTCATGACTGATGGAAAATGGAGGTGATGATCTGGGGGAGGTTGGTGTCCACCCAGTGCAAGATGTTGTTGTCATCGCAGTTGCCTTCAGCGCCCCCTTTGGTCACCATTTGACCCACAGGCCGCCAGATGGACAGAAGCGCCTTGTGGAAATCACTCTGTTCCCGTTCTGAAGCTGAGGCCGTTTGTTCCGTTCCCTGGAAATGACACGGCATGAGCGCAGAGAAAGGGATGCAGGCTCGTTTTGCAGAGCATCGCCCTGCAGGGCTCTGATTCTTGCGCCGCTTTTCCAGTGTCCCAGGACAGCTCGGGGCAGCCCGTGGGGCTCACGGCACCTCCGGCAGGCCCCGTTTTGCATGGGAGTCTCGGCTGGCTGTCAGCCCTACGGCCGGGCAAGTCTCTGGGGAGAGCTGATGGACCTCTGGAGGTCTGCTTTGCTTGGAAGCCCTCACAGACCAGACCTTTGCGGTTCCCCGCTCCCCACCCTCAGTCCCTTCTGTGCAGTATGAATCCCGAGCGCTTACCTGTGCCTGATGTCTTCACAAATCTCTCCAGAGCTGGTAGGCAACCCACAGCAGCCGGAACAGATAGCAGTTTCCCCATAAATCCAGAATGACGCAGATTATCAGGGTTGGCCTTATTAAGCCCTTCAAGTTGTTGAGGATGTCAGGCACGCTGAAGGCCTTTTGCTCGGTGTGCGGGGACTGCTGCTTTGGGCCCTCTGGATCAACAGACTCGCTGGCCCTTTTCGGGACCCATCTGGGGTGTGGAGAAAGGCCAATCCAGAAAGGCCAGTGGGAGGCACGGCGCTCAGCATTAACGGGCAGGCTCTTCTCAGGACGCACGACTTTTTTCTCTCCATTCTGAGGACAGGTGTTCAGTCCAATCCAGCAGAGCCAGTTGGAGGGCTGGCCCTTGGTCTCAACGGGGCTCTGCTCCTCATGAAAGACCTTGTTCTTCTTCCCGTCTTCGGTCTTGGTGGAGCAAGATGTCAGTCCAAGCCTGCAGAGCCAGTTGGAGGGCTGGCTCTTGGACTCAAACAGGCTCTGCTCCTCGGGAAGGACCTGGTCTTTCTTCCTGTCCTCGATCGTGGTGGAGCAGGTGCATAGTCCAAACCAGCAGAGCCAGTTGGAGGGCTGGCTCTTGGACTCAAACAGGCTCTGCTCCTCGGGAAGGACCTGGTCTTTCTTCCTGTCCTCGATCGTGGTGGAGCAGGTGCATAGTCCAAACCAGCAGAGCCAGTTGGAGGGCTGGCTCTTGGACTCAATCGGACGCTGCTCCTCATGAAGGACCTGGTTTTTCTTCTGGTCCTCCATCTTGGTGGGGCAGGTGGTTAGGCCAAACCAGCAGAGCCAGTTGGAGGGCTGGGCCTTGATCTCAACCGGGCTCTGCTTCTCGGGAAGGACCTGCCTTTTGTTCCCGTCCTCCATCTGGTTGGAGCAGATGGTTCGGCAAAACCAGCAGAGCCAGTTGGAAGGCTGGCTCTTGGTGTCAGTAGGTCCGTGCTCCTGGTGAAGGACGTTCCTTTTGTTCCCATCCTCGATCTTGGTGGGGCAGGTGGTTAGACCAAGCCAGGAGAGCCAGCTGGAGGGCTGGCACTCGGTCTCTAAGGGATGCTGCTCCTCGGGATGGAGCAGCTTTTTGTCCCAATTCCCGACCCAGCTGAGGCAGCTGGACGTGTCAGGAATTGGAGAGATGAAAGCAAGTAAGATGAGGAAGAGAGTCAGGCTGAGCTTCATCCTGCTCTCTCCCAAGAACCGCTCTCAACACACAAGTGGCTGTCACCCAGAGCAGAGCTCCAGCAGTGACCACCAGGACGGAGCGAGTGCTCCAAGTGTCTGAGCTGGGGGAGGCCGCCAGCGTGACTTGATAAAGACTGATGTCATGCCCCGCCTGTGATGTCACAATGCCTTTCCCCGGTGCGGGCGCGGCCGTGCACCCAGCTCGGGGCTGGGGACCCTACACCCAAATCCCACCTCCCTGTTCCACCTCCCCTTTTTGCAACCCGTCTGCACTCTGTAGTTTTCATGAGCGCACGAGGCCACAGAATCACATAATCGCAGATCGGCAGGGGTTGGAAGGGATCTCTAGAGATCCTTGAGACCAACCCCCCTCCCAAAGCAGGCTCCCTACAGCAGGTTGCACAGGTCGGCACCCAGGCAGGTCTTGAACATCTCCAGAGAAGGAGACTCCACCACCTCCCTGGGCAGCCTGTTCCAGTGCTCCGTCACCCTCACTGTAAAGAAGTTCTTGCGCTCAACATGTGCTCTCTCCCCTGGGGCATGGCTGTCTCTGGACGCTTCACAGCCACCGATGCCTCTTTTATCCCTGGCCCACCGCCCTTCCTCCTGCCTAGGAACATGCCCCCAGTCCCCGAACAGCAGCGCTGTCCTGCACCAATGCCTTTAGTGCTGCCACTGTCCCGGACGCACTGCCACCACAATGACACAGGCTGTGGAAATGATGATGTTATTTATTTCATGACTGATGGAAAATGGAGGTGATGATCTGGGGGAGGTTGGTGTCCACCCAGTGCAAGATGTTGTTGTCATCGCAGTTGCCTTCAGCGCCCCCTTTGGTCACCATTTGACCCACAGGCCACCAGATGGACAGAAGCGCCTTGTGGAAATCACTCTGTTCCCGTTCTGAAGCTGAGGCCGTTTGTTCCGTTCCCTGGAAATGACACGGCATGAGCGCAGAGAAAGGGATGCAGGCTCGTTTTGCAGAGCATCGCCCTGCAGGGCTCTGATTCTTGCGCCGCTTTTCCAGTGTCCCAGGACAGCTCGGGGCAGCCCGTGGGGCTCACGGCACCTCCGGCAGGCCCCGTTTTGCATGGGAGTCTCGGCTGGCTGTCAGCCCTACGGCCGGGCAAGTCTCTGGGGAGAGCTGATGGACCTCTGGAGGTCTGCTTTGCTTGGAAGCCCTCACAGACCAGACCTTTGCGGTTCCCCGCTCCCCACCCTCAGTCCCTTCTGTGCAGTATGAATCCCGAGCGCTTACCTGTGCCTGATGTCTTCACAAATCTCTCCAGAGCTGGTAGGCAACCCACAGCAGCCGGAACAGATAGCAGTTTCCCCATAAATCCAGAATGACGCAGATTATCAGGGTTGGCCTTATTAAGCCCTTCAAGTTGTTGAGGATGTCAGGCACGCTGAAGGCCTTTTGCTCGGTGTGCGGGGACTGCTGCTTTGGGCCCTCTGGATCAACAGACTCGCTGGCCCTTTTCGGGACCCATCTGGGGTGTGGAGAAAGGCCAATCCAGAAAGGCCAGTGGGAGGCACGGCGCTCAGCATTAACGGGCAGGCTCTTCTCAGGACGCACGACTTTTTTCTCTCCATTCTGAGGACAGGTGTTCAGTCCAATCCAGCAGAGCCAGTTGGAGGGCTGGCCCTTGGTCTCAACGGGGCTCTGCTCCTCATGAAAGACCTTGTTCTTCTTCCCGTCTTCGGTCTTGGTGGAGCAAGATGTCAGTCCAAGCCTGCAGAGCCAGTTGGAGGGCTGGCTCTTGGACTCAAACAGGCTCTGCTCCTCGGGAAGGACCTGGTCTTTCTTCCTGTCCTCGATCGTGGTGGAGCAGGTGCATAGTCCAAACCAGCAGAGCCAGTTGGAGGGCTGGCTCTTGGACTCAAACAGGCTCTGCTCCTCGGGAAGGACCTGGTCTTTCTTCCTGTCCTCGATCGTGGTGGAGCAGGTGCATAGTCCAAACCAGCAGAGCCAGTTGGAGGGCTGGCTCTTGGACTCAATCGGACGCTGCTCCTCATGAAGGACCTGGTGTTTCTTCTGGTCCTCCATCTTGGTGGGGCAGGTGGTTAGGCCAAACCAGCAGAGCCAGTTGGAGGGCTGGCTCTTGGACTCAATCGGACGCTGCTCCTCATGAAGGACCTGGTGTTTCTTCTGGTCCTCCATCTTGGTGGGGCAGGTGGTTAGGCCAAACCAGCAGAGCCAGTTGGAGGGCTGGGCCTTGATCTCAACCGGGCTCTGCTTCTCGGGAAGGACCTGCCTTTTGTTCCCGTCCTCCATCTGGTTGGAGCAGATGGTTCGGCAAAACCAGCAGAGCCAGTTGGAAGGCTGGCTCTTGGTGTCAGTAGGTCCGTGCTCCTGGTGAAGGACGTTCCTTTTGTTCCCATCCTCGATCTTGGTGGGGCAGGTGGTTAGACCAAGCCAGGAGAGCCAGCTGGAGGGCTGGCACTCGGTCTCTAAGGGATGCTGCTCCTCGGGATGGAGCAGCTTTTTGTCCCAATTCCCGACCCAGCTGAGGCAGCTGGACGTGTCAGGAATTGGAGAGATGAAAGCAAGTAAGATGAGGAAGAGAGTCAGGCTGAGCTTCATCCTGCTCTCTCCCAAGAACCGCTCTCAACACACAAGTGGCTGTCACCCAGAGCAGAGCTCCAGCAGTGACCACCAGGACGGAGCGAGTGCTCCAAGTGTCTGAGCTGGGGGAGGCCGCCAGCGTGACTTGATAAAGACTGATGTCATGCCCCGCCTGTGATGTCACAATGCCTTTCCCCGGTGCGGGCGCGGCCGTGCACCCAGCTCGGGGCTGGGGACCCTACACCCAAATCCCACCTCCCTGTTCCACCTCCCCTTTTTGCAACCCGTCTGCACTCTGTAGTTTTCATGAGCGCACGAGGCCACAGAATCACATAATCGCAGATCGGCAGGGGTTGGAAGGGATCTCTAGAGATCCTTGAGACCAACCCCCCTCCCAAAGCAGGCTCCCTACAGCAGGTTGCACAGGTCGGCACCCAGGCAGGTCTTGAACATCTCCAGAGAAGGAGACTCCACCACCTCCCTGGGCAGCCTGTTCCAGTGCTCCGTCACCCTCACTGTAAAGAAGTTCTTGCGCTCAACATGTGCTCTCTCCCCTGGGGCATGGCTGTCTCTGGACGCTTCACAGCCACCGATGCCTCTTTTATCCCTGGCCCACCGCCCTTCCTCCTGCCTAGGAACATGCCCCCAGTCCCCGAACAGCAGCGCTGTCCTGCACCAATGCCTTTAGTGCTGCCACTGTCCCGGACGCACTGCCACCACAATGACACAGGCTGTGGAAATGATGATGTTATTTATTTCATGACTGATGGAAAATGGAGGTGATGATCTGGGGGAGGTTGGTGTCCACCCAGTGCAAGATGTTGTTGTCATCGCAGTTGCCTTCAGCGCCCCCTTTGGTCACCATTTGACCCACAGGCCGCCAGATGGACAGAAGCGCCTTGTGGAAATCACTCTGTTCCCGTTCTGAAGCTGAGGCCGTTTGTTCCGTTCCCTGGAAATGACACGGCATGAGCGCAGAGAAAGGGATGCAGGCTCGTTTTGCAGAGCATCGCCCTGCAGGGCTCTGATTCTTGCGCCGCTTTTCCAGTGTCCCAGGACAGCTCGGGGCAGCCCGTGGGGCTCACGGCACCTCCGGCAGGCCCCGTTTTGCATGGGAGTCTCGGCTGGCTGTCAGCCCTACGGCCGGGCAAGTCTCTGGGGAGAGCTGATGGACCTCTGGAGGTCTGCTTTGCTTGGAAGCCCTCACAGACCAGACCTTTGCGGTTCCCCGCTCCCCACCCTCAGTCCCTTCTGTGCAGTATGAATCCCGAGCGCTTACCTGTGCCTGATGTCTTCACAAATCTCTCCAGAGCTGGTAGGCAACCCACAGCAGCCGGAACAGATAGCAGTTTCCCCATAAATCCAGAATGACGCAGATTATCAGGGTTGGCCTTATTAAGCCCTTCAAGTTGTTGAGGATGTCAGGCACGCTGAAGGCCTTTTGCTCGGTGTGCGGGGACTGCTGCTTTGGGCCCTCTGGATCAACAGACTCGCTGGCCCTTTTCGGGACCCATCTGGGGTGTGGAGAAAGGCCAATCCAGAAAGGCCAGTGGGAGGCACGGCGCTCAGCATTAACGGGCAGGCTCTTCTCAGGACGCACGACTTTTTTCTCTCCATTCTGAGGACAGGTGTTCAGTCCAATCCAGCAGAGCCAGTTGGAGGGCTGGCCCTTGGTCTCAACGGGGCTCTGCTCCTCATGAAAGACCTTGTTCTTCTTCCCGTCTTCGGTCTTGGTGGAGCAAGATGTCAGTCCAAGCCTGCAGAGCCAGTTGGAGGGCTGGCTCTTGGACTCAAACAGGCTCTGCTCCTCGGGAAGGACCTGGTCTTTCTTCCTGTCCTCGATCGTGGTGGAGCAGGTGCATAGTCCAAACCAGCAGAGCCAGTTGGAGGGCTGGCTCTTGGACTCAAACAGGCTCTGCTCCTCGGGAAGGACCTGGTCTTTCTTCCTGTCCTCGATCGTGGTGGAGCAGGTGCATAGTCCAAACCAGCAGAGCCAGTTGGAGGGCTGGCTCTTGGACTCAATCGGACGCTGCTCCTCATGAAGGACCTGGTGTTTCTTCTGGTCCTCCATCTTGGTGGGGCAGGTGGTTAGGCCAAACCAGCAGAGCCAGTTGGAGGGCTGGCTCTTGGACTCAATCGGACGCTGCTCCTCATGAAGGACCTGGTGTTTCTTCTGGTCCTCCATCTTGGTGGGGCAGGTGGTTAGGCCAAACCAGCAGAGCCAGTTGGAGGGCTGGGCCTTGATCTCAACCGGGCTCTGCTTCTCGGGAAGGACCTGCCTTTTGTTCCCGTCCTCCATCTGGTTGGAGCAGATGGTTCGGCAAAACCAGCAGAGCCAGTTGGAAGGCTGGCTCTTGGTGTCAGTAGGTCCATGCTCCTGGTGAAGGACGTTCCTTTTGTTCCCATCCTCGATCTTGGTGGGGCAGGTGGTTAGACCAAGCCAGGAGAGCCAGCTGGAGGGCTGGCACTCGGTCTCTAAGGGATGCTGCTCCTCGGGATGGAGCAGCTTTTTGTCCCAATTCCCGACCCAGCTGAGGCAGCTGGACGTGTCAGGAATTGGAGAGATGAAAGCAAGTAAGATGAGGAAGAGAGTCAGGCTGAGCTTCATCCTGCTCTCTCCCAAGAACCGCTCTCAACACACAAGTGGCTGTCACCCAGAGCAGAGCTCCAGCAGTGACCACCAGGACGGAGCGAGTGCTCCAAGTGTCTGAGCTGGGGGAGGCCGCCAGCGTGACTTGATAAAGACTGATGTCATGCCCCGCCTGTGATGTCACAATGCCTTTCCCCGGTGCGGGCGCGGCCGTGCACCCAGCTCGGGGCTGGGGACCCTACACCCAAATCCCACCTCCCTGTTCCACCTCCCCTTTTTGCAACCCGTCTGCACTCTGTAGTTTTCATGAGCGCACGAGGCCACAGAATCACATAATCGCAGATCGGCAGGGGTTGGAAGGGATCTCTAGAGATCCTTGAGACCAACCCCCCTCCCAAAGCAGGCTCCCTACAGCAGGTTGCACAGGTCGGCACCCAGGCAGGTCTTGAACATCTCCAGAGAAGGAGACTCCACCACCTCCCTGGGCAGCCTGTTCCAGTGCTCCGTCACCCTCACTGTAAAGAAGTTCTTGCGCTCAACATGTGCTCTCTCCCCTGGGGCATGGCTGTCTCTGGACGCTTCACAGCCACCGATGCCTCTTTTATCCCTGGCCCACCGCCCTTCCTCCTGCCTAGGAACATGCCCCCAGTCCCCGAACAGCAGCGCTGTCCTGCACCAATGCCTTTAGTGCTGCCACTGTCCCGGACGCACTGCCACCACAATGACACAGGCTGTGGAAATGATGATGTTATTTATTTCATGACTGATGGAAAATGGAGGTGATGATCTGGGGGAGGTTGGTGTCCACCCAGTGCAAGATGTTGTTGTCATCGCAGTTGCCTTCAGCGCCCCCTTTGGTCACCATTTGACCCACAGGCCGCCAGATGGACAGAAGCGCCTTGTGGAAATCACTCTGTTCCCGTTCTGAAGCTGAGGCCGTTTGTTCCGTTCCCTGGAAATGACACGGCATGAGCGCAGAGAAAGGGATGCAGGCTCGTTTTGCAGAGCATCGCCCTGCAGGGCTCTGATTCTTGCGCCGCTTTTCCAGTGTCCCAGGACAGCTCGGGGCAGCCCGTGGGGCTCACGGCACCTCCGGCAGGCCCCGTTTTGCATGGGAGTCTCGGCTGGCTGTCAGCCCTACGGCCGGGCAAGTCTCTGGGGAGAGCTGATGGACCTCTGGAGGTCTGCTTTGCTTGGAAGCCCTCACAGACCAGACCTTTGCGGTTCCCCGCTCCCCACCCTCAGTCCCTTCTGTGCAGTATGAATCCCGAGCGCTTACCTGTGCCTGATGTCTTCACAAATCTCTCCAGAGCTGGTAGGCAACCCACAGCAGCCGGAACAGATAGCAGTTTCCCCATAAATCCAGAATGACGCAGATTATCAGGGTTGGCCTTATTAAGCCCTTCAAGTTGTTGAGGATGTCAGGCACGCTGAAGGCCTTTTGCTCGGTGTGCGGGGACTGCTGCTTTGGGCCCTCTGGATCAACAGACTCGCTGGCCCTTTTCGGGACCCATCTGGGGTGTGGAGAAAGGCCAATCCAGAAAGGCCAGTGGGAGGCACGGCGCTCAGCATTAACGGGCAGGCTCTTCTCAGGACGCACGACTTTTTTCTCTCCATTCTGAGGACAGGTGTTCAGTCCAATCCAGCAGAGCCAGTTGGAGGGCTGGCCCTTGGTCTCAACGGGGCTCTGCTCCTCATGAAAGACCTTGTTCTTCTTCCCGTCTTCGGTCTTGGTGGAGCAAGATGTCAGTCCAAGCCTGCAGAGCCAGTTGGAGGGCTGGCTCTTGGACTCAAACAGGCTCTGCTCCTCGGGAAGGACCTGGTCTTTCTTCCTGTCCTCGATCGTGGTGGAGCAGGTGCATAGTCCAAACCAGCAGAGCCAGTTGGAGGGCTGGCTCTTGGACTCAAACAGGCTCTGCTCCTCGGGAAGGACCTGGTCTTTCTTCCTGTCCTCGATCGTGGTGGAGCAGGTGCATAGTCCAAACCAGCAGAGCCAGTTGGAGGGCTGGCTCTTGGACTCAATCGGACGCTGCTCCTCATGAAGGACCTGGTGTTTCTTCTGGTCCTCCATCTTGGTGGGGCAGGTGGTTAGGCCAAACCAGCAGAGCCAGTTGGAGGGCTGGCTCTTGGACTCAATCGGACGCTGCTCCTCATGAAGGACCTGGTGTTTCTTCTGGTCCTCCATCTTGGTGGGGCAGGTGGTTAGGCCAAACCAGCAGAGCCAGTTGGAGGGCTGGGCCTTGATCTCAACCGGGCTCTGCTTCTCGGGAAGGACCTGCCTTTTGTTCCCGTCCTCCATCTGGTTGGAGCAGATGGTTCGGCAAAACCAGCAGAGCCAGTTGGAAGGCTGGCTCTTGGTGTCAGTAGGTCCGTGCTCCTGGTGAAGGACGTTCCTTTTGTTCCCATCCTCGATCTTGGTGGGGCAGGTGGTTAGACCAAGCCAGGAGAGCCAGCTGGAGGGCTGGCACTCGGTCTCTAAGGGATGCTGCTCCTCGGGATGGAGCAGCTTTTTGTCCCAATTCCCGACCCAGCTGAGGCAGCTGGACGTGTCAGGAATTGGAGAGATGAAAGCAAGTAAGATGAGGAAGAGAGTCAGGCTGAGCTTCATCCTGCTCTCTCCCAAGAACCGCTCTCAACACACAAGTGGCTGTCACCCAGAGCAGAGCTCCAGCAGTGACCACCAGGACGGAGCGAGTGCTCCAAGTGTCTGAGCTGGGGGAGGCCGCCAGCGTGACTTGATAAAGACTGATGTCATGCCCCGCCTGTGATGTCACAATGCCTTTCCCCGGTGCGGGCGCGGCCGTGCACCCAGCTCGGGGCTGGGGACCCTACACCCAAATCCCACCTCCCTGTTCCACCTCCCCTTTTTGCAACCCGTCTGCACTCTGTAGTTTTCATGAGCGCACGAGGCCACAGAATCACATAATCGCAGATCGGCAGGGGTTGGAAGGGATCTCTAGAGATCCTTGAGACCAACCCCCCTCCCAAAGCAGGCTCCCTACAGCAGGTTGCACAGGTCGGCACCCAGGCAGGTCTTGAACATCTCCAGAGAAGGAGACTCCACCACCTCCCTGGGCAGCCTGTTCCAGTGCTCCGTCACCCTCACTGTAAAGAAGTTCTTGCGCTCAACATGTGCTCTCTCCCCTGGGGCATGGCTGTCTCTGGACGCTTCACAGCCACCGATGCCTCTTTTATCCCTGGCCCACCGCCCTTCCTCCTGCCTAGGAACATGCCCCCAGTCCCCGAACAGCAGCGCTGTCCTGCACCAATGCCTTTAGTGCTGCCACTGTCCCGGACGCACTGCCACCACAATGACACAGGCTGTGGAAATGATGATGTTATTTATTTCATGACTGATGGAAAATGGAGGTGATGATCTGGGGGAGGTTGGTGTCCACCCAGTGCAAGATGTTGTTGTCATCGCAGTTGCCTTCAGCGCCCCCTTTGGTCACCATTTGACCCACAGGCCGCCAGATGGACAGAAGCGCCTTGTGGAAATCACTCTGTTCCCGTTCTGAAGCTGAGGCCGTTTGTTCCGTTCCCTGGAAATGACACGGCATGAGCGCAGAGAAAGGGATGCAGGCTCGTTTTGCAGAGCATCGCCCTGCAGGGCTCTGATTCTTGCGCCGCTTTTCCAGTGTCCCAGGACAGCTCGGGGCAGCCCGTGGGGCTCACGGCACCTCCGGCAGGCCCCGTTTTGCATGGGAGTCTCGGCTGGCTGTCAGCCCTACGGCCGGGCAAGTCTCTGGGGAGAGCTGATGGACCTCTGGAGGTCTGCTTTGCTTGGAAGCCCTCACAGACCAGACCTTTGCGGTTCCCCGCTCCCCACCCTCAGTCCCTTCTGTGCAGTATGAATCCCGAGCGCTTACCTGTGCCTGATGTCTTCACAAATCTCTCCAGAGCTGGTAGGCAACCCACAGCAGCCGGAACAGATAGCAGTTTCCCCATAAATCCAGAATGACGCAGATTATCAGGGTTGGCCTTATTAAGCCCTTCAAGTTGTTGAGGATGTCAGGCACGCTGAAGGCCTTTTGCTCGGTGTGCGGGGACTGCTGCTTTGGGCCCTCTGGATCAACAGACTCGCTGGCCCTTTTCGGGACCCATCTGGGGTGTGGAGAAAGGCCAATCCAGAAAGGCCAGTGGGAGGCACGGCGCTCAGCATTAACGGGCAGGCTCTTCTCAGGACGCACGACTTTTTTCTCTCCATTCTGAGGACAGGTGTTCAGTCCAATCCAGCAGAGCCAGTTGGAGGGCTGGCCCTTGGTCTCAACGGGGCTCTGCTCCTCATGAAAGACCTTGTTCTTCTTCCCGTCTTCGGTCTTGGTGGAGCAAGATGTCAGTCCAAGCCTGCAGAGCCAGTTGGAGGGCTGGCTCTTGGACTCAAACAGGCTCTGCTCCTCGGGAAGGACCTGGTCTTTCTTCCTGTCCTCGATCGTGGTGGAGCAGGTGCATAGTCCAAACCAGCAGAGCCAGTTGGAGGGCTGGCTCTTGGACTCAAACAGGCTCTGCTCCTCGGGAAGGACCTGGTCTTTCTTCCTGTCCTCGATCGTGGTGGAGCAGGTGCATAGTCCAAACCAGCAGAGCCAGTTGGAGGGCTGGCTCTTGGACTCAATCGGACGCTGCTCCTCATGAAGGACCTGGTGTTTCTTCTGGTCCTCCATCTTGGTGGGGCAGGTGGTTAGGCCAAACCAGCAGAGCCAGTTGGAGGGCTGGCTCTTGGACTCAATCGGACGCTGCTCCTCATGAAGGACCTGGTGTTTCTTCTGGTCCTCCATCTTGGTGGGGCAGGTGGTTAGGCCAAACCAGCAGAGCCAGTTGGAGGGCTGGGCCTTGATCTCAACCGGGCTCTGCTTCTCGGGAAGGACCTGCCTTTTGTTCCCGTCCTCCATCTGGTTGGAGCAGATGGTTCGGCAAAACCAGCAGAGCCAGTTGGAAGGCTGGCTCTTGGTGTCAGTAGGTCCGTGCTCCTGGTGAAGGACGTTCCTTTTGTTCCCATCCTCGATCTTGGTGGGGCAGGTGGTTAGACCAAGCCAGGAGAGCCAGCTGGAGGGCTGGCACTCGGTCTCTAAGGGATGCTGCTCCTCGGGATGGAGCAGCTTTTTGTCCCAATTCCCGACCCAGCTGAGGCAGCTGGACGTGTCAGGAATTGGAGAGATGAAAGCAAGTAAGATGAGGAAGAGAGTCAGGCTGAGCTTCATCCTGCTCTCTCCCAAGAACCGCTCTCAACACACAAGTGGCTGTCACCCAGAGCAGAGCTCCAGCAGTGACCACCAGGACGGAGCGAGTGCTCCAAGTGTCTGAGCTGGGGGAGGCCGCCAGCGTGACTTGATAAAGACTGATGTCATGCCCCGCCTGTGATGTCACAATGCCTTTCCCCGGTGCGGGCGCGGCCGTGCACCCAGCTCGGGGCTGGGGACCCTACACCCAAATCCCACCTCCCTGTTCCACCTCCCCTTTTTGCAACCCGTCTGCACTCTGTAGTTTTCATGAGCGCACGAGGCCACAGAATCACATAATCGCAGATCGGCAGGGGTTGGAAGGGATCTCTAGAGATCCTTGAGACCAACCCCCCTCCCAAAGCAGGCTCCCTACAGCAGGTTGCACAGGTCGGCACCCAGGCAGGTCTTGAACATCTCCAGAGAAGGAGACTCCACCACCTCCCTGGGCAGCCTGTTCCAGTGCTCCGTCACCCTCACTGTAAAGAAGTTCTTGCGCTCAACGTGTGCTCTCTCCCCTGGGGCATGGCTGTCTCTGGACGCTTCACAGCCACCGATGCCTCTTTTATCCCTGGCCCACCGCCCTTCCTCCTGCCTAGGAACATGCCCCCAGTCCCCGAACAGCAGCGCTGTCCTGCACCAATGCCTTTAGTGCTGCCACTGTCCCGGACGCACTGCCACCACAATGACACAGGCTGTGGAAATGATGATGTTATTTATTTCATGACTGATGGAAAATGGAGGTGATGATCTGGGGGAGGTTGGTGTCCACCCAGTGCAAGATGTTGTTGTCATCGCAGTTGCCTTCAGCGCCCCCTTTGGTCACCATTTGACCCACAGGCCGCCAGATGGACAGAAGCGCCTTGTGGAAATCACTCTGTTCCCGTTCTGAAGCTGAGGCCGTTTGTTCCGTTCCCTGGAAATGACACGGCATGAGCGCAGAGAAAGGGATGCAGGCTCGTTTTGCAGAGCATCGCCCTGCAGGGCTCTGATTCTTGCGCCGCTTTTCCAGTGTCCCAGGACAGCTCGGGGCAGCCCGTGGGGCTCACGGCACCTCCGGCAGGCCCCGTTTTGCATGGGAGTCTCGGCTGGCTGTCAGCCCTACGGCCGGGCAAGTCTCTGGGGAGAGCTGATGGACCTCTGGAGGTCTGCTTTGCTTGGAAGCCCTCACAGACCAGACCTTTGCGGTTCCCCGCTCCCCACCCTCAGTCCCTTCTGTGCAGTATGAATCCCGAGCGCTTACCTGTGCCTGATGTCTTCACAAATCTCTCCAGAGCTGGTAGGCAACCCACAGCAGCCGGAACAGATAGCAGTTTCCCCATAAATCCAGAATGACGCAGATTATCAGGGTTGGCCTTATTAAGCCCTTCAAGTTGTTGAGGATGTCAGGCACGCTGAAGGCCTTTTGCTCGGTGTGCGGGGACTGCTGCTTTGGGCCCTCTGGATCAACAGACTCGCTGGCCCTTTTCGGGACCCATCTGGGGTGTGGAGAAAGGCCAATCCAGAAAGGCCAGTGGGAGGCACGGCGCTCAGCATTAACGGGCAGGCTCTTCTCAGGACGCACGACTTTTTTCTCTCCATTCTGAGGACAGGTGTTCAGTCCAATCCAGCAGAGCCAGTTGGAGGGCTGGCCCTTGGTCTCAACGGGGCTCTGCTCCTCATGAAAGACCTTGTTCTTCTTCCCGTCTTCGGTCTTGGTGGAGCAAGATGTCAGTCCAAGCCTGCAGAGCCAGTTGGAGGGCTGGCTCTTGGACTCAAACAGGCTCTGCTCCTCGGGAAGGACCTGGTCTTTCTTCCTGTCCTCGATCGTGGTGGAGCAGGTGCATAGTCCAAACCAGCAGAGCCAGTTGGAGGGCTGGCTCTTGGACTCAAACAGGCTCTGCTCCTCGGGAAGGACCTGGTCTTTCTTCCTGTCCTCGATCGTGGTGGAGCAGGTGCATAGTCCAAACCAGCAGAGCCAGTTGGAGGGCTGGCTCTTGGACTCAATCGGATGCTGCTCCTCATGAAGGACCTGGTGTTTCTTCTGGTCCTCCATCTTGGTGGGGCAGGTGGTTAGGCCAAACCAGCAGAGCCAGTTGGAGGGCTGGCTCTTGGACTCAATCGGACGCTGCTCCTCATGAAGGACCTGGTGTTTCTTCTGGTCCTCCATCTTGGTGGGGCAGGTGGTTAGGCCAAACCAGCAGAGCCAGTTGGAGGGCTGGGCCTTGATCTCAACCGGGCTCTGCTTCTCGGGAAGGACCTGCCTTTTGTTCCCGTCCTCCATCTGGTTGGAGCAGATGGTTCGGCAAAACCAGCAGAGCCAGTTGGAAGGCTGGCTCTTGGTGTCAGTAGGTCCGTGCTCCTGGTGAAGGACGTTCCTTTTGTTCCCATCCTCGATCTTGGTGGGGCAGGTGGTTAGACCAAGCCAGGAGAGCCAGCTGGAGGGCTGGCACTCGGTCTCTAAGGGATGCTGCTCCTCGGGATGGAGCAGCTTTTTGTCCCAATTCCCGACCCAGCTGAGGCAGCTGGACGTGTCAGGAATTGGAGAGATGAAAGCAAGTAAGATGAGGAAGAGAGTCAGGCTGAGCTTCATCCTGCTCTCTCCCAAGAACCGCTCTCAACACACAAGTGGCTGTCACCCAGAGCAGAGCTCCAGCAGTGACCACCAGGACGGAGCGAGTGCTCCAAGTGTCTGAGCTGGGGGAGGCCGCCAGCGTGACTTGATAAAGACTGATGTCATGCCCCGCCTGTGATGTCACAATGCCTTTCCCCGGTGCGGGCGCGGCCGTGCACCCAGCTCGGGGCTGGGGACCCTACACCCAAATCCCACCTCCCTGTTCCACCTCCCCTTTTTGCAACCCGTCTGCACTCTGTAGTTTTCATGCGCGCACGAGGCCACAGAATCACATAATTGCAGATCGGCAGGGGTTGGAAGGGATCTCTAGAGATCCTTGAGACCAACCCCCCTCCCAAAGCAGGCTCCCTACAGCAGGTTGCACAGGTCGGCACCCAGGCAGGTCTTGAACATCTCCAGAGAAGGAGACTCCACCACCTCCCTGGGCAGCCTGTTCCAGTGCTCCGTCACCCTCACTGTAAAGAAGTTCTTGCGCTCAACATGTGCTCTCTCCCCTGGGGCATGGCTGTCTCTGGACGCTTCACAGCCACCGATGCCTCTTTTATCCCTGGCCCACCGCCCTTCCTCCTGCCTAGGAACATGCCCCCAGTCCCCGAACAGCAGCGCTGTCCTGCACCAATGCCTTTAGTGCTGCCACTGTCCCGGACGCACTGCCACCACAATGACACAGGCTGTGGAAATGATGATGTTATTTATTTCATGACTGATGGAAAATGGAGGTGATGATCTGGGGGAGGTTGGTGTCCACCCAGTGCAAGATGTTGTTGTCATCGCAGTTGCCTTCAGCGC
Source organism: Tetrao urogallus (assembly GCF_951394365.1). NCBI lineage: Eukaryota > Metazoa > Chordata > Aves > Galliformes > Phasianidae > Tetrao > Tetrao urogallus. The sequence continues at coordinate 11,569,219 of NC_136824.1, forward strand.
CCCCTTTGGTCACCATTTGACCCACAGGCCGCCAGATGGACAGAAGCGCCTTGTGGAAATCACTCTGTTCCCGTTCTGAAGCTGAGGCCGTTTGTTCCGTTCCCTGGAAATGACACGGCATGAGCGCAGAGAAAGGGATGCAGGCTCGTTTTGCAGAGCATCGCCCTGCAGGGCTCTGATTCTTGCGCCGCTTTTCCAGTGTCCCAGGACAGCTCGGGGCAGCCCGTGGGGCTCACGGCACCTCCGGCAGGCCCCGTTTTGCATGGGAGTCTCGGCTGGCTGTCAGCCCTACGGCCGGGCAAGTCTCTGGGGAGAGCTGATGGACCTCTGGAGGTCTGCTTTGCTTGGAAGCCCTCACAGACCAGACCTTTGCGGTTCCCCGCTCCCCACCCTCAGTCCCTTCTGTGCAGTATGAATCCCGAGCGCTTACCTGTGCCTGATGTCTTCACAAATCTCTCCAGAGCTGGTAGGCAACCCACAGCAGCCGGAACAGATAGCAGTTTCCCCATAAATCCAGAATGACGCAGATTATCAGGGTTGGCCTTATTAAGCCCTTCAAGTTGTTGAGGATGTCAGGCACGCTGAAGGCCTTTTGCTCGGTGTGCGGGGACTGCTGCTTTGGGCCCTCTGGATCAACAGACTCGCTGGCCCTTTTCGGGACCCATCTGGGGTGTGGAGAAAGGCCAATCCAGAAAGGCCAGTGGGAGGCACGGCGCTCAGCATTAACGGGCAGGCTCTTCTCAGGACGCACGACTTTTTTCTCTCCATTCTGAGGACAGGTGTTCAGTCCAATCCAGCAGAGCCAGTTGGAGGGCTGGCCCTTGGTCTCAACGGGGCTCTGCTCCTCATGAAAGACCTTGTTCTTCTTCCCGTCTTCGGTCTTGGTGGAGCAAGATGTCAGTCCAAGCCTGCAGAGCCAGTTGGAGGGCTGGCTCTTGGACTCAAACAGGCTCTGCTCCTCGGGAAGGACCTGGTCTTTCTTCCTGTCCTCGATCGTGGTGGAGCAGGTGCATAGTCCAAACCAGCAGAGCCAGTTGGAGGGCTGGCTCTTGGACTCAAACAGGCTCTGCTCCTCGGGAAGGACCTGGTCTTTCTTCCTGTCCTCGATCGTGGTGGAGCAGGTGCATAGTCCAAACCAGCAGAGCCAGTTGGAGGGCTGGCTCTTGGACTCAATCGGATGCTGCTCCTCATGAAGGACCTGGTGTTTCTTCTGGTCCTCCATCTTGGTGGGGCAGGTGGTTAGGCCAAACCAGCAGAGCCAGTTGGAGGGCTGGCTCTTGGACTCAATCGGACGCTGCTCCTCATGAAGGACCTGGTGTTTCTTCTGGTCCTCCATCTTGGTGGGGCAGGTGGTTAGGCCAAACCAGCAGAGCCAGTTGGAGGGCTGGGCCTTGATCTCAACCGGGCTCTGCTTCTCGGGAAGGACCTGCCTTTTGTTCCCGTCCTCCATCTGGTTGGAGCAGATGGTTCGGCAAAACCAGCAGAGCCAGTTGGAAGGCTGGCTCTTGGTGTCAGTAGGTCCGTGCTCCTGGTGAAGGACGTTCCTTTTGTTCCCATCCTCGATCTTGGTGGGGCAGGTGGTTAGACCAAGCCAGGAGAGCCAGCTGGAGGGCTGGCACTCGGTCTCTAAGGGATGCTGCTCCTCGGGATGGAGCAGCTTTTTGTCCCAATTCCCGACCCAGCTGAGGCAGCTGGACGTGTCAGGAATTGGAGAGATGAAAGCAAGTAAGATGAGGAAGAGAGTCAGGCTGAGCTTCATCCTGCTCTCTCCCAAGAACCGCTCTCAACACACAAGTGGCTGTCACCCAGAGCAGAGCTCCAGCAGTGACCACCAGGACGGAGCGAGTGCTCCAAGTGTCTGAGCTGGGGGAGGCCGCCAGCGTGACTTGATAAAGACTGATGTCATGCCCCGCCTGTGATGTCACAATGCCTTTCCCCGGTGCGGGCGCGGCCGTGCACCCAGCTCGGGGCTGGGGACCCTACACCCAAATCCCACCTCCCTGTTCCACCTCCCCTTTTTGCAACCCGTCTGCACTCTGTAGTTTTCATGCGCGCACGAGGCCACAGAATCACATAATCGCAGATCGGCAGGGGTTGGAAGGGATCTCTAGAGATCCTTGAGACCAACCCCCCTCCCAAAGCAGGCTCCCTACAGCAGGTTGCACAGGTCGGCACCCAGGCAGGTCTTGAACATCTCCAGAGAAGGAGACTCCACCACCTCCCTGGGCAGCCTGTTCCAGTGCTCCGTCACCCTCACTGTAAAGAAGTTCTTGCGCTCAACGTGTGCTCTCTCCCCTGGGGCATGGCTGTCTCTGGACGCTTCACAGCCACCGATGCCTCTTTTATCCCTGGCCCACCGCCCTTCCTCCTGCCTAGGAACATGCCCCCAGTCCCCGAACAGCAGCGCTGTCCTGCACCAATGCCTTTAGTGCTGCCACTGTCCCGGACGCACTGCCACCACAATGACACAGGCTGTGGAAATGATGATGTTATTTATTTCATGACTGATGGAAAATGGAGGTGATGATCTGGGGGAGGTTGGTGTCCACCCAGTGCAAGATGTTGTTGTCATCGCAGTTGCCTTCAGCGCCCCCTTTGGTCACCATTTGACCCACAGGCCGCCAGATGGACAGAAGCGCCTTGTGGAAATCACTCTGTTCCCGTTCTGAAGCTGAGGCCGTTTGTTCCGTTCCCTGGAAATGACACGGCATGAGCGCAGAGAAAGGGATGCAGGCTCGTTTTGCAGAGCATCGCCCTGCAGGGCTCTGATTCTTGCGCCGCTTTTCCAGTGTCCCAGGACAGCTCGGGGCAGCCCGTGGGGCTCACGGCACCTCCGGCAGGCCCCGTTTTGCATGGGAGTCTCGGCTGGCTGTCAGCCCTACGGCCGGGCAAGTCTCTGGGGAGAGCTGATGGACCTCTGGAGGTCTGCTTTGCTTGGAAGCCCTCACAGACCAGACCTTTGCGGTTCCCCGCTCCCCACCCTCAGTCCCTTCTGTGCAGTATGAATCCCGAGCGCTTACCTGTGCCTGATGTCTTCACAAATCTCTCCAGAGCTGGTAGGCAACCCACAGCAGCCGGAACAGATAGCAGTTTCCCCATAAATCCAGAATGACGCAGATTATCAGGGTTGGCCTTATTAAGCCCTTCAAGTTGTTGAGGATGTCAGGCACGCTGAAGGCCTTTTGCTCGGTGTGCGGGGACTGCTGCTTTGGGCCCTCTGGATCAACAGACTCGCTGGCCCTTTTCGGGACCCATCTGGGGTGTGGAGAAAGGCCAATCCAGAAAGGCCAGTGGGAGGCACGGCGCTCAGCATTAACGGGCAGGCTCTTCTCAGGACGCACGACTTTTTTCTCTCCATTCTGAGGACAGGTGTTCAGTCCAATCCAGCAGAGCCAGTTGGAGGGCTGGCCCTTGGTCTCAACGGGGCTCTGCTCCTCATGAAAGACCTTGTTCTTCTTCCCGTCTTCGGTCTTGGTGGAGCAAGATGTCAGTCCAAGCCTGCAGAGCCAGTTGGAGGGCTGGCTCTTGGACTCAAACAGGCTCTGCTCCTCGGGAAGGACCTGGTCTTTCTTCCTGTCCTCGATCGTGGTGGAGCAGGTGCATAGTCCAAACCAGCAGAGCCAGTTGGAGGGCTGGCTCTTGGACTCAAACAGGCTCTGCTCCTCGGGAAGGACCTGGTCTTTCTTCCTGTCCTCGATCGTGGTGGAGCAGGTGCATAGTCCAAACCAGCAGAGCCAGTTGGAGGGCTGGCTCTTGGACTCAATCGGACGCTGCTCCTCATGAAGGACCTGGTGTTTCTTCTGGTCCTCCATCTTGGTGGGGCAGGTGGTTAGGCCAAACCAGCAGAGCCAGTTGGAGGGCTGGCTCTTGGACTCAATCGGACGCTGCTCCTCATGAAGGACCTGGTGTTTCTTCTGGTCCTCCATCTTGGTGGGGCAGGTGGTTAGGCCAAACCAGCAGAGCCAGTTGGAGGGCTGGGCCTTGATCTCAACCGGGCTCTGCTTCTCGGGAAGGACCTGCCTTTTGTTCCCGTCCTCCATCTGGTTGGAGCAGATGGTTCGGCAAAACCAGCAGAGCCAGTTGGAAGGCTGGCTCTTGGTGTCAGTAGGTCCGTGCTCCTGGTGAAGGACGTTCCTTTTGTTCCCATCCTCGATCTTGGTGGGGCAGGTGGTTAGACCAAGCCAGGAGAGCCAGCTGGAGGGCTGGCACTCGGTCTCTAAGGGATGCTGCTCCTCGGGATGGAGCAGCTTTTTGTCCCAATTCCCGACCCAGCTGAGGCAGCTGGACGTGTCAGGAATTGGAGAGATGAAAGCAAGTAAGATGAGGAAGAGAGTCAGGCTGAGCTTCATCCTGCTCTCTCCCAAGAACCGCTCTCAACACACAAGTGGCTGTCACCCAGAGCAGAGCTCCAGCAGTGACCACCAGGACGGAGCGAGTGCTCCAAGTGTCTGAGCTGGGGGAGGCCGCCAGCGTGACTTGATAAAGACTGATGTCATGCCCCGCCTGTGATGTCACAATGCCTTTCCCCGGTGCGGGCGCGGCCGTGCACCCAGCTCGGGGCTGGGGACCCTACACCCAAATCCCACCTCCCTGTTCCACCTCCCCTTTTTGCAACCCGTCTGCACTCTGTAGTTTTCATGAGCGCACGAGGCCACAGAATCACATAATCGCAGATCGGCAGGGGTTGGAAGGGATCTCTAGAGATCCTTGAGACCAACCCCCCTCCCAAAGCAGGCTCCCTACAGCAGGTTGCACAGGTCGGCACCCAGGCAGGTCTTGAACATCTCCAGAGAAGGAGACTCCACCACCTCCCTGGGCAGCCTGTTCCAGTGCTCCGTCACCCTCACTGTAAAGAAGTTCTTGCGCTCAACGTGTGCTCTCTCCCCTGGGGCATGGCTGTCTCTGGACGCTTCACAGCCACCGATGCCTCTTTTATCCCTGGCCCACCGCCCTTCCTCCTGCCTAGGAACATGCCCCCAGTCCCCGAACAGCAGCGCTGTCCTGCACCAATGCCTTTAGTGCTGCCACTGTCCCGGACGCACTGCCACCACAATGACACAGGCTGTGGAAATGATGATGTTATTTATTTCATGACTGATGGAAAATGGAGGTGATGATCTGGGGGAGGTTGGTGTCCACCCAGTGCAAGATGTTGTTGTCATCGCAGTTGCCTTCAGCGCCCCCTTTGGTCACCATTTGACCCACAGGCCGCCAGATGGACAGAAGCGCCTTGTGGAAATCACTCTGTTCCCGTTCTGAAGCTGAGGCCGTTTGTTCCGTTCCCTGGAAATGACACGGCATGAGCGCAGAGAAAGGGATGCAGGCTCGTTTTGCAGAGCATCGCCCTGCAGGGCTCTGATTCTTGCGCCGCTTTTCCAGTGTCCCAGGACAGCTCGGGGCAGCCCGTGGGGCTCACGGCACCTCCGGCAGGCCCCGTTTTGCATGGGAGTCTCGGCTGGCTGTCAGCCCTACGGCCGGGCAAGTCTCTGGGGAGAGCTGATGGACCTCTGGAGGTCTGCTTTGCTTGGAAGCCCTCACAGACCAGACCTTTGCGGTTCCCCGCTCCCCACCCTCAGTCCCTTCTGTGCAGTATGAATCCCGAGCGCTTACCTGTGCCTGATGTCTTCACAAATCTCTCCAGAGCTGGTAGGCAACCCACAGCAGCCGGAACAGATAGCAGTTTCCCCATAAATCCAGAATGACGCAGATTATCAGGGTTGGCCTTATTAAGCCCTTCAAGTTGTTGAGGATGTCAGGCACGCTGAAGGCCTTTTGCTCGGTGTGCGGGGACTGCTGCTTTGGGCCCTCTGGATCAACAGACTCGCTGGCCCTTTTCGGGACCCATCTGGGGTGTGGAGAAAGGCCAATCCAGAAAGGCCAGTGGGAGGCACGGCGCTCAGCATTAACGGGCAGGCTCTTCTCAGGACGCACGACTTTTTTCTCTCCATTCTGAGGACAGGTGTTCAGTCCAATCCAGCAGAGCCAGTTGGAGGGCTGGCCCTTGGTCTCAACGGGGCTCTGCTCCTCATGAAAGACCTTGTTCTTCTTCCCGTCTTCGGTCTTGGTGGAGCAAGATGTCAGTCCAAGCCTGCAGAGCCAGTTGGAGGGCTGGCTCTTGGACTCAAACAGGCTCTGCTCCTCGGGAAGGACCTGGTCTTTCTTCCTGTCCTCGATCGTGGTGGAGCAGGTGCATAGTCCAAACCAGCAGAGCCAGTTGGAGGGCTGGCTCTTGGACTCAAACAGGCTCTGCTCCTCGGGAAGGACCTGGTCTTTCTTCCTGTCCTCGATCGTGGTGGAGCAGGTGCATAGTCCAAACCAGCAGAGCCAGTTGGAGGGCTGGCTCTTGGACTCAATCGGACGCTGCTCCTCATGAAGGACCTGGTGTTTCTTCTGGTCCTCCATCTTGGTGGGGCAGGTGGTTAGGCCAAACCAGCAGAGCCAGTTGGAGGGCTGGCTCTTGGACTCAATCGGACGCTGCTCCTCATGAAGGACCTGGTGTTTCTTCTGGTCCTCCATCTTGGTGGGGCAGGTGGTTAGGCCAAACCAGCAGAGCCAGTTGGAGGGCTGGGCCTTGATCTCAACCGGGCTCTGCTTCTCGGGAAGGACCTGCCTTTTGTTCCCGTCCTCCATCTGGTTGGAGCAGATGGTTCGGCAAAACCAGCAGAGCCAGTTGGAAGGCTGGCTCTTGGTGTCAGTAGGTCCGTGCTCCTGGTGAAGGACGTTCCTTTTGTTCCCATCCTCGATCTTGGTGGGGCAGGTGGTTAGACCAAGCCAGGAGAGCCAGCTGGAGGGCTGGCACTCGGTCTCTAAGGGATGCTGCTCCTCGGGATGGAGCAGCTTTTTGTCCCAATTCCCGACCCAGCTGAGGCAGCTGGACGTGTCAGGAATTGGAGAGATGAAAGCAAGTAAGATGAGGAAGAGAGTCAGGCTGAGCTTCATCCTGCTCTCTCCCAAGAACCGCTCTCAACACACAAGTGGCTGTCACCCAGAGCAGAGCTCCAGCAGTGACCACCAGGACGGAGCGAGTGCTCCAAGTGTCTGAGCTGGGGGAGGCCGCCAGCGTGACTTGATAAAGACTGATGTCATGCCCCGCCTGTGATGTCACAATGCCTTTCCCCGGTGCGGGCGCGGCCGTGCACCCAGCTCGGGGCTGGGGACCCTACACCCAAATCCCACCTCCCTGTTCCACCTCCCCTTTTTGCAACCCGTCTGCACTCTGTAGTTTTCATGAGCGCACGAGGCCACAGAATCACATAATCGCAGATCGGCAGGGGTTGGAAGGGATCTCTAGAGATCCTTGAGACCAACCCCCCTCCCAAAGCAGGCTCCCTACAGCAGGTTGCACAGGTCGGCACCCAGGCAGGTCTTGAACATCTCCAGAGAAGGAGACTCCACCACCTCCCTGGGCAGCCTGTTCCAGTGCTCCGTCACCCTCACTGTAAAGAAGTTCTTGCGCTCAACATGTGCTCTCTCCCCTGGGGCATGGCTGTCTCTGGACGCTTCACAGCCACCGATGCCTCTTTTATCCCTGGCCCACCGCCCTTCCTCCTGCCTAGGAACATGCCCCCAGTCCCCGAACAGCAGCGCTGTCCTGCACCAATGCCTTTAGTGCTGCCACTGTCCCGGACGCACTGCCACCACAATGACACAGGCTGTGGAAATGATGATGTTATTTATTTCATGACTGATGGAAAATGGAGGTGATGATCTGGGGGAGGTTGGTGTCCACCCAGTGCAAGATGTTGTTGTCATCGCAGTTGCCTTCAGCGCCCCCTTTGGTCACCATTTGACCCACAGGCCGCCAGATGGACAGAAGCGCCTTGTGGAAATCACTCTGTTCCCGTTCTGAAGCTGAGGCCGTTTGTTCCGTTCCCTGGAAATGACACGGCATGAGCGCAGAGAAAGGGATGCAGGCTCGTTTTGCAGAGCATCGCCCTGCAGGGCTCTGATTCTTGCGCCGCTTTTCCAGTGTCCCAGGACAGCTCGGGGCAGCCCGTGGGGCTCACGGCACCTCCGGCAGGCCCCGTTTTGCATGGGAGTCTCGGCTGGCTGTCAGCCCTACGGCCGGGCAAGTCTCTGGGGAGAGCTGATGGACCTCTGGAGGTCTGCTTTGCTTGGAAGCCCTCACAGACCAGACCTTTGCGGTTCCCCGCTCCCCACCCTCAGTCCCTTCTGTGCAGTATGAATCCCGAGCGCTTACCTGTGCCTGATGTCTTCACAAATCTCTCCAGAGCTGGTAGGCAACCCACAGCAGCCGGAACAGATAGCAGTTTCCCCATAAATCCAGAATGACGCAGATTATCAGGGTTGGCCTTATTAAGCCCTTCAAGTTGTTGAGGATGTCAGGCACGCTGAAGGCCTTTTGCTCGGTGTGCGGGGACTGCTGCTTTGGGCCCTCTGGATCAACAGACTCGCTGGCCCTTTTCGGGACCCATCTGGGGTGTGGAGAAAGGCCAATCCAGAAAGGCCAGTGGGAGGCACGGCGCTCAGCATTAACGGGCAGGCTCTTCTCAGGACGCACGACTTTTTTCTCTCCATTCTGAGGACAGGTGTTCAGTCCAATCCAGCAGAGCCAGTTGGAGGGCTGGCCCTTGGTCTCAACGGGGCTCTGCTCCTCATGAAAGACCTTGTTCTTCTTCCCGTCTTCGGTCTTGGTGGAGCAAGATGTCAGTCCAAGCCTGCAGAGCCAGTTGGAGGGCTGGCTCTTGGACTCAAACAGGCTCTGCTCCTCGGGAAGGACCTGGTCTTTCTTCCTGTCCTCGATCGTGGTGGAGCAGGTGCATAGTCCAAACCAGCAGAGCCAGTTGGAGGGCTGGCTCTTGGACTCAAACAGGCTCTGCTCCTCGGGAAGGACCTGGTCTTTCTTCCTGTCCTCGATCGTGGTGGAGCAGGTGCATAGTCCAAACCAGCAGAGCCAGTTGGAGGGCTGGCTCTTGGACTCAAACAGGCTCTGCTCCTCGGGAAGGACCTGGTCTTTCTTCCTGTCCTCGATCGTGGTGGAGCAGGTGCATAGTCCAAACCAGCAGAGCCAGTTGGAGGGCTGGCTCTTGGACTCAATCGGATGCTGCTCCTCATGAAGGACCTGGTGTTTCTTCTGGTCCTCCATCTTGGTGGGGCAGGTGGTTAGGCCAAACCAGCAGAGCCAGTTGGAGGGCTGGCTCTTGGACTCAATCGGACGCTGCTCCTCATGAAGGACCTGGTGTTTCTTCTGGTCCTCCATCTTGGTGGGGCAGGTGGTTAGGCCAAACCAGCAGAGCCAGTTGGAGGGCTGGGCCTTGATCTCAACCGGGCTCTGCTTCTCGGGAAGGACCTGCCTTTTGTTCCCGTCCTCCATCTGGTTGGAGCAGATGGTTCGGCAAAACCAGCAGAGCCAGTTGGAAGGCTGGCTCTTGGTGTCAGTAGGTCCGTGCTCCTGGTGAAGGACGTTCCTTTTGTTCCCATCCTCGATCTTGGTGGGGCAGGTGGTTAGACCAAGCCAGGAGAGCCAGCTGGAGGGCTGGCACTCGGTCTCTAAGGGATGCTGCTCCTCGGGATGGAGCAGCTTTTTGTCCCAATTCCCGACCCAGCTGAGGCAGCTGGACGTGTCAGGAATTGGAGAGATGAAAGCAAGTAAGATGAGGAAGAGAGTCAGGCTGAGCTTCATCCTGCTCTCTCCCAAGAACCGCTCTCAACACACAAGTGGCTGTCACCCAGAGCAGAGCTCCAGCAGTGACCACCAGGACGGAGCGAGTGCTCCAAGTGTCTGAGCTGGGGGAGGCCGCCAGCGTGACTTGATAAAGACTGATGTCATGCCCCGCCTGTGATGTCACAATGCCTTTCCCCGGTGCGGGCGCGGCCGTGCACCCAGCTCGGGGCTGGGGACCCTACACCCAAATCCCACCTCCCTGTTCCACCTCCCCTTTTTGCAACCCGTCTGCACTCTGTAGTTTTCATGCGCGCACGAGGCCACAGAATCACATAATCGCAGATCGGCAGGGGTTGGAAGGGATCTCTAGAGATCCTTGAGACCAACCCCCCTCCCAAAGCAGGCTCCCTACAGCAGGTTGCACAGGTCGGCACCCAGGCAGGTCTTGAACATCTCCAGAGAAGGAGACTCCACCACCTCCCTGGGCAGCCTGTTCCAGTGCTCCGTCACCCTCACTGTAAAGAAGTTCTTGCGCTCAACATGTGCTCTCTCCCCTGGGGCATGGCTGTCTCTGGACGCTTCACAGCCACCGATGCCTCTTTTATCCCTGGCCCACCGCCCTTCCTCCTGCCTAGGAACATGCCCCCAGTCCCCGAACAGCAGCGCTGTCCTGCACCAATGCCTTTAGTGCTGCCACTGTCCCGGACGCACTGCCACCACAATGACACAGGCTGTGGAAATGATGATGTTATTTATTTCATGACTGATGGAAAATGGAGGTGATGATCTGGGGGAGGTTGGTGTCCACCCAGTGCAAGATGTTGTTGTCATCGCAGTTGCCTTCAGCGCCCCCTTTGGTCACCATTTGACCCACAGGCCGCCAGATGGACAGAAGCGCCTTGTGGAAATCACTCTGTTCCCGTTCTGAAGCTGAGGCCGTTTGTTCCGTTCCCTGGAAATGACACGGCATGAGCGCAGAGAAAGGGATGCAGGCTCGTTTTGCAGAGCATCGCCCTGCAGGGCTCTGATTCTTGCGCCGCTTTTCCAGTGTCCCAGGACAGCTCGGGGCAGCCCGTGGGGCTCACGGCACCTCCGGCAGGCCCCGTTTTGCATGGGAGTCTCGGCTGGCTGTCAGCCCTACGGCCGGGCAAGTCTCTGGGGAGAGCTGATGGACCTCTGGAGGTCTGCTTTGCTTGGAAGCCCTCACAGACCAGACCTTTGCGGTTCCCCGCTCCCCACCCTCAGTCCCTTCTGTGCAGTATGAATCCCGAGCGCTTACCTGTGCCTGATGTCTTCACAAATCTCTCCAGAGCTGGTAGGCAACCCACAGCAGCCGGAACAGATAGCAGTTTCCCCATAAATCCAGAATGACGCAGATTATCAGGGTTGGCCTTATTAAGCCCTTCAAGTTGTTGAGGATGTCAGGCACGCTGAAGGCCTTTTGCTCGGTGTGCGGGGACTGCTGCTTTGGGCCCTCTGGATCAACAGACTCGCTGGCCCTTTTCGGGACCCATCTGGGGTGTGGAGAAAGGCCAATCCAGAAAGGCCAGTGGGAGGCACGGCGCTCAGCATTAACGGGCAGGCTCTTCTCAGGACGCACGACTTTTTTCTCTCCATTCTGAGGACAGGTGTTCAGTCCAATCCAGCAGAGCCAGTTGGAGGGCTGGCCCTTGGTCTCAACGGGGCTCTGCTCCTCATGAAAGACCTTGTTCTTCTTCCCGTCTTCGGTCTTGGTGGAGCAAGATGTCAGTCCAAGCCTGCAGAGCCAGTTGGAGGGCTGGCTCTTGGACTCAAACAGGCTCTGCTCCTCGGGAAGGACCTGGTCTTTCTTCCTGTCCTCGATCGTGGTGGAGCAGGTGCATAGTCCAAACCAGCAGAGCCAGTTGGAGGGCTGGCTCTTGGACTCAAACAGGCTCTGCTCCTCGGGAAGGACCTGGTCTTTCTTCCTGTCCTCGATCGTGGTGGAGCAGGTGCATAGTCCAAACCAGCAGAGCCAGTTGGAGGGCTGGCTCTTGGACTCAATCGGACGCTGCTCCTCATGAAGGACCTGGTGTTTCTTCTGGTCCTCCATCTTGGTGGGGCAGGTGGTTAGGCCAAACCAGCAGAGCCAGTTGGAGGGCTGGCTCTTGGACTCAATCGGACGCTGCTCCTCATGAAGGACCTGGTGTTTCTTCTGGTCCTCCATCTTGGTGGGGCAGGTGGTTAGGCCAAACCAGCAGAGCCAGTTGGAGGGCTGGGCCTTGATCTCAACCGGGCTCTGCTTCTCGGGAAGGACCTGCCTTTTGTTCCCGTCCTCCATCTGGTTGGAGCAGATGGTTCGGCAAAACCAGCAGAGCCAGTTGGAAGGCTGGCTCTTGGTGTCAGTAGGTCCGTGCTCCTGGTGAAGGACGTTCCTTTTGTTCCCATCCTCGATCTTGGTGGGGCAGGTGGTTAGACCAAGCCAGGAGAGCCAGCTGGAGGGCTGGCACTCGGTCTCTAAGGGATGCTGCTCCTCGGGATGGAGCAGCTTTTTGTCCCAATTCCCGACCCAGCTGAGGCAGCTGGACGTGTCAGGAATTGGAGAGATGAAAGCAAGTAAGATGAGGAAGAGAGTCAGGCTGAGCTTCATCCTGCTCTCTCCCAAGAACCGCTCTCAACACACAAGTGGCTGTCACCCAGAGCAGAGCTCCAGCAGTGACCACCAGGACGGAGCGAGTGCTCCAAGTGTCTGAGCTGGGGGAGGCCGCCAGCGTGACTTGATAAAGACTGATGTCATGCCCCGCCTGTGATGTCACAATGCCTTTCCCCGGTGCGGGCGCGGCCGTGCACCCAGCTCGGGGCTGGGGACCCTACACCCAAATCCCACCTCCCTGTTCCACCTCCCCTTTTTGCAACCCGTCTGCACTCTGTAGTTTTCATGAGCGCACGAGGCCACAGAATCACATAATCGCAGATCGGCAGGGGTTGGAAGGGATCTCTAGAGATCCTTGAGACCAACCCCCCTCCCAAAGCAGGCTCCCTACAGCAGGTTGCACAGGTCGGCACCCAGGCAGGTCTTGAACATCTCCAGAGAAGGAGACTCCACCACCTCCCTGGGCAGCCTGTTCCAGTGCTCCGTCACCCTCACTGTAAAGAAGTTCTTGCGCTCAACGTGTGCTCTCTCCCCTGGGGCATGGCTGTCTCTGGACGCTTCACAGCCACCGATGCCTCTTTTATCCCTGGCCCACCGCCCTTCCTCCTGCCTAGGAACATGCCCCCAGTCCCCGAACAGCAGCGCTGTCCTGCACCAATGCCTTTAGTGCTGCCACTGTCCCGGACGCACTGCCACCACAATGACACAGGCTGTGGAAATGATGATGTTATTTATTTCATGACTGATGGAAAATGGAGGTGATGATCTGGGGGAGGTTGGTGTCCACCCAGTGCAAGATGTTGTTGTCATCGCAGTTGCCTTCAGCGCCCCCTTTGGTCACCATTTGACCCACAGGCCGCCAGATGGACAGAAGCGCCTTGTGGAAATCACTCTGTTCCCGTTCTGAAGCTGAGGCCGTTTGTTCCGTTCCCTGGAAATGACACGGCATGAGCGCAGAGAAAGGGATGCAGGCTCGTTTTGCAGAGCATCGCCCTGCAGGGCTCTGATTCTTGCGCCGCTTTTCCAGTGTCCCAGGACAGCTCGGGGCAGCCCGTGGGGCTCACGGCACCTCCGGCAGGCCCCGTTTTGCATGGGAGTCTCGGCTGGCTGTCAGCCCTACGGCCGGGCAAGTCTCTGGGGAGAGCTGATGGACCTCTGGAGGTCTGCTTTGCTTGGAAGCCCTCACAGACCAGACCTTTGCGGTTCCCCGCTCCCCACCCTCAGTCCCTTCTGTGCAGTATGAATCCCGAGCGCTTACCTGTGCCTGATGTCTTCACAAATCTCTCCAGAGCTGGTAGGCAACCCACAGCAGCCGGAACAGATAGCAGTTTCCCCATAAATCCAGAATGACGCAGATTATCAGGGTTGGCCTTATTAAGCCCTTCAAGTTGTTGAGGATGTCAGGCACGCTGAAGGCCTTTTGCTCGGTGTGCGGGGACTGCTGCTTTGGGCCCTCTGGATCAACAGACTCGCTGGCCCTTTTCGGGACCCATCTGGGGTGTGGAGAAAGGCCAATCCAGAAAGGCCAGTGGGAGGCACGGCGCTCAGCATTAACGGGCAGGCTCTTCTCAGGACGCACGACTTTTTTCTCTCCATTCTGAGGACAGGTGTTCAGTCCAATCCAGCAGAGCCAGTTGGAGGGCTGGCCCTTGGTCTCAACGGGGCTCTGCTCCTCATGAAAGACCTTGTTCTTCTTCCCGTCTTCGGTCTTGGTGGAGCAAGATGTCAGTCCAAGCCTGCAGAGCCAGTTGGAGGGCTGGCTCTTGGACTCAAACAGGCTCTGCTCCTCGGGAAGGACCTGGTCTTTCTTCCTGTCCTCGATCGTGGTGGAGCAGGTGCATAGTCCAAACCAGCAGAGCCAGTTGGAGGGCTGGCTCTTGGACTCAAACAGGCTCTGCTCCTCGGGAAGGACCTGGTCTTTCTTCCTGTCCTCGATCGTGGTGGAGCAGGTGCATAGTCCAAACCAGCAGAGCCAGTTGGAGGGCTGGCTCTTGGACTCAATCGGATGCTGCTCCTCATGAAGGACCTGGTGTTTCTTCTGGTCCTCCATCTTGGTGGGGCAGGTGGTTAGGCCAAACCAGCAGAGCCAGTTGGAGGGCTGGCTCTTGGACTCAATCGGACGCTGCTCCTCATGAAGGACCTGGTGTTTCTTCTGGTCCTCCATCTTGGTGGGGCAGGTGGTTAGGCCAAACCAGCAGAGCCAGTTGGAGGGCTGGGCCTTGATCTCAACCGGGCTCTGCTTCTCGGGAAGGACCTGCCTTTTGTTCCCGTCCTCCATCTGGTTGGAGCAGATGGTTCGGCAAAACCAGCAGAGCCAGTTGGAAGGCTGGCTCTTGGTGTCAGTAGGTCCGTGCTCCTGGTGAAGGACGTTCCTTTTGTTCCCATCCTCGATCTTGGTGGGGCAGGTGGTTAGACCAAGCCAGGAGAGCCAGCTGGAGGGCTGGCACTCGGTCTCTAAGGGATGCTGCTCCTCGGGATGGAGCAGCTTTTTGTCCCAATTCCCGACCCAGCTGAGGCAGCTGGACGTGTCAGGAATTGGAGAGATGAAAGCAAGTAAGATGAGGAAGAGAGTCAGGCTGAGCTTCATCCTGCTCTCTCCCAAGAACCGCTCTCAACACACAAGTGGCTGTCACCCAGAGCAGAGCTCCAGCAGTGACCACCAGGACGGAGCGAGTGCTCCAAGTGTCTGAGCTGGGGGAGGCCGCCAGCGTGACTTGATAAAGACTGATGTCATGCCCCGCCTGTGATGTCACAATGCCTTTCCCCGGTGCGGGCGCGGCCGTGCACCCAGCTCGGGGCTGGGGACCCTACACCCAAATCCCACCTCCCTGTTCCACCTCCCCTTTTTGCAACCCGTCTGCACTCTGTAGTTTTCATGCGCGCACGAGGCCACAGAATCACATAATTGCAGATCGGCAGGGGTTGGAAGGGATCTCTAGAGATCCTTGAGACCAACCCCCCTCCCAAAGCAGGCTCCCTACAGCAGGTTGCACAGGTCGGCACCCAGGCAGGTCTTGAACATCTCCAGAGAAGGAGACTCCACCACCTCCCTGGGCAGCCTGTTCCAGTGCTCCGTCACCCTCACTGTAAAGAAGTTCTTGCGCTCAACATGTGCTCTCTCCCCTGGGGCATGGCTGTCTCTGGACGCTTCACAGCCACCGATGCCTCTTTTATCCCTGGCCCACCGCCCTTCCTCCTGCCTAGGAACATGCCCCCAGTCCCCGAACAGCAGCGCTGTCCTGCACCAATGCCTTTAGTGCTGCCACTGTCCCGGACGCACTGCCACCACAATGACACAGGCTGTGGAAATGATGATGTTATTTATTTCATGACTGATGGAAAATGGAGGTGATGATCTGGGGGAGGTTGGTGTCCACCCAGTGCAAGATGTTGTTGTCATCGCAGTTGCCTTCAGCGCCCCCTTTGGTCACCATTTGACCCACAGGCCGCCAGATGGACAGAAGCGCCTTGTGGAAATCACTCTGTTCCCGTTCTGAAGCTGAGGCCGTTTGTTCCGTTCCCTGGAAATGACACGGCATGAGCGCAGAGAAAGGGATGCAGGCTCGTTTTGCAGAGCATCGCCCTGCAGGGCTCTGATTCTTGCGCCGCTTTTCCAGTGTCCCAGGACAGCTCGGGGCAGCCCGTGGGGCTCACGGCACCTCCGGCAGGCCCCGTTTTGCATGGGAGTCTCGGCTGGCTGTCAGCCCTACGGCCGGGCAAGTCTCTGGGGAGAGCTGATGGACCTCTGGAGGTCTGCTTTGCTTGGAAGCCCTCACAGACCAGACCTTTGCGGTTCCCCGCTCCCCACCCTCAGTCCCTTCTGTGCAGTATGAATCCCGAGCGCTTACCTGTGCCTGATGTCTTCACAAATCTCTCCAGAGCTGGTAGGCAACCCACAGCAGCCGGAACAGATAGCAGTTTCCCCATAAATCCAGAATGACGCAGATTATCAGGGTTGGCCTTATTAAGCCCTTCAAGTTGTTGAGGATGTCAGGCACGCTGAAGGCCTTTTGCTCGGTGTGCGGGGACTGCTGCTTTGGGCCCTCTGGATCAACAGACTCGCTGGCCCTTTTCGGGACCCATCTGGGGTGTGGAGAAAGGCCAATCCAGAAAGGCCAGTGGGAGGCACGGCGCTCAGCATTAACGGGCAGGCTCTTCTCAGGACGCACGACTTTTTTCTCTCCATTCTGAGGACAGGTGTTCAGTCCAATCCAGCAGAGCCAGTTGGAGGGCTGGCCCTTGGTCTCAACGGGGCTCTGCTCCTCATGAAAGACCTTGTTCTTCTTCCCGTCTTCGGTCTTGGTGGAGCAAGATGTCAGTCCAAGCCTGCAGAGCCAGTTGGAGGGCTGGCTCTTGGACTCAAACAGGCTCTGCTCCTCGGGAAGGACCTGGTCTTTCTTCCTGTCCTCGATCGTGGTGGAGCAGGTGCATAGTCCAAACCAGCAGAGCCAGTTGGAGGGCTGGCTCTTGGACTCAAACAGGCTCTGCTCCTCGGGAAGGACCTGGTCTTTCTTCCTGTCCTCGGTCTTGGTGGAGCAGGTGCATAGTCCAAACCAGCAGAGCCAGTTGGAGGGCTGGCTCTTGGACTCAATCGGACGCTGCTCCTCATGAAGGACCTGGTTTTTCTTCTGGTCCTCCATCTTGGTGGGGCAGGTGGTTAGGCCAAACCAGCAGAGCCAGTTGGAGGGCTGGCTCTTGGACTCAAACAGGCTCTGCTCCTCGGGAAGGACCTGGTCTTTCTTCCTGTCCTCGATCTTGGTGGAGCAGGTGTGTAGGCCAAACCAGCAAAGCCAGATTTTCACCTCACCGTAAAGTAGTTCTTGTGCACATTCCTATGCTGTAGCTTATGTCCGTTTCCCCTTGTCCTGTCTCCACGTACCAGTGAAAGGAGACTGGCCTCACCACTATGGCTCCCACGCCTCAGATATTTATAAACCTGGATCAGGTCCCCTCTCAGTCTTCTTTCCTCGAGGCTGAACAGACCCAGTTCACTCAGCCTTTCCTTATAGGAGAGATGCTCCAGGCCCTTCACCATCTTTGTGGCCCTCTGCTGGACTCTTTCCAAGAGATCCCTGTCTTTTTTGTACTGGGGAGCCCAGAAGTGGACAGAGTGCTCCAGATGAGACCTTACCAGCGCAGAGTAGAGGGGGAGGATCACCTCCCTCGACCTGCTGGCTACGCTCTTTTTAATGCACCTTAGAATGCCATTGGCCTTTTTGGCCACAAGGACACACTGCTGGCTCATGGCCAACCTGTCATCCACCAGGACACCCAGGTCCCTCTCTGCAGAGCTCCTCTCCAGCAGCTCATCCCCAGCCTGTATTGGTGCATGCAATTATTCCTCCCTAGGTGTAAGACTCTACACTTGCTTTTGTTAAACCTCATCTGGTTTCTTACTGCCCAGCTCTCCAGCCTGTCCAGGTCTCGCTGAATGGCAGCACGGCCTTCAGGCGTGTCAGCCAATCCTCCCAACTTCATATCATCAGCAAACTTGCTGAGGGTGGCCATTATCCCCTCATCAAGGTCATTGATGAAGATGTTGAACAAGACCGGACCCAGCACAGACCCTGGGGGACACCACTGGTTACAGGTCTCCAGCCAGACTCTGCACCGCCAACGATGACCCTCTGTGCTCTGCCAGTCAGCCAGTTCTCAACCCACCTCACTGTCCTCTCGTCTATCCCACAGTTCCTCAGCTTTGTTATAAGGATGCCGTGGGAGGCAGTATCAAATGCCTTTCTAAAAATCAAGGTAGACTACATCCACTGCTCTCCCCCCATCCACCCAGCATGTGACAACATCATAGAAGGCCACCAGGTTGGTCGAGCACGACCTCCCCTCGGTGAATCCATGCTGACTACTCCTGATAACCTCCTTTTCTTCCAGTTGTCTGGAGATGGCATCCAGCACCAGCTGTTCCATCACCTTTCCAGAGACAGAGGTGAGGCTGACTGGCCTATAATTACCCAGGTCTTCCTTCTTGCCCTTTTTGAAGACCAGAGTGACATTGGCTATCCTCCAATCTTCAGGGACCTCCCCTGTTATCCAAGACCTCTCAAAAATGATGGAGAGCGGTCCGGCAACGACCTCTGCCAGCTCCCTCAGCACACATGGATGCACCCCATCAGATCCCATACACTTGTGGACCTTAGTACTGCCTAGGTGCTCACGCACCTCCTCTTTCCTGACTGAAGGGAAGTCTCCCATTCCCCAGACCCTCTCACTAACCTCCAGGGTGTGGGAAACCTTAAGGAGAGCCTTTTCACTGAAGACAGAAGTAAAGAAGGCATTCAGTATCTCTGCCTTCTCAGCATCCCCCATTACCAGAACCCCCCCTCCCCCCCCTTTCATTAAGTAAGGGGCCCACATTCGGTCTAGTTTTCCTTTTTTTATATGATTCAATTTCAGAGTGCAAGTGGGCAGCAATTAAGTTTTTAGACTTGTTATCGAAGTGGAAAGAACAGTGCACCTGCATGCAGTGCCTTCATGTCACTGGCAACCTGCAGCAGCAGAGAAGCCCACCAGTGTTCCACAATAAAGAGATTTCAGGAGCAAGACCAGGTAACTGCTACAAGGTTTTTGGAAACACGTAGACCAAGGCTCTGTTGCAGCATGCTTTAAGGGCAACAGTATTTACTTCTTTCCTAGTTCTTCCCATCAGAGCCATTCCTGAGGTAGCTAATTAGCTATACAATAAAACTGCATCTTCTGTCAAACTCCAGGAACTTTTCCCATAATGTTTCCATTTCTGCTTCTCTGGCAGCTGCAGCTTTGTTAGAACAAGGACACTGTGTGTGCTGCTGAGCTTTGGCATAGCCCCTTCCCTTTGTATAGATGGGGCTGGGGCAGCAGGAAGGATGTTGGCCCTTTCCCATAAGGGAGGGTCTGGGCTGGAGTGCAGCAACATCTCCACAGGAATAGGGGAAGCGCTTAGGAACTGCAGTTAAAATTCAGGCTGAAAGCACATCTTGTGCAAAAGTACGCTTAAAAAAATACAGCCTCAGCTTGTGACAGTAGAGTAGGAGCATTTTACACAAGAAAGCAGCACACAGGTGCTGAGACTGTGCAGTTCTTCTCTCCTTTGACTTGCAGCGGTGGTGCCAGCCCTGCTTGAAGAGGTTGCACATGCTGGCAATTGGAGGGTACAGCCAGACCACTGTGCTTATTAAGGAGGAGTAATCCCCTGTGCAGAGATTAAAGAAAGCGGAAATGCTCTGTAAGGATCATGCAGAGTTAAATCTACTGCTAGAAAACAATGATAACCCAAGGCGTGGAGTTGGGTTCTTCCAGGATAAGAGGCAGAAGCCCTGCGGTATGAGAATGGTCAGAGCAGGGCTTTGAGAAGCACCCTGGGGTGGGGGTGTTTGTGCTGTGCTCACAGCCCTGCCCACCCCTGGAGGAAAGTAGGACAGTTCCGTGCATGGTCCTCGAGCTGTGACCTAGCAACTAAATTATCTTTTAAAACAAATCACAGAAAAAACTTATATTGTAAGCCAGGTAAAAGGATGACTGTTTAGTGCCATGGTGCTTGCCAAGGAAAATGGAACACCCTTGTTTAACAAAAAAGCAAGAAATGAGGACGCTAGCCATCTTTTAAGAGTACCTTTTCTCCTGTATGCAGTCTTTAATTAAAGGCATCATTTAAA